>NC_089829.1:15053780-15381562 GCF_035046505.1 Tiliqua scincoides
GATGGTTGTGGTATAGGAAGTGGTCTCCTGTCTGCTTAGGGTCACTAGATACAGGCACAGATCCACTCAATGGAAAGGCACCCAACCAAAGTCACAGGGTGTTGTCATGCCCCCCCCAACACACCCCCACACCCCTCCCTTAGGGCAAGGTTTGTTGCTCAGTGGGTAGAGCCTCTGCTTTGACTGCAGAAGCTTCCCAGATTCAGTCCAGGCAGACAGGAAGACCTCTGTTTGAATCTCTGGAGATTGCTGCCGGTCTAGTGATAATTCTGAGCTAGATGGACTGGCAGCAGCTCCCCAAGGTTCCAGGCAAAGCTCTTTCCCAGGAGACAGAACCTGCAGCTTCCTGCATACAAATTACATGCTCTGCTTTCTCCTGTGCTGTGAGAGGCCCTTTAGTGGGCCACAAAACAGCTCCTCTGATCCCAGAGGACCCACACGTGGAGGAGGCTGCCTGCTCTGCTCTTGTCCCTGCTCCCTTTCCGATCACCCTCCCCTACTAACAGGAAGCTCTGCAATCAGATCCAGCAAACTGCTCCACATACAGAGACACAGTAGAATGACCTGCCCTCAGAGGACGAAGGCAGAACCTGTATGAGTCACTGCTCTGGGTTCCCCTCCTTCTGACCCGGAGGCACACTCCAAACAGTGACTCATGCAGGAACACAGTGGCTGTCGCCTTTGGGGATGGCGGTTCTTATGCTCCCATAAAACTTTTGGGGTGGGGAAATGGAATCTTCCATCTTAGGTCAGAAAAACCAGTCGCATTGTGAAGCGGCAGGTAGATCAGCCTGCAGAGTTCAAGCTGATCACAGAGGCTGAGATTGCAGAACATTGGAGGGGAAATTGTTGGGGGGGAAAAGACAGTTGGGGAGAGAAGGGGACTTTTGCACAGTCAGAAAAACAAACAAACACATGCAAACATTAGAATGAAAGCAGATAACCTGATCGTGTTTTATCAAGATGCAAAGACTGGTGCTGATAATTAACTAGAACTCCTCTTATTAGGTTCTTCCAAAGTCAAAATTTACTTATTCCCTAAATTTTACTAGTCCAAAGATGCAGTAACTGGAGCTCAAACACATTTACCCCCACATTGAACCCAACCCATTTTCTATCCTCCCCTCACACACCAAGGGGGGTGATGTGCAAATTAAAAAGAATATGGTATGCAGTCCTTCCCCTCTTCCCAAAGGCACAAATCCTTCTGGTTAGGTGGGAGGGAGGGTGTGAGCTGCCAGTCTCTCTTGATCACTTTGCCACAGCATCACAAGGAATATCAAAATTCAGTCTATTAAGACTTTTTTTTTCTAAGCATTGGAGCCAGATTAATTGAAGCTTTCTTTTAAAACAAAGCATTATGAGATTTTTAAAAATCCCACTTTGCCCCTGAAAAGTCCAGGATATTGATCACCCCACCCCACCTGTCTGTCTGTCTATACCAGGGGTCTCCAAACCCCGGCCCGGGGGCCAGATGTGGCCCATGGCAAGCCTCTATCTGGCCCGTGGCCAGCATCTGACCCCCTGAGAGTCTCTGGCCCAGATGACCAAACACAACTGGAGTTGTGCTTGTGGGGTGGGGAAACAGGGGTCCATTTAAGTGTGTGCTTTGGGCTGTGGTTGTGTTTGGAGAAATCCTGGACATTTGAGCCCATTCATTCATTCATTTCATTGGCATCCTTCAGTCTTGGAAGACTATGGTATCGCGCTCTGAAAAGTGGTTCTGGAACAGCGTCTAGTGTGGCTGAAGAGGCCAATTCGGGAGTGACAATCCCTTCTACACTGGGAGCAAATGTAGTCTGTCCCTGGTGTGTCTCCCTGTCTGTGGGCCTTCCTTCTTTGCCTCAGTCTGTTGAGCAAGTGCCTCTTCAAACTGGGAGAGGCCATGCTGCACAACCAGCCTCCAAGTTAATCATCAAAGTTCCATCTCTAATGTATTTATTTAAATTTTATATTTAATTTTTGTTTTTCCGGCCCTCGACACTATGCCAGATATTTGATGTGGCCCTTCGGCCAAAATGTTTAGAGACCCCTGGTCTACACCAACCCTCTGAGGTAGGTTAAGCTGAAAGAGACTGGCCACAGGTCACCCAGTGAGCTGCATGGCTCAGGAAGGATTTGAACCCAGGCCTTAGCAGTCCTCATCCAGCAATCGAACCATCACAAAGCACTCTCTTTTCAACCAACTAATGTGTGAAAAAGCTCTGGATCTTATCTTGGAGAAAGGGAGTGCTGAGACTGGCCTTGAGTCTCTCAGTAGCGAGGAAGCAACTTTCAAAGGGGATTTGTGGTTCAGAGGGGGCGGAGTACCAAGTGGCTACAGTTGCTCCAGACCCAACCCTCTGCTGGATGTCAGCCAGACAATGCAAGGGGGATAGGATGTGGTGGTCCCAGCTGCCCTGTCGCTCTGCAACTGGTGGCTAGCCTCAGGGACTCCCTGCCGAAAGAGCCCATTCAGTCCTCTCCAGGCTGTCACTTCCATGAGGCCAAGGCTGGGGGAGGGAGGTCAGGCTTGAAGGCAGTCAAGAGCACAAGGCCAGATAGCAACGCAGGGCTGCCCCCCCCCAAGCAGCAGCTGGCCATTGCATCATTGCTGTTCCATGTGGCAGAGGCAAGCAGAGCCAAGTGGCTGAAACTGACCGGCTGGGGTCTTATTTTTGTCCCAAACTTCCAAGGATCTCCCTTGTGGTGGTTCAGATTGAGGGACTGGCATTCTAAAAAGCAAGAGACATTCTCACGGTCTTGAATCAGAAATGTTGGGATTCCTCCCTCCCCCCCCCACATCCAACAAGACTGTTTCCACCATGAGCTAGCAAGCAACCCAGGTATCAACCAAGAGTCACAGCCAAACCCTGATTTGCTAACCTGCAGTTTTCCAACACCTGTCTACCATGTTCACACATGACATTCTGAAAACAACATTCACATGTTCTGAAAACAAGCCCCAAGTCTCCCAGAACTGTGAGGAGGGACCCCACAAAGGTGGAGGGAGGGAGTGAGGCTCCTGAAGGAAGTATGTGAATGTCAACAGGGTAATCTGAGTGGGATTCCAGCCAAAAGGGGCTGCAGGAATGACCTTGACCTTGGTTCAGGTGTCCTAGCGTCAGGCTGTGGGGAACTCTGGGGCCAAGCTCTGAACAGGGGCCCTGTGGTGCCCTCCACAATGGGGCACTGAGTGCTCCCATGGCCACCAGCTACTGAGCTTTCTAAGGCTTTCTGATGGGCAAGAGGCAGTCCCCAACACCACCCCTCTTGGCAACTGCCACTGCACAGATGGCATGACCCCCTTCCTGGCCCAATAAAGCTTGTCTTTGAATCTCTCAGTCAATAATCAGTGGCCAATCTCTCAGCCTACTCCACCTCAAAGGGATGTTGTAAGGAGGGAAGAGAGAGAAGCCATGTCCCTACTCCTGAGCTCCTTGGAAGAAGGTAGGATACTCTTGTAACAAACAAACCTGCATGCTGGTGCCTTGATATGTTCAGGCCTGAGACAACTGGCACTTATATGGGGGCAGGAGATAAAAATGCTGTGTTTTTAGGAAGGGGGTACCAAGTTCAAAGCATTTGCAAAACACCAGCTTAAGCAAGTGAGCCAATTCACATGCTCCAAGGGACAGGAGAATGAGTCCCCCAAGGGTCATCAAATGATGTGGCCAAGAAAAAGTCTTCTTTTTCCTAGCCCAAAGGCAGCAGGTCAGATCCCAAAGGGTAACTGCATGTCCACCACCAAGATCCAGACCCATACTTCCTCCCAGCATGCATTACACAGTGACTTTTTTTCTTGGCAGATGCCATCTGATTGTAAAGAGCACTTCTGAGGACGTGCGAAGTGCCCTCCCTCACTAACACACTGTTATGCAAGAACAGTTTCCAATGCCATAAATACCATTGTTCCTTCCTAGCAAGGAGGGTCAATCTGAACCAGTGTGAGGTGCTCCCATGTTCTAGAGCCTGTGCAAGGATTCCTCAGGAGCACCTCAAACTCTGGCCTACTTGTTGGTTCAACACACTGAGTGACACATTTCTTGCAAGACTTACAAACAGTGAAATGGGCCTGCAAACAAAACACGCACACCAAAATCGCAACTCCCCCTTTCCTTAAGTGACAGAGGGAGCGCTGCTCCTGCACTGACCATGTTGCTGTATCACCACCACAAATGCACATTGCTTTGAACTGCTTAACCCAGAACCTAACCAAGGGCAAAGTCTGGCATTCTGACATAACCCATTTCTAAAATCAGGAGGTTGCGCATACACATCATGGCTTGTATCCCATAATGGATTTTTCCTCCAGAAACGTGTCCAATCCCCTTTTAAAGGTGTCCAGGCCAGTCGCCATCACCACATCCTGTGGCAAAGAGTTCCACAGACCAACCACACGCTGTGGTATGAAGAAGCCCCAAATCTCCCAACAAAAAGTTTCATGGGATGAACCTTGTTCTAGTATTGTGGGAGAGGGGGAAAGCTTCCCCCTTCCCATTCACACCAGGCATCATAAGGCTCAATCACCTTAATTACCCTTTATTCACCCTAAAAGCCCCAAACCCCTCCACTTACAGAAAGAGCTCCAGCCTCCTGATCTGCCCCACCTTTTCCTGAAAGGACCAGACCTCAAAGGGTGGCTGCCTCCCTTCTCCAGCACCAATCTTTGGAGATGAGAGCATCCAAAAACTAGGGAAGCAGAATATCGCCACTGCCAACAGAAAATTTTGCAACAATTGCCAAGAAAAGGCCAAAAGGTTCATCTATGACAGTAAACACAAAAAGGGGCTCCAAATCCGTTTGTTTTTCAGTCCTTCCTGTGATTCTTGTCTCTGACACCTGCCACCCCTGCTTCAGTGACAAGAGCTCTCTTATCCTTGGTGGCTTCAGCCACAGCCTCTGGCATTCTGGAGATGACCCCCATGATAAACTCTGTCTTGGGGAAACCCAGAGGAAGGAGGAACTGTGCCTTATCGCTTCAGATCAATTGCTGGCTTTTTGGAAGCCTTCCTTGCTGCCAAGCTGTCACATCATTTCCTGAAACTCAGGGCTGTGGTGGAGAGCCAAGCCCTGCTGGGTCTCAGGTCAACATCCAATCGTGGACGACAGCTCTGCTCACCTTCCACTTGCCCCCTGTATTCCCACAGGGCCTTGAGAAGCTCCCACTGCAATTGCCACAGATACACCTGTCCAGAGTTTGTGCATTCACACATGCACAGCTGCCCTCCATGCTTTGGTGGCCCTGCAGCCCTTCCTCCGGACGGCCCTTGCTTCCTTCCAGGTTTTCACCGTCTTCCCAGCCAGCAGGGCTCACACCAGTGCCATGTAAGTTCAACCCACCACAGCCCAGGTCTCCAATGATATTCATCAAGCCCAGGCATATATGGGGAGGGCGGTGGATTCGCTCTCTGTCCCTTGTGCTTGAAGGAGACCAGTAACCAACCATTCCCACCCCATACACAGAAACAAAACCAACGCACAGCCTTGCACATGCCGGTCCCACAGATTCCGAGCATCGCTTTCCACATGCGGCTGGAAAAGACGCCACACGTCTCCGCAAGGCGGGGGGGGGCACATGCGCCGAGCTCGAGACTATACGTCACCATTAGACCCCCATCCACCCACCGCTTCTTCTCCAGCCCAATCCTATGCATGGCTACTCAGAAGTAAGTCCCATTACAGCCACTGGACCTTACTCCCAGGTAAGTGGACACAGGATTGCAGCCCATCGAGACACTCACCCATTTGCTGTGGCCCCCCCTGGTGGGCAGCTCCTCGGGGGAGCCCCTGCCCTCGCCCGGCGCCTTGAAATCCCCCAGACGCTGCCTCATGGTGGCCCCCAAAGAGGGATGGGGGGGCTCCAGGGGCCAGGATCCGCCTGCCCAGCTCAAGCCTGGGGCTTTGCAAGCGCCCCCTGGCTCCCAGCCGGCCAGCCCGGGCTCCGCAGAGACAAAGCCATGTTCAAGCCCGACAGCAGGATAATGAGGACGGGGGGGGGGGGAGATCTACCACTCGCCTCCCGGGGAGGGGGGCCGGAGCGTACCATTCTTCCCCCTGCAAAGAGGGGCACCGGCACCAGCCTGCAGCGCAGAGCGGAGAACAGCGATGGAGAGATGCAGACAAAGGACTCACCGCGCGCCCGGCAGCCGCCTCTTCCCGGCCTCCCGGGGCTTGCAGCGCGAGTCACAGCGCCAGGGAGCCCGGCACGGAGGCTTTCCGGTGCGCAGCCCGATCCTGGGCCTGCTGCCAGCCAGCCAGCCAGCCAGCCAGCGAGGAGGAGCCACTGCCTGCAGCCCCCCCCTCCCATCACTGCTGAGTTCAAGGGAACCAGGGCTGCCAGCCCAATCCACACTTACCTGGGAGTAAGCCCCATTGACGCTAATGGGACTCACTTCTGAGTAGACGCTTGGGCTGTAAGGCTGCAGTCCTATCCACCCTTAGCTGGAAGCCCCACTGACTATAATGGGACTTAGCTCTGAGTAGGCATCCCTAGGCTTGGGCTCTAAGGCTGCAATCCTACACACACACTTCCTAGGAGTAAGCCCCATTGGGCACAATGGAATTTACTTCTGAGTAGATATGCATAGGTTTGTGCTGTAGGAGCCCTTCTCAACTGATCCAAAAGGTCCAGATTCTCCAGCACATTCTGCCCTGCAGCTGCCAGCCAAATGACTTTGGGGGCCCACAAGCGAGGCGTAAGGTAAGAGCCTCCCCTATGGTCTCTCCCCCCCCCAACCATTGGTTTTCAGAGGTAGACGGCTCCTGAACATGGCTGTTCCATATAGCAGCAATGGGGGTGGCTCTACAGGTGAGGCCTGGTCGCACATGATTTCATGACCCATACCCACGCTTGGCCAACCCCTGGGGCAGCGAAGGTCTGCTTTGCCACTGCTTCCCATCATTGTCCACTAAGCCAGGCCACATGAGGATGTTCACTAGGCAATTGTGGGGGTGTAATAGAGCAGCAGACAGTCTCTCTTTCTTCCAGTGCCATTTTCCAAGTCCCAGATATCCTGCCTTGACACTGAATTAGGGCCAACTGTTAAATACCCGAGGGGGGGGGAAGGAGATGAGGATGGCCTACTCCTGCTTCCCATTACCTCCCAGAAAGCCTTTCCATTGGGTGCCCAGTAGAAAAGCTACCTGGGAACTATCTGGGCAGCAGATTAATAAGCAACCTCCTTCACCACAGGCACTGTAGCTGTGTGGAAACACAAAGGAGGAGGAGGAGTCAGGTCCATCTGCTGCCTAGTGTCCTGGCACCATAAGGAAGCTGGTGTATACATGAGCCTATTGGGACATAAGGGAGCTGGTGTATACTTGAGCCTATTGGGACATACCATTGAAGAACATTTGGCCCAGAGTTCTCCAAAAACTGGAGCTGACCCTGGCCATCAGGACTAATGGCCTTTCTTAGACCCCTCCTTCTCCTTCCTCATCCCCTTTTAAAGTCAGTCAGTGGCCTTCACCACATCTTCCGGCAGAGGA
This sequence comes from Tiliqua scincoides, assembly GCF_035046505.1. Lineage (NCBI taxonomy): Eukaryota > Metazoa > Chordata > Lepidosauria > Squamata > Scincidae > Tiliqua > Tiliqua scincoides. Next base: position 15,061,251 of record NC_089829.1, read on the forward strand.
CTCTGTAAGTCCAATTTGTATTGTGTGAAGAAGGCTTTTCTTTGCATAGAATCATAGAATGTTAGAGTTGAAAGGAACTCTGAAGGCCATCTAGTCCAAACCCTTGCTCAGGGAAGGCACCTACAGCATCCCAGGCTGGTGGCTGCCCAGTCTCTGTTCTCTGCCCTGGACCTACTACCCAGACGACCCTGGTCCTAAGTATTGTCAGCAAGGGAGAAAAGTCACTCTCCAAACTATGCATCATTTTATGTCTCATCATGCCCCTCCCCCACATCCTTTCCAATCTAAAAAGTCCCAAATGCAGTCATGAGGAAGTTGCTTCAGACCTCTGACCATTTTGCTTGTCCTCTCCTGCACCTTTTCCAGTTCTACATTCTCCCTTCTTGAGATGTGGTGACCAGAACTGTACGTAGCCTTCCAAATATGGCTACACCAGAGATCCTTGTGGAATGCCCTAGGACAGTGACCTTATCCGCAGAAATTGTTACATTTGGAATTTAGCAAGTCTTACTTCTCCACTGTGATTTGTTTCCCACCCACCCCCCACCCCAGCAAAGCCATGCCTACTTCATGGGCTCAGTTTGCTCCGGCACTCAGCCCCACTGCTTTCAGTGCCAGGGTGAAAACCAGGAGTACACAAGACAGGCTTCCTGGAAAAGAAGCACTGCCTTTTCCCCAAGAAAAGCAGACAACACGGTGCCACCCAGACTGCAGAGCAGAGTGCCTGCACCCGCAAGGTAACAACAGACACTCTCCGGTCATAATTCTTCCATGTGGCCTACTGAGGTGGTTGCCTCAGGTGGCAGATAGGTGTGGGTCTCGCTGCCCACCTCCACTGCTTCTCCTTCTCCCCCCTGCATTTGAAAAGGGGACAGAGCAAAAGAAATGTGGAGGTGAGGGAGTGTTGCCAGCAATCAAGCCCACATCACACCTCCATACTCCCTCCTCTTTATCTCCCTCCTTTTCAAATTCAAGGAGCAAGAGGAGAAGAAGACTGGCATATATGGAGGGGGGGATAGAATTTGCAATGTTGTCTCAAGTGCCCACATGGGTGGGTGGGTCCTGATTCTCTCTCTCTCTCTCTCTCTCTCTCTCTCTCTCTCTCTCTCTCAATGTGTTAGGAAGAGAAAAGGGGGGAGAGAGGTATTTGTCATACAAACGAGCATTTTGGTTAATAGAAGCTTCTCCCTCTGCAGACAACTTCACCTAAAGACAGCGCTGACCATGCAGTGAATTTAAGGAAAGGAAGCAGAGAGGGATTCCCCATATACCCTCCTCCTCTTGTCCGCATTCTCCCATTTCATTTTCTGCCTCACTACAGATGTTGCTGGGTTTATGTTAGGGATGAGGGGAAGTATCAAATATGCAAGCTGGTTCTCCACATCATTGCTTTCCCAAAGCCAGCCACAAACACCACCGTTTTGGTTTTCTAAAAACATTTGTCAAAAGTGGCATTTCAAGAATTTGATGTTCTAGAAACAATTTTAAAAAATAGGTCACGTTGAAGCAGCATCATGTACAAGTTCAGCATCAGCAACAAGGTGGGGGATATTTGCCTATTGAGCATGGGTTGTGCCAAATTCCAATCAATGATGCTCCAAATGGGCAAACTGGATTGTAAGCTCTGTGGGGCAGAGATCTTAAATTTATTGTTGTTGTTGTTGTTATGTAAAGTGTTGTGTACATAATAACAATTATGACAGTTTATGGTCTGAGAGCTTTAGAGGCTCTTTAAACTGATTGGTGAGGTAAACATTTCACATGTTAAGGAACAAAAGATCCTATGGATGAAATGTTGCCATGCAAGACAGCTGCTCGGCAAAGCAGTGATGTCATTTCAAAACACTTGGCCCTGCCCTCACCATCCCTTTCATGCTCATGCCTGCACATTGAACAAATTCCCCCCCACACAGGCGTCTTTTCTTCTGAGTTACGTTTCTTTTCTCAATAGTCTGCGCCCCCTCACATATTTTGCAGCTGATAAAACGGTGTGACCATGGAACTACCAGACAGATTCAACAGGGCACCCAGTGCCCTGGAAACACTCTGCCTGCCAACCACTCCAGACATGAAGGCAGTAGAGATGCCACAGGAGAAGTGCCAGGATGGTGTTCTGATGTTGGATGTTCAAATCTTCACTCAGCCATAAAGTTTCCTGGGTCACCTTAGGCCAGTCATTATCGTTCAGCCTAGCCTACCTCAGAGGATTTGTTGTGGGGACCAAAGGAGGGAAGGAACTATATATCCTGCCCTGAACTCCCTGGAGGGAGGGTGATATAAAAAATGTGGCAAAAAAACAAACAGGCAGCAAATGCCCCCATCTGCTTCCTGAGACAGCCTCCTCAGTCTGCCTCATGGCTGGGCCTGCCCAGACACTGCATTTAAACAACAGGTACTCTGAAATGCCACACAAGCATAAGAACCCACACACCAAGCCTCGGCCTGGCAGACAAAACAGCCCAGCAAGTTTAAATGAGATGTAGCCTCACAGGTCTAAAGACAGACATACCCAACAGTCTGGTTTTAATCATTATGTGTCTCTTCCTCCTCTGGGAACTGTGGTCCTCTTGGGAGTGGGCTAGGAGAATTCCTCAACCATCCAAAGGCACTGCTGTCTCTAGTTTTGACTTTGTGTTCTTCCTGGATAAGCACTGATTGGCTTGTGTCCATCTCCACCGGCCACACTTCCTGGGACTTTCACTGATAGAACAAACAGCACATGGAACACCTTCTGGCTGTTGCTGCCATGTTCTGACCCCCACTGAGCAGGGGGGAAAGAAAAAGAGTCTCCCCTCTTTTGCAGGACAGCATAAGAGCTTCACTGCCCTGGGAAGGGAAGGGAATGCATCTACCTGATGTGGAAGGCACCATGCACTTAGAGAAAGAGCTATTAACAGTATTTATTATTAACAGTATTTAACAGTTTATTATTTTAATTTATTATTAACAGTATTAACAGGAGCTGATGCCTCCTCCCCATCTAATCAAAGTGGAATATTTCCCACATCTCCTGGAAGCACACAAACCCCCTTCCTAGTACCATACCCCTAACTCATTCTTTGGGGGGAGGGGGGAAGACTGTTCAAAATGTTGAGCTAGCCTGGAGCATCACATATAATTCCGCTTAAACATCCATTTGTGCTTAAACAAGGCCTTGGGCAGAACTGGGTTTGCCTATCTCAAGTAGGACAGATTTCTGGTGATGGAGGTGTACAGTGTGGGGTACTCCAAAACTTATTTGGGGTGCAATGGGATAAAAAGCTCCCTAATTTAGGCAGTTCATTCAACTGGTTGTCTACTGGACAAAGAAGGAACCAGGAACCAACTTCAGCCTGGTCTAGAAGTTGCATTTCTAAAATGAGGTGGAGAGCACATCTTTTGTCTAGGGTACACAGGTGTACATGCATGCACACAAATAAAGTGCACCATTACAGAGCATTGGCTGGCATGTTGCACATGCCAACTGCTGATGTACAGACTTTGAATCCTGACTACATATTATCAGGATGTTTTGTGGAGTTTCTTCCTAATTTATATAGCTTAATATATAGTCCCAGCTCGGAAATCAGCGGAGGACAAGCTATGTCAGTGGAAATGAACAGCATACAATAGACAAAGTAAAGCTTTCAGCAATGAGTAATGTGGGGGGGGGGAAGGCTTGAGAGGTGACCTGCGAAAGGGGAACAGAGGTGTTAATAGCCTGTCCATCTTTTATCTGCTGGAGATGCTGAAAAGGGATGTGCCAGATTCTCCCACAATTCCATGTGCCTGGAGAGCTATGCTGAATGGCTCTGAGCAAACACTGCCACCTGCCGGCACATGGTGGTAGCTCTGACAATGGCTCTCACTACATCATTGGGAGGGTAATTAGGCAAGGGGGCTGCTCTGAGCACAACCAGGACTGGAATGGAAATGGATGACAATAGGCAGATATAGTGACAAGTTTTAAAACATGGATTTATCATAACATGCATAACATGATCGTAGCAGCCAAAAAGCTATTTTGCACAGGAGCTTCCAGGGCATGAGCAAGACCACAGGACTCTCAGCAGCTGTGAAAGGTCTGCAACTATTCGCAAACTGCTTGGGGTGGGCTTAGAATGGAGACCCTGCCCCAGCTCTAGAAATAACTTGATACAGTACTGACAACCCATTGTCTCTAGCGCTTCTAGATTGCTCAGTTGCCCTCACAACGGCCCTGCAATGTAGGTCTGCATTGGTATCCTTATAGTGCATGTGAAAGAGACTGGGAAACCCAGGCTTGCGCAAGGCTGCCTGGTGAGGTCTCAGATAAGGTAAGATCTGATTTGGGCACCTCCCGCTTCACATGTCCTTTTCCGTGCTCTCTAGCAGGAAGTTGCAAAACTTGGTAAATTTGGGGCTGATAAATTGTTTGGGGAACATTCCGTTACTTTGGTTTACCTGCCCCTTTTCTTAAGAAAACACTTAAGGTTGTAAACATCCGTAGAAGCTGCCCAGAGCTTTGGCAAGAAGATGGAATTAAGACCAGGATGTGAAAAGGAGTATTTCTTTCTTTTCAAGTAATGCAGAGATGTACCAGGGCTCAAGCCAGCCTGAAACTCATACCCTTCACTCCTATAGCCCTATTACCAAGTCTGTGTTGGGGGGGGGGGGCCACCTGTTTTGCTATCCATTACTGAGTCACATTGCCACTATTTTTCTCTGGCCCCACTCCTTTGTCTTTGCAGCACTTAGCAGGTGAAATTATAATCTATCTCTCTCTAACTCTCTCTCTCTCCAGACACTGCAGAAAGACATCAGTTGAGAGCTATGAGACAAGGCAATTAGTCATAGGTAGGGCATCCCTTTTCCAGCCCAAGAATCAAAATATTGATGTCAGCTCCTGCTGAGGAGGACAAGCTGGTTTAGATCAGCTAATAGGGAAAGCAAAAATACTTTGCTTTGATTTCTTAGTGGTTGCAATTGGCTTAAATGCTAACAGGAGGCTTTTTGCAACAAGAATTCAGAGCAAGGCCACAGAGGTTTTCTACTTAAAACACCATGTTAGGTGAGGGATCCACAATTGCCCTCCCTAAAGCACAGCTGGGGAGGGGGGCTGCTCGTTGGAAGCAGCAGCAAGGGAGGGTGTCTAGCCCTCCCCAAAACCACCAATACTCCAGCCTCCTGCAGGGAAGAACGTAACTTGTTAGAGGGGCATTCTTGATCCAGCAAACACCACAAGAGAAAAGAGTTTAACCACCACCACACCGCAGTGGTATTTTCTTCTGCTTCTTCTTCAAGTAATCTAAATAATGAAAAATGCATTTTTTTAAAAGGAACAGAAAATCCTCCTGTCACTCAAGCACCTGCTTAATTTTTGCATACTAACAGCATAGGAGCAGTGCCAGGAGAAAAAGATGACAAGCAAATTTGCCCATCTTACCTTCCCCCCCCCCCAGCCATGGGCAGGAGGCCCCCTCTGAACCTGCAGCTCTTCATACTTTGAGTAGGGAGCCAGAGAGAGTGTGTGTGTGGGGGGGGGGGGAGGGAGACTGGAAGCAGGCTTCATCTGAGCCAAAATCTACTTGACCAGATGCCCAGGAGATGGCAGGCCGCCTTCTGTAACCTTCCAGCGCGTCCCTTTTGATGCTGCCACTGCTCAGTGTGTACATGGACTTCAACAGAGGGGCCATGTGCTGTAGCGGGAACCTGCTGTTCCTTGCTGTTCCTGGGCCTTCCCAGTCTCTTGCATAACTGCTGGGGGGGGGGGAAATGGGACACTTAACCCTTAACCCTGTCCTCCCCTGTCAGGACAGCAGACCCTATGTTGACATTCCTACTTTTCAGACCTGTGCTCATTTCAAAGCTTTTTTACCTCTTGCTAGTGGATAGTATTCTGATAGACTTTGATGGCTGGTGGCTTCTAGTGGCTGTTATCCATGACCTGCACGGGCAGCGGGTGGGACTGAAGAAAATTACTCTATGCTTGGCAGGAAACCAACAAAGACTAGAGCCATATGCTTGCTTCTCCCCCCCCCACCTCAACTTCCATATTAAAAATAAACAGATATTCCACAAGCAGCACAACACCTCCAGTACTCACTCATCACAAGGAATTGACAAAAAGGTGTCCCCGGAACATCCTGCTACCTGAGAGTGCACCAGACAAGAGGGTAGAGAGCAAAAGTTACTGAGGCCTCGAGTACAGCACCTCCCAACCAGGGTGTGTTTTTTTCACTCACACACACATGTAGAACATTGGACTTTGAGATGCACTGGGGTGATATACTACACAGGGCGTATGTAGTCCAGGGAAGGCAAGCAGACTGTATACCATCAAGCGGTAGTTTGTTAAACAAAAGGACCCCAACTCTGACCTCCAGCTAAGAGACATCTCACAGAATCACAGAAGAGCTTTTAGAGTCATCAACCCCCTATTTGAAACAGGCACCTTTGTAGTAGCAAATTTTATGCATTATTTAATGCATAGACATATGCATATATTTATATGTAGGGCAATAAGTGCAAATCTAGGCATGTCTGCTCAGAAGCTAGTCCCATTGAGTTTGATGGAAGCTACTCCCAGGTATGTGTATATTAGACTGCAACTTGAAGGAGTTCAGGCTGAAGGAGTTCCACATGTCTATAACCCATCACTTTCATCAGCTGTTCAAAGAGCACAAGCATTTCAAAAGAGGGAGATAAGTCATCCTGTGTAATTTTATAAAACTTTATGATGTGCGTGCCCCGTCCAGTCCCTCCCACTGTCATTTGCAAAGGGGGGGGGGGGGAAGAAAGAGTTGAAACAGCACAAATGTGGAGCAAAGGATTAAATTCCAGAATCAGAGGTCAGATCCTGGACTTGATAAAGTCTCCCAGAGATCACAAGAGAAAGCCAATAAAATATGCATAATTGCTTATTTCAAGAATCATCACCATTCTCCTGAAGGCGTCATTATCCAGGTCTGGTTCCCCCCCCCCCCACACACACACACTGCCTGCAGCAGGCCACTTTTCCTTACACAACTGTACAAGTGCCCGCTCTTCTCTTCCTTCCACTCCCTGTACTGTATTTGAAAAGAAGACAGGAATGAAGTGGGAGAGGAAATGTGGAGGACAAGAGATGTCAGAAACACTCTAGTCCACTCCTCTCCTTCACATGTCCTTGTCTGCTCCCTTTCCCACTTCCTTCCAAATCCACAGAACAGGAAGAGGAGAAATGGCAGTGGTGGGTGGATGGATGAGACGGGCACCCCACTGGCAATCCAGCTCCTGAAGCAAATGCCTCAGTTTGCCTCAAAATGGGCCAGCTCTATTATCTCCATGTTGCAAGGGGGAGGTGTAGCAGATGGTGGTTTGCCTACAACCATGTTCATGACATTCAAACTGGAGGTTTCCTGGTCTACAGTTCAGCATCATGGCCAATCTCTGACACCAGATCACAGAACTGGTTCTGTGTATGGGAACCTCAGAGGCACCCAGGAAGGGTGAGTGGGTTCTGAGCACCCCAGCACTGAGCCATGTTGTTAACTCCCTGCCTTTGTCACCCTATGTGGCAGGCCATGAAGGACAAAACTCTGCCTTTGTCTCCTTTACTCCCTTTCAGAGTTCGAGCCATGAGCGCCTCATCTCAGCAAACACGCCAGCTCGGCACTCGTGCCTAGAAAAACAGCCTGCAGTGGCCATGCCAAGGCTCCTAGCCTAAACAACCATTTCTCTTTTGGCCTTTGGAAAAAATCTCCACATTCCCCAAGGAAAGAGCCAGGCAACAGCACCAGATGCATGGGCTTGCTTGCCTCACCAGCAAGCAGGGTGCGCAGCAGCCCTCCAGTGAGGTCTGTTTCCCCCTTGCCAAAGTGAGCACTGAGCACTCTGTTGTAAGTCAGGCGAGGAACCACAGGCTTGAAAGGAAAGCCAGCCTTCAGCTCTGGGTCTCAGACTGAACGGGTTGGCTGTGAAAGAGGGAGACAGAGCAGGGCTCTATTCTACAAGCCCCTCTTTCTGGAGCCTGCTTGACTCCCTCTGTCAGAGAGGAAGGAGCCATAGCTGGTGGATCTGCCCAAGGGCACTTCCAGATGAGTTCACATTTTGCTTGCTCCCTTCCTGCAGGAAGGCTCGTACAGCAAGGTCACCTCTCCATCACCCACCTGTACTTTCCCCTGTACTTAAATTTGCACATCCATGAACAGATGAAATCCAGTTTTGTTTTTGAGCAAAGTAGCACAATGACCACAGGGATGGACTCTTGTTAGCAGAGGAGTCACCACAAGTATGCACGTGCCAGGGGTCCACACCTGTGCCCAGTTGGCCCCACTGCTCCCCATCGCCATGCAGGAAGCCAAGGCCGAAGGGGATGTCAGTCTGGTGACCGGAGGGAGCAGCCACAGCAGAAGACTGCCTTCTTCCTCTCCAGCACCGTTTTATACTTCCTGCTGCTCCCCACTATCTCCCACTCAGCCAACCAGGGTCCAGGGCCCAATTAGGAGGCTTCCCAGAGAATTGTGATAAGCAGGGGCCAGCAGTGGTTTCAAATCCTCCATCACATCAGCCACCTGGTACTGCAGAGACAACAAAGACCGTCACTGGGACTGGTGCCTGGACACCATGGCAGGGGAGGGTTGTTGTGGATGTTTGCTTTTCAAGGCACAGAGGAGCACACCACTGTGGAGCTTGTGCAAAGCTTCTGCCCCAGGGTTGTCAGCACTGCTCCCCATCCTGTTTTGCGTGCCCCGATTTAGCGGGCACCACTTGCTTTAGTGTTCTTTTGAGAGCCTCTGTTCATCAGAGATACACTGCCTCTAAACACGGAAGCTCCACTCCATAAACCTATCAACGACTCACAAATTGTCCTAATCCTTTTTTAAAAGCCATCTGTGCCCATCCACCTCAGAACAAATCTGTGACAATGAATCCCATAAGTTAATTATACATCACAGGGTGGGGGGTGGAGTGAAGGTTCTTCTTCTGAATGCCCTGCCAATCGGTTTTGCTGGAAAACATACCCTCTTCTCCCCCCTCACCCTGGTCTAGTGCTTTAAGAGACAGACTAATTGAGCCTTCATTTCTTGTCACCGCATCATTTGCTGTTTCCTGAACATCTCAATCACTTCCTACACACTACAGCTGTGTTTTCTAGGCTTTGCAAAAGGAAATAGCTTCACAGACTCCTTTGCTGCAAAGCAGGTGCGCCACAAAGCTGCCGGCGATGCTCCTGCGCATCAGTGCACATTGATGCCACCCCTGCCAAAAGCATTTAGTCATAGGTTGTGCTGCAGTAACTTAGGAGAACAGATCAGAATGGAGATGTACATGCATAAAAGAAAAAGACGACAGCAGATGTCTGCAGAAAAATACAGTAAGCCAGAGGGATGGAGTGGCTGCTTTCACAGTGGGGGCCACCTCAAATGGACAAGCGGAAATTAATTGTCCTGCCCTATGGATGCCGAAGGGCATCAGCACACATAAGGGTTTCCAAATATTAGGGGAGCTGCCAAATAGAGTCAGGCCCTTGGTCCACCTGGCTCAGTAGTTTCAACACAGGCTCACAGCAGACCTCCAGGGTTTCCGGCAGAGGTGATTTTGTTGTTCCAGCCATACCTGGAGATGCTGCCAGGAAGGATCTGGGACTCATCTACCTGCAAAATGGGGCCCTGATGCTACCAGCCCTCCCCACACTCAAGGCACAATCCTAACCCCTTATGTCAGTGCTTTCCAGCACTGGCATAGCAGTGCCAATGGGACATGTGCTGCATCCTGCAGTCGGGTGTCACTCAAGGAGGCCTCCACAAAGTAAGGGAATGTTTGTTCCCTTACCTCAAAGCTGCATTGCCCTTATGTCAGTGCTGGAAAGCACTGACATAAGGGGGTAGGATTACACCCTCAGTCATATAAAGCTCCCATACCCCACATTGAACTTATTGATTGCACTGCAGAAAAGGGAAGCAGCATAAGAGAAGCAAACTCTCACCTAACGGGTATCTGGGAACACCTCAAGTGCTTCTTTTCCTTGCCACAAGCCAAGATCTGCTCATGTCTGTGACAAAACTGGCTCACCTTAGAAACTGAATCCTCCCTGCAAGAAGGCGTCCCAGTTCTTGCAGTTCCCTCCCTGGGGGCAGCTGGATGCGGCATCCCCATTGCTGCTTTCCTAAAAACATCCATTCATCCGTGGTGCTTTCAACAGGTTGTCAATGCAAATGAGGTCAAAGCCAGGACAATTACCAGAAACTCAGGTCTTTAAAAAGGACAGGAGGACATTGGAAGGATGACAGCACCGAACTGCAACAGAGTGGCAGGGATGACAAGGAATGAGAGGCCTGGACTCTCCAGGCAAGGATGAGAGGCCTGGATTCTCCATAACAGCAAGGGGAACAAATGAGGTCAATTTGGGGGGGATTGGAATAGCTGGAAGCAACTGTTTCAGACTGGCTTTTAACTGTATTTTAAGGGACTGCCTTTCAAATGCTTGGAAGGATTCTTAGTGCAAAAGCACAAGTAGGATTGATGGGTGGACATCTCCCCACCATCCCAGGTTTCTATTCAGCTATTGCATCACATGGTTTCAGCTGGGCACTAAGCCTGGAGTCAGTCTAGCAATGTTATGGTCCCCCAAACGGCCTGCTGCTGCCCCACTCCAGTCCACAATACCAGATAAGCAAGTAAACCATAACCAAGAGGATAGGAGCCTTGTTGTTTTCTCTTTTTTTTAAATAAACATTTCAAATACCAGGACATTTTCATTCCAGTGCTGTGGGGGAAGATCTTACTCGCTCTCCAGAAGTCTCTTCAAAATATGGTTTTTAGATCAGAATTCATCGTTCTGAGGCCACGCAGGTACCCTTGTGTGTGTGTAAGTGTATGTACACACACATTGTGTTTTAGGTTTGGAAGGGTATTAGTTTGTGACATGATGTCCCAGGTGCTAGTCAATAGGATCCTACTACAGCTGTAAATGTCTGAGTCGGCATTCAGCTCCTTTTTTAGAGGTGGTGACAAAAACCCACAAACCTGGGTTCTGGACAAACTCACTCCCCGTACAGAGATGCTAATTCCAAATTGCCCCCTCCCCTCATACACACTCTTAAAAATGTTGCATTTTTCTGCAGCTGTAGACTCCAAAGTCCATGAAGGGCTTCCTTTTCGATGAACCTCAGGGCACAAAATGTGTTATAACCACTAACAGGCTCACCATAATTAAACCTTGCAGGGCCCACCAGAAAAGCAGGGTGGGGGAGGAATGGGGGACGAGTCTTGGAAGTGGGTTCAAGGCTCATATCACCTGGATTCCACTGTTGGAGAATGATCCAATGGCACTTACCTCCACTCTGATATGGTCCCCAAGAGACACCCAGGCAGCACCCACTGCGCTAGAGAATCAGGCTGACTCGAGAAAGCAGCCGACTCAGGAGGAGGGCAGGGAAGTGGGTGGAGCAAGAGAGGCTAATTCCACAACAGCTTTACATTAAGGAGCAATTAGGTTAAGAGGAAAAAAAGGCTGCCTGGTGCTATTTTGCGATCAGACACAAATTATGGCTTGGCTATGGAGGCTGTTTGTCCCCAGCAGGGGTTGGTATCAGCACAGTCCAAGCTATGCTTTGATACCGGCAGGGGGAAGGGGAGAGGTTGGCCATATTTCAGATATGACACAGAGGCAAGCCCAGGTCTGTCACAGAGTGCGCACCCAAAGGGGTCCTAACAAGTGCATGCCTTTGTATTCGCAGGCACCAATTTCCTCTCCTCCTTCCTGTTCTACTCCATTTCCCCTTTCCAATCCAAGGAGGAAGAGACATGGAAACAGGTGAGCTGCCAGGTAAGGGAGGACATCATTTGGCGTGCTGCCTCTGGACTTGGGCAGCATCAAACATGTCTTGCATCTGAGTTAGGCAAGGCAGAGGGGAGAGGCAAGACCCCTCCCTGCCCTCTACAGCACACAGACAGCCGACGCCCCCAGTACAGAAAGTAAGAGCTGGGGAGGGAGAGACACGCATCCCCTAATCTGTGCAGAGAGCTGGCTACATCACATGCAGACCAGCCAGACTAGAGACACTCTTCCCCTTTATCAGCTGTAAAAATAAATCCGGTACAGCAAGCAAAGACAGATCACTGGCCTCTGAGCATAAGCAGAGTCATGATGGCGGCAGCAGAAGATCTGGCTCCAGAATTCAACAATCCACAGCTATGACTGTGCATTAAAAGTATGCACTGAGACCTCAGCTGCAGTTCATAGCCCAGTCATATCCATGAAATAAGTCCCACTTGGCTCAAGGGGTTTATTGTTTCAATAAGTACGCATCATCTTCAGGCACCTGCCATTTCCCGGAACAACAAGACTGTCAAAATGACACTCGACCGGGGTCAACAGTGCTGAAGGGTGAGAACTTTGGAATGCAGAACTTTGGAATGCAGAATCCAGTGCTAAGCATTCCTTTTTGATATCATTGCACAGAAATTCCTCATTATTCCACAAGCAGGGTGGTCAGAGACAGACAAATGAAAAAAGAGCCCTGCTACCTGAGACCCAAAGTTCACCTTATCCAGCTCCTGTTGCCTACAGTGGCCAAGCCCCTGGGAAGTCTGTCTAGCAGCTCCTCCATGGTTGCGTTTAAGGAGGAGTTCCAGCTTGTGCACCACAACTTTTGCCCACCAGCTCCCACTCTTAGGCTGCAGACCACAGGCAATAGCTTGTTAAAAGAGTGGAAAATGTTTCAATCGGGGAGCCATTTAAGGCCCACCACGGACAAAGAGCAGACAGGTTTTGGGCAAAAGCATCTTAATATCATTTTTAAGCACGGCTTGACCACTAGTATAAGCAAACAAGCCAGCATCTTGGGCTAGCAAGAATGCAAGTCTCATTGACCTGCAGCAGCAGGAGCACAGATCTGCTTTCTGGTGATATGTATCTACACCATGAAACGGAGTGATCACTGTGAGCGTAGCCAGGGAAAGAGAGACTGGCTTAAGCCATTTCTGCGCAGCAGGGACCAAATGTGTGCACCTGCGGTCCTGGCAGAAATGGGTTAAGCTGGGAGTCTGCGGGGAGAGGGGCTTTGAGGATTTTCTTGGGAAAGCAACTTGGGAGGAAGACAAACATTACATTTTGGCAGGGGCCACTCTCCATTGTGACTTGCTTGGTATATGCACATACTGGCCAGTCAAATGCCTGCTCAGCTTACCTGCATCTTGTCTGACTTGTCTTACCATGTTTTACCCACATGTTGGACAAACTATCCCCGTTTCCTTTTCATGCATGATTTTTCATTCATTGATCTGTTCATCCTGCACCATATTATTTTAATCTGCAAATAATTTTTTTATTTATATTGCAAGGTGCCAGAGATTGGGAGAAAGTGTGGCAGCAGAGTCACAGGCACTAGCCAATTGGTGCTGTCCACAAACAGGTTTGCCACATCCAAATCTAAACAGCTCCTACTCCCCTGCCCCAGAGCTCTCCCCAGGAGCAAAAGGGACAAATTTGGGTTAAACGTGGCAAGGGTGGTTTCAAACTGCTCTCCATTGCTCAATGGAATGTCTCTCTTTTGCCCACTGACAATATTGGACAGGTTGTTCTTGCCCCAGTGCTGCCTGCCAGTGGTCCTGCTTGCTTCCCACCTCTTGAAATATACATTTTGCAAATGGCTGACACTAAAATAAGAACATAAGAAGAGCCCTGCTGGATCAGGCCCAGAGCCCATCTAGTCCAGCTTCCTGTATCTCACAGTGGCCCGCCAGATGCCTCAGAAGCATACAAGATCACAAGAGACTTGCATCTTACTGCAATTCCCCTGCATCTGGCTTTCTATTTACTCTCGCACCCCCCACAAAGACACCAGACTGCACTTGGGTTTAACTTGGGCCACTTCATTAAACACAAGTGACCAAAATTTTAAAGCATGAAACCAACAAACTGCACTGTCCCTCCCTCACCAGTCTGGGGTGGGCAAAAAAAACTGCCACCCACAGCCAGTTTGGATCACAGAAAAAAAATTCCTACCCGGCCTTCATGATGAGCAACCAGCTAATCTCAGACTGTACATACCCAGCATGGCTCGTAACCTGTGGTGGATACCCAAGGCATCTGCAGAAACCTACTCTGCAAAAGGCTCAGGCTGCTCCACACACGCTGCAACCTTTTCATTTTGGAAATCCTGTTGCAGCTCAGGGTGAAGAGCTGGGAAAGAAAGAAAGAAAGAAAGAAAGAAAGAAAGAAAGAAAGAAAGAAAGAAAGAAAGAAAGAAAGAAAGAAAGAAAGAAAGAAAGAAAGAAAGAAGCTGGGAGACGGAAGAACATCTGTCTCTGTTCACCAGGACACATACACACACACCCTTCTTGCTGGAATGGAGACTCACTGACCTCCTCAGTGCCTGAGCATTTCTCCAGCTGCTGCCGAAGCTTTGACGCTGCCACTCTGTCTGGAAAAGTCATTTGCGGTTTGTAGTTGAGAGGAAAAAGGGGGTGAGGTAATGGGAGACCTGTGTAAGTGCCGGGAAGCAAAAAGAGTACGAGAGGAAGAAGCACCAGCCGACCAGCACCACCCCAAGCAGGGCACAAGCCTCCCACTCCACTTGAACACATCGGCATGATCCTTTCGCCACCTGGGCCTCCAGCAGCCTACAGAGGCCATGGCATCAACTGCAACCACCACGTGAAGCTTCCCTCAGTCATTCTGCCCACAGCTGGCCCACCCACGAGGCCAAACAAGGTGGTTGTCTCAGGTAGCAGATTAATGGAGGACACCTACCTCTTTCCATCCATTCACTTTCTTACCTCTTCCACTCCTCAACTTGGAAAAGGAAGAGGGATGGAGCAGAAGAGGAGGGGGGGTAAGCTAGAGCATCTTCGAATCTCCTCCACACTTCCTCCTCCATTTCACCCCCTCTTTCTTTTCCAGTCCAGGGAGGGAAGAAGCAGAGGCTGGCACATTGCCAAGTAAGGGGAGCAGCACAGGACATGGTGCCAGGAGGTCTTGAACTGGCCCTGCTTCGGCCAGCACACACACCAGTAGAGGTCTGGTAGCTTTTAATCTCCTGAAAAATATTGTTTCTCGATCCAAGCCCCAGGGTGCCAGCAACTCAACCAGTCTCTGGGGCCTAATCTGCGCTGTGGAGAAGAAGAGCCTGATGATGACCTCCTCCCAGATGCTCTCTTGGGGAGCAACATGCCCCCCAAAGCCACAGCAGAGACTCCAAGTTCTGTTCTGCAGCCCATTGGAAGAACCAGATTTTGCTTCCATCTCCACTTTGTAAAATTCCCCACCACAATACACACACACACACAGCTGCAGGAAACACTCTCACCCCTTTCCTTTTAGAGCACTGGACAGTCACACTGCAGCAGGGCACTGGTCCCAGAGCTGAGGGCCGCCCAGTAAATAGCTCAATCATGACAACCAAAGATTCTCATGGAGGATAAGTCCATTCATGGTTACTAGGTAGAACCTCCAGGTGCAGCAGCAGTCCACCTCTGAACTACAGCTGCAGAGGAGCAATGGCAGAAGAGGGGTCTGCTTCATCTCCTGCTTGTTGGCTTCCCACTACAGCACCTGAAGGACCACAGTGGGAGAATTGGGTCAACTTGGGTGGATCCAGCAGAGGTCTTCTTCTTATGTTGTTTTTGTATTATTATTCCAGCCCTGTGGCTAATAGGCTTCCCATTGGGGCCTCTAGCCTTCCACTGCTAGAGTGTGAGCTAGACAGATCGCTGACCTGACCCTGCAGGGCTCTTATGTTCAGACAGAGGTGTACTTGTATCTTGACTTCTTTGGCTTGGATAGTCCAAGAAAATTCATAAATCAGTATCTGCCTTATCCTGAGCCCAGCCCTTTGACCATCTGACTCGGCACTGAACATCTGCACCTCTCCAGGGTTTTTAGGCAGAGGCGGCATCTATAGGCATCTATACCTGGATGTGCTGCATGGGACCAAATTGGAGACCTTCTGAATGCTATGCAATGCTCCACAACTGGCCCCTTCCCCAGCACAGTCAGTTCTGGCTGCTAGAAGGGCTCTTGCTAGAAGGAAAAGGGCTTTACTCTGCCAAGAGGGTGTTGGAATTGCAGCAAATATTAAGGGACAGAACAAACTTTCCTTGCCGACAGACGAGGATTGAGTAAAGAACTTGGGAAGCCTCTTCCTACTGAGTCAGACCTTCGTCCAACCAGCTTGGTGTTGTCTTACACTCACTGGCAGGGGCTGCCCCAAGTTTCAGGCAGAGAAGGGTCTTTCTCAGCCCTACCTGGAAATAGTGCCAGGGGTTCAACCTGCATGCAAAGAGGCAGGGGCTCCAGAGCTGAGCCCCTTCTCCAAAACCTCTTGCTCTCTTCAACTGAGCAGCTTGGACAAACGCCCTCCTTTCCCTGGTAGTCCTTTGTGCTAATGCTGCAGTTACACATTTTCCCTCCCAGCCCAGGCAGTAATTTTCAGACAGCTGCCACACACATCCCTTTGCAGAGCCCACAGACTCACATCTACAAAAATGTTTGCGTACCTTGACAGCTCTCCTTTTGTCGGCGCAGTTGGGATTCTGGCAGCACAAAACCTTCTCCTCCGTCACGGCCCGTTCGTCTGGAAGAGGAAGCAGAAAGGGATCAGCCCTGCTAGCCAGCAAGCCTGCAAACGCTTCAGATCAATGTCCAGCATGTCACCACAAGGTCATTCTGCTGCCCATCGCGGCTGGTGGAGGCAGCCAGGCCCAATGGAGGGGAACCACAGTTTGAAGGCAGAAGGAAAGCCAAGCAACAAGGAAGCACTCAGGCCACAAGCAGAAAGGGAGGCTTGTAAGGCCACAGACCTATGGGGGGAGGGAGAGTTAACCATGCAACTCCCTTAATACACAACTCCAGGCCCTGCAAAACAGCCAATCCAGAGACATCAGCCCAGTTCCATGGCTGGCTCAGGATCTCCCATGCCAGGATCAGAGCATACTGCTCCTAGTACAGGATAGCATGTGAACTGGAATGGGGCTGCAACTCAACACAGGCTTATCCACTGGACATAGCAGACATTTTTCTGACCTAGTTAACTGCACAGCCTTAAGTGTTGGGCCACCCTACCACACCCCTCCCACTACAGGACAGTAGCAGCCCTGCCCCAGGAGAAGATCTCTACCCCAAAGCCCTGGGATTCATGACAGATGGTTTTTGGAGACTTTCGCTGGCTCAAGTCCTAAGCCCCGATTATGCACAGAAGAGCTCTCATAAACAAAGAACATTTAGGAACACCATTACATGCTGTTCTTTAGCAGGCAGCTCACAGCTGCGCAAACAGAGCATCGCTGGTCCCAGCCACTGAGGGACTGTGGCTGCTCAGGGATGCAAAAACCTCTCTCATCAATGTCAGGACTTGCAATAGTGTGCAGCAAAAACAGGAACACGGCTGTAACATACAAATACTTTTCAGGGGTGATCCCAATGTTGATTTAGGCTGAACAGCGCTGACAGGTTTTTCAACCAGTACAAAAACCTGCCACACCTGTTTGAGCATGGGCAAAAAAAAAAAAAAAAATCATGACAGATACAAGGCAGAGAGGAGAACCTTCAAGCAAAATTCAGTGGCAGGGTTATCAGATTCCAGTTTGTTGTGCAAGACTGAGAAAATCACATACTCTTCCCTGTTTACCCTGATCTCCGATTCCCTTCCTTTACTTTTTGCTCCCTTGTCATCTGCTTTAGACTGTAAGCTCCTTGTGGCAGGCCTTTCCTCTTGCACTCTGTAAAGTACATGCTGGCACAAGTCTAACAGTTAAGAGACTGACAGCACAATCCCATACATGCCTACTCAGAAGTACCTTTGTGTTCAACAGGGCTTACTCGCAGGAAAGTGTGTATAGGATTGTAGCCTGAGGGTTTCCCTGGTTGTTATCCCACCTCTGCTGTGGGCTCACAAGGAGGCCTTAGGCAAGGCCTCCCCCCTCTCTCCTAGCCTCAGTCTTCCCCATCTGCAAAATGAGGACAATAATACTTCCTTCCCTTTCAGGGCTGTTGCCATCATCATGGTAATATGTGTGGAGGTGCTTTGCACATGCCTAAGATACTATACAAATGCTGCTATTATTCTTAAGCCATTTCTGCCCAGCATTGCATATATAATATAGGGACCAAATCTGTACACCTATAGGCCAGGCAAAATGGGTTGAATTGACCCAAAATGCATGCAGTACATTGATGAGTGACACCTCAGCAGCACAGGAAGGGGGAAGAATTGCAACTGGTGGGGCACAAGTGAGCCTCACCTACCTGAAAGTTGATTATATTGGGTTCCCAGAAAACAGTTTTACTGGTCAGAACAGCAAGACAGCCAACTTTCAAAAGAAAAATCTAGATGACTATAATTTGGAGAATTTGATGCTCTGTTTCAACCCTGCTGGCCAGGCTTGGGGGATGGGAACTGGTGGGTGAGCAGCACAGGCTGTGAAATTGGTCATCCACCTTCCACATCCCGACTCTGTCCCAGAGCCCCTAATTCGAAGTTCATGCAACGGCTGTCTCCAGCAACATCACTGACACCAACAGTGCTGAGGCCCAGAGGGATTAACAGCCAGGCACTGGAAAAGCAAAGACAATATTGCGATCTCTGATTTTCTGGAGGTCGAGACTTTCCGGCAGATTTGCAGTTTCTAGGTAACGCCAGGGTGCGGCCCATGAGCTCCTGCTGCCAAATCCCATGGCATACACACACACCACTTGGAACAAAAGCACTGGTGAAGCCCTGCAGTTGGGGAAGGAGCTTTGACACTCAAGGTGGCTCCAGGAGGGAAGGAAACAGAGGAATTCTCTGCAGCTTGAGGCTCCAGCGCTGCCCATTCGTCCTTTGTCCTGAGGATTTAGGAAGGCCGCCACCACCACCCCCCAAATTGTGCTCATACATTTTCCCAAAACAGTCTGAGAAGAAAGTGGCTGATCAGCACTTTGGGTTTTCTAAATCCAGCCACTGCTGCAGAACCATCCTTGGCAACAGTGTTCCCCTACCAGACAATCTTTCCTAACCAGCTGTTCTTCTCTCTGAAGTCTCACTTAGTCTCTGTGTTTTAAAAAAGAAAATAGCACTCAGTCTGTTGTACATGCTGCTCCCCACTTCCCCAGGTGGCAGGATTTTCTGGGAGAAACTCACTGCAAGGCACTTATCCTTGCCAAGAGAGTGCCCTGGAGACTCAACACCTTTGCAGGAGAAGGTCTGAATCATTATGGGTGGGAGGGGGGGGGCTTCTTCTGGCATTACATGCTACTGAGCATTGCTTTGAGGCTGCTGATGGCTCTTTCTTACATTTAAACTTTTGTTTCATAGTCACTTACAAATTGATTCTGCTGCTTTAAAAAAAGGGGGTGCTTTTTTCCCTACACCTGTGTGTCTGCATACCTGCCTACAGAGGATTTCACTGCATGCATCTGATGAAGGGGGGGGGCTGTTAAACATGACAGCTGATACTGAAATAAATGAATTCATCTTTAAGGCACACTCTCTTTTTCTGCAACACACTAAGATGGCTGCCATCCCTCTGGAAAGTATTTTGCTAAATAGCTCTGTCGTTCATAAAGATCTGTGCTGAAAATGGAGGGAGCAGATAAAACCCTCAGCACAGCAACAGGCTCCCCACCCCAAAGCAAACAGCATGCTTTTAGGACCCCTGCCCTGCTGCTTCTTCAGCCAACTGCAATACATTAATTTGTTTTTGTTTTTTTGTTTTTAAAGTAGGCTGTACTGCAACTACAAACTGTTTCTCCAGCCCCACCCAAGCATGTGGTACCTTTCTTGTTAGTAGCTACCAGCCATCAATGTTCATTCAAGCACCATCTGAGCAAGCCCCTTGCCCTAGCTTTAGCAATATCAAGGCCAAGACCTCCCAGTGCCAAGTGCTGCCCCCCTTCCTGATGATGTGCCAGCCTCTGCTCCTCCCACTCCCCAATGTTCTAGCTCAGCCCTCTCCTCTGCATTTCCTCTTCCTCTCTGTCCCACTCTGCCTTTCCAGCCCAGGGAGTGGAAGGAAGAGCCCTGGAGCCAAGCCTCTTATGCATATCTACTCAGAAGTAACTCCCACTGAGGTCAATTAGATTTTCAATTAGTGCAATACTAGGCAAGTCTACTCAGAAGGAGGCCCTGTTGAATCCAGTGGTACCTACTCCCAGGAAAGTGCGTACAGGATTGTAGTCTTAAACTTTGCCCAGAAAAGATGGTCTCCTCAAATGACACATCAAAGTGAGATTTCCAGAGACAACATAGTATCTTCAAGAAAGTCAAAGAAAAGCCCTCCCTGCAAGTGTCTCTCTCTCTCTCTCTCACACACACACACACACACACAATGTATGGTAGGTTAGAATCCTTGTACCTGGAATCCAGGTTTGCATCCAGAGGGCTAGAAACTTACTTTTTAAAAAGCAAACACTGAGAAGACAAACCCTGCACCTAACAGCACATGATGTGCTTTTTCTATGCTCCTGAAGAACCACAGTTCATGTGCAGAGTTCTCCATCTAATTCATGAAAGCTGATAATCATTTGTTCAACAACCCAGTGACAACAGCAGACCCCAACATCCAGATCCCGCCCACGCCATGGAAGGAAGCAGAGGCTTCCGATGGAAGGGATAAAAGACTGGCAATGCAAAACTTAAGAATCGGGGTCCTTTCTGCTCCCCCTCCCCACCCAGATTCTTTCCTTCCCTAGTGCTGAACAAGAGGCCATTGTGTTCAGGAAATGCAAACTCCGAGGAGTCAAGGGGGAAGGGGTCTCCCTGACCAAGCCTGGAAAGGGGATGGCTGCAAGGGCAGGAACCTGTGGTGGCAGGCGGTGTGTGCCAGAAAAGGGACGGAGCTGGTGCAGCACAGTGGCGAGAACTATGAGCTGTCCATAGATTCAGCCACAGCTTAGTCATGAAACCACCACTAGCCATTAGAGCTGACCCAAGAGCATTTGGGATGTAAGGCGGCACATCAAGTAGTATCGCCACAGCTGCTCTGCCTGCTCTCCCGGAAGAGGGGAACAAGGCAAAAGAGGAAGTGTGGAGGTCACTGTCCGATGCTCTAGCCCACCACACTCCTCCACAGTTCCTCTCCCATTCCACCCCCCCCTTACTTCTCCAGTCCAGAGAGCAGGTATAGAAGGAGAAGGAGAGACAAGTTTTGTACCTTGCTCCTAGAAAGGGGGGGGTGCAGCAAGCAAACCTCGAACACTCACAACACTTTCTCTGTTTGAAGACTGGGTCACAGCGGTTGCTTTCTTCCCTCTGTTCTCCTCTTGATCCTCCCTCTCTTCCTCTCCCTCTCTAGCAGGGCCCTCTAGGGACAAACCTATGAGAAACAAGGGACTGCTGCTATCAGGACGCCACAGCGGAAGGTGCCCTACTGATCCACCACCAAAGGTGACTACCTCAGGCAGTCTCATGTATGGGCCGGCCCTGCTTTTGTCAGCAGTGCCAAAATGATGGGGTGCCCCTTGATCTGAGTGTGATGAGAGAGGAAGGAAAACCCTGCAGTTAGAACAACATGCAGGTAGGACAACAGCAAGAAAACCTTGCACAAAATTGGACAGGGGGGGGTACTGGTCGGTTTTCCACCTTCCGGCCTACAGCCACGGAAAGGGGAGCCAGTTCCTCCATAGGACTGGTCTTGCTGCTGCTCCAGCCTGGAGATTGGACAGGGTTTATATTTAGCTGCAAAACCAGTGAGTTAAGGCTGCCCGACTCAAGCCAACAACAGCAAGGCACTGCTCAACATCCTCCTGACGGCTTCAGCCATCTACCTTTGGCCTTGTGCTCCCGGCACTGCCAGCAAACTGACTCACAACCGGATTCTTATTTTATGCACCCTTTTAAAAAAAATTTCCACTAATCACAGCAGGAGAAAGGAGCCCAAAGCTAGTAGTGTTGCCTATTAAGGAGCCCCAGAAGAGCAGGGTGCATTTGTCGAAAGGGCAAGAAAGGACAGGGGAAGCAAGGGTCGGAGAGGAGGCAGGCCAGCTGCAGAGACTGAGCTCACGCAAGCACTCCTGTTGTTTGGCTCTCAAAGCATCTGTTAGCAAGCATCTCCAGCCCTTGGTCAAACGGAACTTGCAGTAAGAATCTGAGAAAATCTCCAGGTGAGATGCGTAGTCTAGAATTGTCCTACCTTGTTCACTCTCTCTGCTCCATCTTTCTGGAGAGGCAAGTGAAAGGAATCTGTCAGCTGTGTCCCAGCAATGTTGCCTATGTGAAGCCCACTAGCGTGGATAGAACACAGCCCACTAAGATGGCATGGCAAATATTTTCACACCCCCACCACCTGGTGATGCCTCCATTTCTCCTGCTTGCAGGCAGAAAGAGAGGGACAGACAGAAAGAGGACATAGGGAGGAGAGAAGGCTAGAGTGTCAGAGAATTGGACAAGTGGAGAGAACAGAGTGGTGGGCTGGAGAAGCAAAGGCACGATCAAGGCACTCAAGCAATTCTCTCCCAGCACCCATCGCTCAAAGGCAGGCTTCCCCTGTACATGGAGGTTCAGTACAGCCATCATGGCTATTAGTCTTGGACAGATCTCTCTTCCCTCGCTACCATAGATGTATCCAAACTTCCTCTGAAATCATCTAAGCTGAAACTATTGTTGTATCTTGAAGCCACAAGTTCTATAAATTAACTATGCATTGTCTGAACAGGCAAGTTCTTCCATCTGTGCTGAACCAATTGCTGAACAATTTCATTGCAAAAGAGGGAGAAAGATCTCTTCACTTTCTCCACCCCAAGCATGAGAGGTCATGGACACCCTCCCCCCAATGTGCTTCACAATCCATCTCCAGGTTAGACCCGGAGGAGGGGAGACACATGCACAGCCCACCACCTGGCTCTGTTCCTCACCTTCTGTGTTGCTGCCCCCTTCAAGCTTAATCACATCTCAGTCCCCAAAACGGGTTTACAATCTGCTTGAGGCTTTAACAACTACACTGATCTCCAAGCCAAATCCTATTGTGAAGGCTTTTGTCACTGCACAGGGCGGGCTGTCATTTCAAAATAGCTCTCACTTCAAAAGCATGGAACCCTGAGCACTGTCAGAAGCACATGCCAGTGTGGCACTGCTGTTAAACCTAAATTCAGCCTGGCAAAGGAGATGGTCTGAGCTCCCCATGTTGGATGTCTTCAGCAGGTGCAAGATCTCCTGCTGCCCAAGGCAATGGGCCAAATGCAGCTCCCACCCCCACCCCCGCAATGTGCTGTCTTCTGCTCCTCCCACTCCCTGGACTGAAAAAGAAGTATGGATATTGCAAATTCCAAAGTGTGGAATTACATATTGTGGAATTGCAAAGTGTGGATATTGCAAAGTGTGGATATTGCATATTGCAAATTCAAGCTGTGTGTGACTCTCGCCTTTTCTTATCTCTGCCGTTCCTTGATCCTCTTGTTTTGCCCATCTGACCTGAACTGTCAGATCTCTGGGCACGATGCAGGTCCTATACAGGACTCCAAACTACCCATGCCAGGGTAGATGTTAGAGTTCAGGAACTCATCACCCAACAGCCACCCCCCATTCAGACCATAACCACCACCATCACCACCCACTTAAAAAGTCATCTTCGGCATGTTTGTTCTCTGCCCCTTATTCCAGTTCTGCATTTTATTAGACTTCATGTGAAGATGGAGCTGCTTCCCCCCCCCCCCAAACTCTTGGAGTAGGTTGCAAAGGTAAAACAAAGGTATCCAAATTGAAAAATAGCATTTCAAAAAAATATCCCAGATACAAACAAATGGTATATTGGCTTTTGCTAGTACATTAGCAAGCCTGTGCATGCTTCCTCAGAAGTAAACCTCACTGTATTCAGTAGCATTTACTCCCAGGTAAATTTGCATTGGATGTAATTAATGTTGTATAAACTACTGTATCTACTGGCAGCCCTTGGGAAAGCTGGAGGCTTTGGCAGTAACATCTGCCCCGAGGCAAATGTCTGAGTTTGTCTCCTACTGAGCCTGTTATTTCTACTCAGCTAAGGCCTTTTGGAAAAGGTTTCATGGGTAGCACCTGCTGACCACAACATCTCCAGGAAGGGCTGGGCAATTCCATGTTGACCCGCTAGAGACCCACTGCGAGCCAACAAAGACAATGCTATTGCACATGGAGCAAGGGTCTCGCTCAGCAAGAGACCTTCTGGGAAAGAGGTTTTTGCAGTGGAACTGGCAAGAAGATGTCTTCTGAGCCCTCCAAGGGACTTAGGGGAGGAAGAGCTACATTTAAAGCCTCCCCTGCCCACCATGCTGTGATCCCCATTTGCCTCCCTACACACACACACACACACACACACACACACAGGATGACAGCCCTAACAACAGGCTCAAGAATATAGCAATTTAGCCCTTACAAAGTTTTAAAAGGAGATTCAGCACACACTTGAAGGAGAGGTCTCTTGATGGTTATGGCAAAATAGAACCTCCAGTCTCAGAGGCACTCTACCTCAATGCCTCAATGTTAGAGACAAAGCATGAGGGAAGGGACTTCCTGCCCTGCTTGCCAGCTTCCTACTGTGCTGATACTTTCTGATGTGCGCCAACCAGGGGTCTTCTGATGACCTCAAGCCCCATCCAGATGCTGCATGGGAGGAAAGCTTTGCATCCTCTGCAGCGAGACGAGGACACTCTCACACCGCACTGGCTGGGCCACCTTATTATCCAAGATGGACGAGAGAAATGTGCTTGTTTGGGAGACTGAGCTACCCACACTTGGAAATTATTCTTCTTGCCCCCCTCCTGCCCCGCAGTAGAACAATGAAGCCTCTGTGCCCAGCGGGGTCACTTTTGGCCTTGTCTGCGTAGTAACTGGCTCCCCATTGGCCACTGTGCCTGGCGGAATCATCATGGCCATGGACCTATTATGGATAATAATGGAAGCAAAGAAGAAATTCTTTCTAGCAAGAAAAAGAAAAAGTGTTTTTTCAAACCGAGAGGAAACCCACAAACCAAGGAAATCCACTTGCAGCCCTGGGATCAGGCGAGATGGGACCTGACCTGACCAGGCCCCCGAGCAGCCATGTGTAAGATTTTGTTTCAGCATCCCCTTTTGGTCAGACAGGTGGCTTCTTCCTGAGTGGGTCTTCTGCTCTCCTCTGCATAGGACTTTGACCATGGGAAGCTTCCTCATCCCAAGCCAGACCCCGGGCTGTCTAGCTTAGTGCTTTCTGGCAACATTTCAGCCCCAGCCCTACATCACCTCAGACTGAACCTGGGACTTCTGCAGTCCAACAGAGCTCTCAGTGATGGAGCATCTCTGCATGTGAAGCTACCAGACAGAGTCAGTCCCTTGGCCCGCCTAGCTCACTGTTGTCAACACTGACAGCATCCCTCCAGGTTTTTCATTCTTAGACCTACTGCCAGGGACTGGACTTGTGACCTTCTGCATGCACCACTGAGCTACAGCCCCTTCCCCAATGTGTTGCTAAACTACTGGGAAACCAAAACGCTCACCAATCAACTGTAAATCGCTTAGCAATCTTCCAGCAGATCTCCATCTATCTTTTATTCATCCTGAATGTTAGTAAGTACCTTGAAAGAGAGGATGACATTTAAGCAGACTTGTCACTAGGGTTTGTGCCACCCAGTGTGGGAGCTCATTGTGTCACCTCCATGATAGACCGGAACCAGACCATATAGAATAAATGAGAATATCATACACACAGCCTAAATGCAATGGCATCACTAGGGTTAGTGTAACCTCCATTAACTTTATTTGTTTTGATATATTAAAATGGTTGGCAACCTTCAGTCTCGAAAGACTATGGTATAAGCCTACAGCACCCGATATTCCCAGGTGGTCTCCCATCCAAGTACTAACCAGGCCTGACCCTGCTTAGCTTCCAAGATCAGACAAGATCAGGCATGTGCAGGATAACAGTATATTAGGTCACCCAACAAGTCAGTAACCAACAAAAAACCAATGGGCAACTTGATGGCACTCACACAACTGAATAAGAGTTCTAATATTAGCTCTGTTACATGGAAATGAGAGCTGACTCCTACTAACACTTTATTGGTTCCCTGCTGCATCATAACAACACCTCATTGGCTCTCAGAACAATCAGTCACATTGATCAGTTTAAGAAACCCACTTTTTGTTACATAAGGTGGTTGTGTTTTTCTTTTCTGGTTATTTGGCCATAGCTATTGATAGAATATAAATAATTCAACCTGGTTTATTTAATTGCATTCTGCATTAAATACTGCATTGCATGATAACATGGTGGTATTATTTTAACATACCAAGATTTCACAACTTTAGCAAGTAGTGGTGTCACCCACACACCCTAGTGATGTCACTGCATTTAAGCACACCCACAAATACAATGCTGCCATACAGAGTCAGACCATTGTTCTAACTGAGCATTACAAACTCTTATTAGTAGCATATTTCCAGAGTTCCAGGCAGAAAACGTTCTTCTTCAGCCCTGCTTTTCCATTATTTATGTCTAGAATGTCTGCACTACAGTGAAATACTGTCATCCAAAACAAGACAGAATCAGCCCTCAGCAGACCACCTGATGATTTTTTTTTAAATGTATAGAACCCGTAGCAGTGTGATATGGCGCTGACTGCTAAACATAGATATCTTTTAAAAAGGAGATTAGACAAATCCAGGCAGGACGAGGTCTATCAAGGGCTACCAGCCATAATAACTGGTCAATCCTACATGTTCAACAGCAGTCTATCTCTGAATACCCATTGCTAAGGGGTCAACAAGGGCTAATGCTTTGATGCCCTGCTTGGCCACTACAAGAAGCAAAATGCTGGCCTACATGTCCAGAGTTTTTTTAATGTTACTATGTCTTTGAACAAGAGCCAAACAGATCTGGCTACTTACTGAATTTTTAAATTCCCCTCTCCCCAAGCTTTTATCCCTCTGACAGCAAAAGCAAGAGATCGTCAGCAGAATGAAGGTAGCCTGGGCTACACCTTCCAAAGCAGGGTTTTGCCACTGCGGTCATCATAGCCGTTTGTGTGCTATAAACAAGAAATTCCTTGGCTATTCGAGGAAGGAGATTCACTGCCTTTCATAGAGGAAAAATTCCTGAGCCTTTTTTTAGGCCACTATAACAGGCTGGCCATTGTGATATAAATTAACATAGTTGCTAAATGCCGCAGACCTTGAAGGCCCAGCATTTTGCTTTAGTGGCTAAACTTAGGCAAAACTTAGTGGATAGCAATGCAGCAGGACACAGGGGTGTCTCTCAGACTCTCTCAGTACTGCCCTAGTTTTTCCCCTACCACAATGGGAAAGTCATCCCTACTTCGTACACAGAAGGTCTCAGGTACAGTCTCTGACAGCTCTGCTGAGCAGGGCTTCCTCCACCTGAAACCACGGAGAGATGCTGCCAGTCAGTGTGGACAACAGACAATGCTGAGCTAGCTGAACCAATGGTCTGACTTGGTAGACAGCCATTTCTTATGTCCCCTAATCATTGGAAGGTTATTCTGCCTTTGTTGAGAAGGCAGCACATATTCTTGTATGTTTCATGTTGCAGCATGCTGCTTACAATAAATGATTGACTGCTCCAGAACCAGAAGCAACCTAATTGCTGACCCAGCAGAGGTGTGGTTCTTATTCCCCAAACTAGCTAATGTTCCAAAATAGCAAAAACAATTAAATTCATCCTAAAAAGCTGAGGCTACGAGGGACACAGATCAGTTGGCAATGAGGTGACTCGCAAAGAGGCCTTTATATCCAGTCTGGGTAGATCTTTCCTTATGGGGCCGGAAGCAGAGCAATCACCCAGCGGTTAGTCGTTCATCTTCCAGCTACAGCCAGGGGCCGGAGTGTCCTTGGCCTTGTCTCTGTGGCTGGAGGCCAACTGGCAACAGGAGCAGAGTTTCTTTTCCATCTAATAATAATAACTAGGTATTTATATACTGCCTTTCTGGTCATCAGATTACTCCGCTGACTTTATTCAAGGCGGTTTACATAGGCAGGCATTTCTAAATCCCTCAAGGGGATGTTTACAATCATAGAGGTTCTCTCTTTCAAGAACCACCACCAACATTTCAGAATGGATCTTCCTGGTTTGGTCTCACTTCTGGCCTCCAGTTCTCCCACGCAGGCTGACAAGCAGCTCCATCTCTCACATGGAGGGCAGCCAAGACACTTCTTGCTCACACCAAGAGCAGGTGGAATCACTCAGCTGGGCTTGTCAGCTGCTTCAAGGTCTCGCCATTCTCAGCTGTTCAGGGAGCTGCCGGTGTCCTCGAACTGGTGACCTTCTGATGTTATCTTCGGGCTAACAGAGGCTCTACCCTCTAGACCAGACCTCCTGCCCTGTATCAACCCTGTATCTCTCTCCTTTTCTAGAGAGAAGAGTGTCTGTCTTGGCCCTTCTCTGAGGTCAGAGCAGCTGAGCCAATGGCATCAGGACATCAGGACAGTCAATATCAGGACAGCCAAGCCAATCACTGGCAGAGGCTCCACCACCACCACAATAGCACAAAATATAGGCTCACTCTAAAAGGTGCTGCAGCAGCCTCTGGGAGCTTGTATGCCAACAGCCCATGTGAGGTCCCCCACCCTGTGCCAACAGTCCTACTGTGCTAGCTGTCAGAGAAGGGAAGGCATCCGTCATAACAAGGAGTGTGTTTACCTCACAGAGCAGCACCAAAGCTAAACATTTGTGTCAAGTGAAAGGGGAGGGGGAGGCGGGAGAAGTGAACTTTGTGCCCTGAAACTGTCCAGACTGCCTATCTCATAGCAATT
Organism: Tiliqua scincoides; assembly: GCF_035046505.1. Taxonomy (NCBI): domain Eukaryota; kingdom Metazoa; phylum Chordata; class Lepidosauria; order Squamata; family Scincidae; genus Tiliqua; species Tiliqua scincoides. Next base: position 15,089,888 of record NC_089829.1, read on the forward strand.
TATTTTACTGTTAAGAACAGCCAAAAAAACATCACAGCCGATTGCTGAAAACACTGCCTGATTGGAGAAAAAACTGGATGAGCATCAATTAAAAAAAATAAAATTCTGTGATGCAACTTGCACAAAAATCTGGTCACTGCACCTCCAGAATTTCCCAAGTGTGTTCACTTTTTTCACCATACACAACTGTAAACTTGTCTTTTCCCAAACATCCAACAGCAGAATCGCACCTCATTCCAAATTAAAATGGGAAATTTGCTTTTCTGATCATTTTCACTCTTAACAGCTCTCCCAGGCTCTCTTGTGCTTCTGAACGAATCATCCAGCTGCTCTGAAGGAAGGAAGCCCGGAGGAGGGATGCAAGAGGGAGCCTTCTCTGAAGGTGGGGAGCTTGCCGCAGCTCTGTACAGAGAGGAATAACCCCAATACAGTGACTCGTGCAGAGATGCAGCAAGTAGCCTCGTCCAATAGCAGGCATTTGGGACTCATGCATTGGTTCCCAAACTTTGTAGCATTGGGACCCACCTGAAAAAGGTTTCACTTTACCCGCTTCTGTGGCCAGAATGGTGATTGGGCAGCAGTGCTCCCCTCCCCCCCAAAAAACAAGTAACAGCTTGTTGAACCCTTGATGCACATAGCCTAATCTGCCTTGTCAGTTTCATGACCCACCCAAAATTAGGCTGTGACCCACTGGTAGGCCATGGACCCACAATTTGGGAACCACTTCATTAGAGCCTTAAATTGTTACATCCCCCTACATGGGGGATGCATGGAATGGGGGGCATGGAGTGGGAGGGGGAGAATAGTTGCTGCAGTCACCATTTGACTGCTCCCTCCCTTCCTTCCACCAACTTGCTTCTGTTCTCACAAACACCTTAGCTCATTGTGGGTGTGGGAAAGAGCCCACCCCACACCAAGGAAGATAGGAGAAAGGCAGCTTCCCATGTCAGTCCCTTGGTTCCTCTACCTCATCTTTGTCAATACTAAGCAGCCACCAGTCTCCAGGGTTTCAGGGAGAGAACGGTCTTATCTGGCCCTACTCGGTGCTGCTGCCGGGGACTGAACATCTGAGCACATGCATTCAAGAACATGCGCAGACTCAACTTTTTGGGAACGCCACTTTCAGAGCATCTGCAGCAGCACAGGCTCCTGGTTCACACCTCCTTCTCCCTCTGTTCTGCCTTTGCCTCGACTCCTGCAAACCACCTCAGCTATGCTAGCACCTTTCACTCCTTAAGCCTCAAAGCTCCTCTCATGTCCCCAAGACACAAGGTTAGAGGTGGCTCAGAGGCAAAAGAGAGTCTGGGCAGTGCCTCTTTATGCAACCGGATTTGTGCTGCAAGACAGCAGGGTGGCGAAGGACCACCATCTCAGAAGGACTCCGGCTCAGTCCCCGGCAGCATATCCACTTAGGGCCGGGGAAGACCCTTCTCTGTCTGAAACCCTGGAGAGATGCTGCCGGTCAGAGCCAGACAATACAGAGGCAGAGGAAGTAAGGGTGCCTTCAGCTCTTCAAGAGGTTTGGCAGCACAGAGGCCAGTTTTCAAGCACTGCCACACTGAGCTGGGAAAAAGACAGAGCCCAGTGGCATTCAGAAACAGCCATGACTGGTCCGAACAGCCAGCTTGCAGACCACCTGCAAGGCTTCAATCCACAAGCTTTGCCTGGCAAGAACAGCTGCTTCACTCCAGCCCTTTACCTGACACCTCCTCCTGACCAGCTCTGTGCTCAGAAAACCTTTCAGCTATTCAAATTAAAAAGAGGCTCAAAAGTTTCAAAAGCAGCTGCTCTTCAGTGGTCTACATTTCTGGCTTTCCTGGTTCATCACATTTTCATAACCACCAGCTTCCCCCGCCCCCCCCCCCACACCCAGGGGAGAGTGTATGAAAGCAGTCATTTTTAAAGGCTTTGTATAATGTTACTCACACTTTGATGGAAGCCACAAATAGGAATCTGCAGATTTGACTGCTGAAAAATTAGATTGCCTCTTCAGCACATGGGTGGGGGGAGTAGTTCAAAAGAAACCTCCAGCCCTTGACCATTGATTTTTCTGTGATTTCAGGGACTGAAATCAGTGGTTCTCACTCAGAGTGCAGTTTCATCAACAGTGCCAAGAAAGTAAACCATAGAAGTGAAGCTGTACTTTTCATCATAGATAGGCATAGTTACCTAGATCTACCCATTACTGTTTGACACTTTGTCTCTCTTTTTTGCTGCCCCTCCCCCGCAGCACCCATGGAGAGCATATCCTACTGAATGTGGATTGGATAGCAATAAAATGAGCACACCCCCCATCCAATCTCCATTCTTTATGCGGTATCTCCATTCAAATATTTGAAAATTATTTTCACTTGTCTATTTACAAAACTTCACAGTCTGTTTAAAGAGTGTAAAAAGAAAAATACCAAACACACAACCCTCTTCAGCCATCCATAAAACAAGTCTGGCACATTCTGGGAAAGAAAAAAAAGAACAGCAAAGAAAAAGAAAGCAACTTCTCATTGTGAAAATAAATTATCTAGGCTCTTAAAAATGTTTGCATAGCTTTGGGTCAGCCCAGGGAAAAGAGGAGGGCAAACGCCAGGCTGGGTGACCTCATCCCTTGAGCTTGCAGTATGTAGGGTGCCGCCTGGCCTTACCATCCAGATCCTTGGTGATATCCATGGCTGAACTCCAGGAGAAGCGCTCCACCACAGCATGGTCCTGTTCCGTCAGGTCAGCCGGAAGGGTCTCCAGCTCGTATGCCCCCCTTTTCTTCCAGTAGAGAAACATGTTGCGGAGAGGCCTGGAGGAATTTCAGAAGCTGCTTGTCTCTACTCCTTGATGGCCCAGAGACGGTCCTCTCTCTCAGTGCCCTGACAAGGTGACCGAAACATGGTCCACCCCAAGTGCCTTCTGAGACTTGAGGAACAGCTAGCCACACTTCCACCTTAAGGAGCAGGTTCTGGTGAATGCACGGACAAGCAGCGCATTCATCTTGTGAGAGAGGAGGTTTCTGGGACAGCGAAGGCACTTCGAAAAGCTGACCAATGTTCTAAGGCCCAGGCCGGACAAAGAGCCTTTCTTCAGCCTCCTACAGACATTTTACAAATTTCACTTTCCCTCGCTTATGAAAGAGATCTCAGCCAAGGATACAAGACATATTTATGGTGGGCTTTGGGGGGGGGGGAGAAAGAATTGCGGGAGAGAGCAGAGCAAGCAAACAAGACTGTCCAGCAAGTTGGCCCCACAACAGAATTTCAAAAGCAAAGCAAGTGTGTTAGGACAGAGGATAGGAAGTGGGCGGCCGTCACCTACGCTGGAGGCAGAGCCTATTTGAGAAAGGGAAAGGCATGTGATAGCATCATTGGTGCCTGTGATATGCACAGGGCTGGCCCACTGATGAGGCAGTCACCCACTTTTGTCCATCTGGTTTCAATGCCACTGCAGGCTGAGACACGAAGAAGTGTGGAGGGGAGTGGTAGGCTAGGGATGCTCTAGCCCACCCCTCTCCTCTCTTCCACAATTCCCCGTTGGCTCCCTTCCCCTCTTCCTTTTCAAACCCAGGGAAAGAGGAGGAGGAGGTGACTGTCATTTAGTGCTCCACCTCCAACATCAGATTTTGGCTGGCCCTGGTTGTTCAGACTCATTGCTTTGGTTCCATGATGAGCACAACAGCCCAAAGAGACTTGGTACGTTTGGACCATGCAAAAACCTATTTTCTAGAAGAGGAACTGTGCAGTGTAGTGGATAGAGTGTTGCCCTGAGGGTCAGGGTGACCCGAATTCAAGACCCCTACTCAGCTTATTGGGTGACCAGGGCCAGTCACTCTCACCAAGCATAACCCTTCTCACAGTGTACTTCTGGGAAAAGCATGGTCATCTGTCCTCCAAGGAAACAGAGAAGGGCCTATGAGAGGAATTTTATCAGGGGGTACAAAGTTTCTTCTGGGCCTCTTCCCAAAGGGGGAAGAGGGCAACGGGAGCAGGCAGACGGGGGGGGGGGGAGATAGGGCAGAGGGAGGGTGCTGACAGCCACAATAGTCTTTGAAGCCCAGGTCTACTAGGCTTCTTGATGCAGAGCCCAGATCTACCTGACCATGTGGCATTGGCAGCTAGATAAAGTAATACTGAAAACCAAACTCACTCCTAAGTCTCTCTAAAATCTTTGAAATATAGAAATCCATTGCAGAAAATTAGCATGATTGTATTTAGGCTCACACTAGAATGGACCAAAATGAACCTCTACAGCAGCTGTAGCCCCATAGTTGGGTCCCTGAGCTTCTATCTATACACTCCTTCATGATTATGGGATCCACAAGCTAAAGAGCTACTGTGGCAGGCCAGTTTCCTTCCACATTTGACACTGCATTAATTACTGCCCCATTACTGCATTAATGACACTGCCCCCTTACTGACCCTGGACCCAGGTACAAATTTCCCCCTTTACCCCCTTCTCCTAGGCTCTTAAAAAGAGTAACAAGTGAGCACACCACGGGAAACCATTGATCTCTCTCATGGCTACATGACTTCTCAAGCAAGGACCCAGGCTCTTGCCACATTAACAAGCCTGACTTCTGATGATCCTTTTTCCTTATTTTGAATTTCACACTAGATATTTGACACCAGCATGCAATGTTTGATCCCCTTTCTCTGTCAAGGATGTAAGCAGAAAGGAAAGCAAAATCTCTGGCACGTGCCTTCAGCCAGTCCTTCCTTAAGCAGGCATGCCTAGACCTCTCCCCATCTTTGGCCATGCCCTTCCTTGAAACCAACTCGTTCACACTTCACTCTAAACATTGATCGATAACACTCAAATTACAGAGAAAATCATACCATCTCTTGCTTCAAACTAGAGAGAGAGAAAGGGGGGAAAAAACCCAGTGCTCTGCCTGAACCAAGGTGCTTCTGAGCATGGACAGTGTATGTTTTCTTTACACCAGCACCCCCCAGTAATTGCAAGCCTTCACAAATGACACACACCTACATCCAAGGAAATAGCATATATCCACCAGACCCAGCTTCCTTCCCCCTCCACTGTTGTCTACCTTCTGTCTGTTTTTGACTGCAAGTCTCTTGGGGCAGAGACCTGGCCTCTCATCTGTTGTCATGTGCCTTGTACAGGACGTAATCAGGAGGAGGAGAAATTCCAGGGCAGTTGCCAAGGCTTCCACCCTAATACATATTATGTCCCCGGCAGTTTAATAGATCTCAAAATGCAGAACAACCTGTTCCAAGAGCTCAAGCCTTTCTCGCTTATATTAGAAATGTGACAGACTGTATTGGGAGACTGTTGGAAAAAGCAAACATCTGGCCAATTTATAAAACCACCATCAAAGTACAACAGGCTCTGCAATTGGCTAAAGATGCAAGAGGTCCTCTCTCTATGGCAGGAGTATATTGGGTCCCATGCCAGTTGTGGCTTGGTATACACTGGCACCACCATGAGTAGTAGAAACAAAAGGACAGCAGAACATGAGAGATACTGCTGGTTTCAACAAGCTGGAAAAAGTGCATAAGAGGATTCTTATCTACCCCTTTGAAGTGTTAAGGACACAAGATGCAGAACAATAAGATTAAGGACGCCAGGATGCAGGTCTCTTGTTGTCTTGGGTGCTCCCTGGGGCATTTGGTGGCCACTGTGGGATACAGGAAACTGGACTAGATGGGCCTATGGCCTGATCCAGCAGGGCTGTTCTTATATAAGAGAAGCTCTGCTGGATCAAGGGGGCCCATCCAGTCCAGTCCCCATTTCCCATACTGGTCCACCAATGGACCCAAAGGAAATCCCACAAGCAGGCAATGAAGGCAGATACCCCACACCCACCACCACTCGCCACAAGCACTCTCTCTGAACCCAGAGGTTCAAAACAGCCACCACCATGATCAGTAACCACTGAAGACTTATCCCTTCATGGATTTGTTCAACTCCTTTAGAAACCTATCTAAACTAGCATGTGGCAGTGAATTCCACAGACTAATACCACACTGAATGAAGAGCATGACAAAAGCACCTTTCTTTCCACACCAAGCATTATTTTATGTCCCATTCCCCCATCACCTTTTTCCCAAGTGAAGAAACCCCTAATTTCATAGATTGTCCTTGCAAGGAAAGCGCTCCAGCCCTCTGACCCTTTTGATTAACTCTTCTGCAATTTTTTTTCCCAGTTCTGCTACATCCTCCTTGATGTGCACCAACCAAAACTGTACAAACAAGTGTTCCAAATGTGGACACACACCAGCGGTATGTATCAGTATATGAAAACATTATCAGCAATATTTGCAATGCCGGTGCTAGACCCTACGGAAGAGCCTCAAAGGAATGCAAAATTCACCAGGTGACCTCTTCCTGCTCCATGAGCTTCAGCAGCTTTGGGGCAGGCTGTGAGGAAAAGGGGCAGATTAGCCTGGCCATGAGTTCCTGGAAAGCCCAAGAGTGTAGCTGCCTTGCCGAACTGAGAAACGCTCCTGGTTTCCACTCTCAGCTTGCACACCTGGTTGCAATTCCGAGGGGTTCTTCCCCCCCCCAACACACACACTTAAAACAACTATGGTGAGCATTAGTTCCAGGGAGCTCTGGCTCACCCTGTGGAATATTCAATTTTTATTTAAAGAGAAATTACGAGAGGAAAGGTTTGGTCAGGGCTGGCTCAGAAGGAAAGAAATATTTTCATCAGCCTCAAGCAGAGAAGGCGGCTCCAGGCCCCCTCCAGCCCAAAAGGTCTGAGGATCACAGCCAATGGTTTACTGTGAATGAGACCCACGTGTAACACGAGCATCACAACAGCCCTGCCATATTCAGCCCATTGAAGCCCAGCATCCTCTGGCCCACAGTGGCCAGTCAGATGCAACAGCCCTCCTTTGCTGTTTGGCACAAGAGGCAGACTGCATCTAAACATGAATGCTCAGTTTCACCATCATGGCTGTTGGTGGCTCCCTTCTTCCGTGAAATGTACCAGCCTCTTCTGAAGCCATCAACGAAGGCAAAGGCGAAAGCAGCATCAGCTCTGACAGGCTCAGAAACACCAAGCGTAGAGAGGTGGCCGAGAGAGATGGAGTTACAAATCTGAGCTTGCCCCCAATTTGCCTACTCTCACTATTAGATCACTATTGCCTACATGCTAACACAGACCCCCTAGGCGAATTTACCAATTTACCTCCTCCTGAGCCTGATGCTTTCTTTCTGTCTAGGTCCTTAAAAAAAAAAAATTATTCAAAGACCCTGAGTGCTCCTACTGATGTTATTACTTCTGATGACACCTCCTGGTGATCCCACATCCTAGTATTATGAGAGAGAAACTTCGCATAATTTTCTGGCATTTGCAATGGCAAACATTGCATTTCCTTTCCCTGTTGTTGTTTTTTTCCCCTAAGCCCCCAACTCCTAAGCATGCATGCACTCAAAGCCCAAACCCCTTACACTTCTCTGATGGGGACATTGAGTTCTAGCACATGCCAGCCAGCCACCTTGGGCTGCACATTTATTCACAGCTTCCCTTGAGAGGCAAAGTGCCCCTCCAGGACATGGGCCTCCTCAGACACTCCCCCTCCCTTCCCCTTCGGGGACCATGAGGACAATAGGGTTTGCAAGCAATGCCATACTGGGGGGGGGTGCAGTGAGGGAAGCTCTTTGAAACCCGACACCCACTGATCCAGAAAAAGCCAAGATTAAAGCCACAACAGCCAAAGGTGGAATAATTTATAACTTTTCCATCCACAGCCCCTCCCTTAACCTTCCTCACAGCCTGGCAGCTCCAGAAATCCCTCTCCCTACTCCTTAACCTTCATATCCTTTCCTCGACTGGCCACACCACAGACCTATTCCACTCTCTGAAACTGGCTCCTTGCCCCCCCCCCCAGATGACTTCAGCCATGCAACTTTTTCCATCCGCTGACTCAGCTGCTAGAGAGAGTCCCAAGCAAGCCCTGGATAATGAGGCCATCACTGCAGGAGCTTGGAGGCTGGTGTGCCTCTCTCCTGCTGCCTCCTTCCAGCAGATGCAGTGTTGCGCTTGCAATTGGGGGGGGCAACACTAATAGACAAGGGACGTTCGAAGGAGCATGGAGAGGGAGAGATGACTTTCCTCAGGAACTGGAAACCCCAGAGCTAAGCCCACACTAGAGGTATATTTGGTTATACATCAACACTGCATATTAGATACTTACCTTTAAGCATAAATTTATGGGGAGTCCCTGCTAGGTCAGACTAAAATGGGCTCACCTAGTCCAGAAGCTCATTTCCAACAAATGCCCCAGGAAGCCCCAAAAGTATGGTGTGGTGGTAACAGCATTCCCCTAGCAACTGATGTTCAGAGATAGACTGCTTTGGGATAGGGATGCTCCACATACCCATCCTGACTCATAGGTTAATTCTGTGCATGTCTGTCCTGAATATATACAACCAATCCATTTCACTCAATGCCCCAGAGTCCTAGAATTGCAGGAATATAGATTTGCTCATCCAATGCAAAATGAAAAATTCTGCACCAGGTCAAGCTGCAATTCAAATCAATTATGCATCTATCCTCTTATTACACATTTTTCATGCTGCTACTGCTAGTCACAGAAAGGATTAAAGAACTGTCTGGGAACCCAAAGCCTTCCCACCCAGAGTCAGCCTGACTGTGAGGCTGTCTGGGGCAGTTGCCCTAGGCCAAAACTGTCACGGGGCACCTGTCTCCATCCACCTAATCTCTGGATTTTAAAAGGGCCTTTATCACACGGAGGGCTAGAAACTTGATTTCTTTTAAAATTCTGCACAATTTTGGCACTTTTGTAGTGTGACCTATGGAACCGCTGCAGTCTTGCCATCAACCCTTGGTGCTACTGATATTGTTCACAGGATGACTGCTATACAGAGAGCACAGAAAGGGAGCAACAGAGAACCGTGAGTTTTCCATTTTCCAACAGTACATCTTCACTCTATCCATTTTTACAACAACCCTCCACTGGGTCCAGCATCGCTAAAATGTCAGTCCTTTCAGGGCCAGTTTACATAGTAAACCTTTTCCACCTTAGAAAAAGATAAAGGTATGCAGAATGGGGGCTAGAAACGAACATACTATACTTCCCAACTGCCAAAGAGACAAGCCGCCATTCAGTTAAAAGCGTAGCTTGCCTCTTCAGCAGCCAGGCATGCTGCAATCATAAACAAAGCCCCAGCTGCACAGCAACTTATTTCAAACTCCAGGAGCTATTCTTAAAACCAGCTGCTTTCTTTATACTCATCTCCCACTGGAGCCAAGGTGGAGGAGGAAGCAACAGACTGGTGGAGAACTCTGGCTCAACAGAGCGCTCTCTGGCCTCTGCAGACATGATCAATCATGAATTCTAGAGAACTCAAAAGGTCACTGGAAACAGGAGCCACATCAAAGGGACCATGTTGCTCTTGGCCATCAGAGGGATGGCCTACGATGTCATCCACCCCCGAATGGCTTTTTCCTCAACCTCAAAACCTGTGCTGAGTTTAGCACTTGTTATTCATGCAGCCAAAATGGAAGGTCATTGCTAAGCAGAGTCAGAGGCCTGAAAAATGTGGTGCTTTGCTTCCTACCTGCAACACACCCCATAGCAGGGCTGCATTTGCACCCGCTGACCTGAGACAAACACCCTTGTTGGACTGAAACAAATGCCCACCTTGTCCTATCCTACATCCTCACAGTGGCCCCCCAGATGCCTTTCCCTTTTGCTTGCCCTTGCTCACCAAGGCATCTGTTGGGCCACTGTGAGATGCAGGAAGCAGGACAAGATGGGCCTTTGGCCTGATCCAGTGGGATTCATTTTATGTTCCGTTTGACAACATCCTGAAGCACTCCCTACCAGTCCAAGTGGAGGCACTGAACCAGGCCTTGAATCCAGGTGTGGTTCAATCATTTAGCTTGGCTGTCTGAGTGCATTTGAACCAGAGGCTCCAAAGTTTGGAGTTTGAAACCCTGCAGTTCTTTGTTTGTCCAGCCCCAAAGGTCCTGACCTTTCCCTTCCTCCCCCAACCCAGCATACACCAGGTCTCTGACCACCAGGCAAACTTGGCTCCTCAACTGTCTGCCTGGCCCAACACCTCCCCCCACCCCCCCACAGTTACACCCCATTCAGTTGGATGCTTCATGGTGCTGCTTCCCCATTGGGTCAATTGAACTCTGTTTGCCTCCCTCTGTGCAGAGCAGCAACTCCGTCCTGTCCTCTGCCTTCCCCGCTCTGCCAAGGTTTCTGGAAAGCGAACCCACTTGGCAGCTGAGTGCACCAGACACTCGCCTGGAACCAGAGCCCTGGCTTCAGCCACTGCTGTTTTACGACACCTCGGCCTGGACAGACGGAAACTCTGACGAGGCAGTGAGGCTTTTTCATGAAGCGGCGAGGGAGGATTGGAAAAAACAACAGAGAAAGCCGTTGGCACAAAAGACAGGCTACTCGGCAGGCCAGCGGTGGAGGCTGGGATCATTCCCAGGGCGGAGGAAACTGAAGTGAGGCCAGGAGACCAGCAAAGTCTAACACCCCCCCAGTCCAAGCCAAAGGCAGTGCCGACTCCCAGATCAATCTATGCAAGGCCAGACCCACAGATGTTGCTGAGCTGAGGGGTGACGCTCCTGTTTTGTGGCAGCAGTACAAATGATGCTGGAGATTATCCATGCATCACTTGGGCAAAGAGCAGCACCCCAGAATTTACTGCAACACAAAAGGACCCTGAGACTTACCTCGAGACCAGCCATTTCAACCAGCACAAATGCCTTGTGCTGTGGCACACTGGTGTGCCGTGGATGGTCTGCAGGTGTGCCGTGGGAGTTTGGGGGAGGATCATTTGTTAGTAGGACCACTGGAGGATGTGAGCCCCTTGTTGGCAGTGTGATTTGCCTTGTTAATTATGCAAAAATTGATGGTGCACCTTGACCATTTTAGTGCCTTGTCAGTGTGTCCTAAGAAGAAAAAGGTTGAAAATTGCTGCTCTAGTCTGTAGTGGTGGCCCTGCAACAAAGTGGCTCCAAACAATTGTTCAGTTATGCAGGTGAGCCGGTTCCAAGTCTGAGCAATCCAGTCCACAGCAAGTCACAAACACACAGGTGTTATAGGTGGCTCATGCAAGAGAGCCAAACTGTAAACTACAGCCAACCCCTTTCCAAGTTCAAGCTGAGAGCAGAATCCCACACAACAGTGTATCCCAAAGTCACAAACAATGCAGGGAGGGTGACTTGTCTCTCCTGAGCATGAGTGTCATGCCAGAGGGAGTCACTCAATTAAATGGCTCAGCCAGAGGGTCAGGGCAGAACAAAGGAAGCTTTTCCATCACTCAAGCTGCAATGAAATTTACTGCCTGGATACGTGGCAAACAGACTCCAACTGGGCTTAGCTATGGTTGTGAAGCTGCAACACTGTGAATGCCACCAGTAGCTGGAGACGGATGCCTGGGGAGGGCTGCTGCCTTCATGCTGAACAGATGGACCTTGGGTTCTTAGTCCTCCACTTCATACCTTACACCCAAATGCTTATGCTCTTGTCCCCCACATTCGGCACCCTAGACTAGCCGACTGGTTGCCAGCCTGACTTTAAGGCAGGCACAGGAGACTCCTCAGAGAGGAAGGCACAGGGAGCATCACTTGGGTAGAAGATGACACCCCCACTATCTTACAGGCAAACCCTATCCTCCTATCACAACCTCCCTCAAATCTTCTGAGAAGCAGACACAATTAGGAGCGCAAAGTCTGAAATATTCTCAGACTGGCTCCTTCCTGGTCATGGCAGCAAGAAGAGCCAGCAGTAAGTTGCGACTTGGAGCTGGAAAGTCAAAATGGAGAGAGAGAGAGAGAGGGCTCCACTCCCCTGCTGGCTTATGTTCTTGCTCTTTAGCACGGATCAGGTGGAAAAGGGCACAGAGCTGCAAAGACACACACGTGTCTGTTCCCGAGTAGCTCCCCCCCCCCCAAGCAGGAGATGAAGGCATCCACTCCCTCCCATTGTTGCTCCCCTCCAACTACCATTCAGAAAGACTGCCTTTGGACAAGAAGGCTCCAAACAGCCAGGTGTTTCCAACTCAAAGCCCACAGTGAGTGTGCTATGCTGGTTCTTCCCTGTTTTAGTGCAGCTGCTGCCGCTGCCTCCCCCCCCCCTTCAGGAGGGATGTAGTGATTGCTTTCAGCCTGCTACCTTCCCACCTTGAGGGCAAGAGCAGAAAGCCAGCTGTGCAGAAAAGGGAGGTGACATTTGGCCAGAGGAGCTCGCCTGCATGCACAGCTGCGTCAGGTCTCCAAGAACTCTCCCGAGAAGCCCTGCCACAGCAAGCCTCAAGCCCTTTCTACCTATTAGGAGTCAAAGGGGACAGCAACACTCCTGGGTTTCACAATGAGGAACAGGCCCTACAGGCTTAGAGACCAAGGACACACAAGCTGCCTCCTACCAGGCCAGGGTGTCGGGCTACTGAGTTCACAGACATCTACTCTCTTTGAAAATGCTGTCCAAGATCTCTTGCATGCTGGCTATGTGAGTTTTTTAATTGGGAGCCGGGTGGGGATTGAAGCAGGGGCCTCCTGCATGCAGAGCCACAGAGTTGCATCCCTCTTTACAAACCAACACCAAAAAGGGAATAGACACCCACTTTTCCATCTGCACACCCCACCAATGACCATTTTTTAAGCTCACCCCAGGTCCAAATCTCAAGGCCCTATGTGGCATTTGCTGATGTCAGGACCCCTGGTACTCAGCACCACTCTTCCATCAAGAAAAGCATAATTACTATTCATCTAGCAGTGTTGATTGATACTTGATACGCAACACAGAAGGGCAGGATGCTCCCTGAGTTGCTTACATAGTCTAGACCAGCCGTTTTCAACTAGTGTGCCTCAGCAGTGGCGCAGCTGGAGGGGGGCGGAGCAGACAGTCCAGCAGGGAGGTTCAGCGGGGTGGGCAAGCGGCCCCTTTGTGGGGGAGCAAAACAGAGCCGTGCGGCTCCCGCCCTGCTGAGCCTCCCCTCCGGACTGGCTGCTCTGCCCCCCCTCCAGCTATGCCACTGTGCCTCAGTATACTGGTGTGCTGTGAAAGGTCTGCAGGTGAGCAGCTGGAGTTGAGAACACAGCGTTGAAAATGACTAAAACACTCCTCTGGGTTCTGTGGCTCTGTTTCTAGGGCTACTGTCTGTAGTAACAAATTGTCTGTCCCTCCTCCTCTCCTGCCAGCCCAGCAGAGGAAGAGCGACAGACAATTCATTACTACAGACAGTTGCCCTAGAAACAGAGCCACAGAACCCAGACCAATGTCCTGGAAGTTGGGAGTGACATCACAAGAGGACCTTAGAAGTCAGTGTGACGTGAGAAGGAAAACACTAAAAATCACTGATTCTAGATAGACATCAGAGAAAAAGAAGCAAAGGAGGATTCTTAGTGGCCCTTTGGCACACATTCAGCACCCCCAGGAGACAGTCAGATGACCCCCACACAAGGGGTCTTTAATGCCCCCCACCACAACTCTAGGCCTTGGCACCAACAGATCCATGCAGGTGATGTTCCAGAAACACAATGTTGTTTAGATAGCCCAAGGTCTTCTTTTCATCTGGCCTGCTCAAAAAGAGGAGGCAGGCATATGTGTGGTTCCAGATCAGGGCCCTGAGAAAATCCAGGAAGAGGTAGATACACTCAGGCTTCTATAAAACCATCAGTCCCTAGCACTTTACTGCTGGTACTCCAACATCTCTAACGAGATGCCACTCACCTAGCTCTGCAGTCTCAGCTCTAGTTATCTGGTTCGTGCTGGACAGCTCCCTAGCTGGCCCAGACCCCCCCCCCCCCATTTTCTATTTTCTCCTGTCACTTGGGTCCTCCTACACCAGTGTTTTTCAACCTTGGGGTCAGGACCCCAATGGAGTCACAAAGTCTCAGCTGTGGGGTCACAGCAACTTACAGGAATGAAAAAGGTTGAAGACCACTGGACTAGAGTACCACTAGATGAAGGGTGAGGTATCTGGTGTACACCTTCAGATACCAGGAGATTGTGACCAACTTCTGGGAGCCAACCCAGTCTTTATGCCAGCAATCCAGGCCTAAATTGAAACACTGTAATGTTAACACAGTTTAAAATGTTCAATGACTTCTCTGCAGCCAAGCTGCGCAGATGGGGCCTCAGTCTCTGCGATTAGGGACAAGCAAGCTTGGGTTCCAATCATGCCAAGGCCACAAGTTCACTATGTGACCTTAGACCTGTCCCGTTGGCCTCACCAGCCTTGCTGAGTTGCACTGAGAACAAAACAGGACCATTCCACCCACAAATGCCAGCCTGGGCTGCTTGGAGGAGGAGTAGGTATACCAAACCTGGGGAGGGAAATGACCTCTGCCAGTCATCCTCGACAAAGCAGCCTCTAACTAGAGACACCTCACTGCCAGGAATGTGCGGTGGGTGGGAAAGCAGGTGAGGAAAAGCCTCCCCACTGGAGTCCTTTGAAAAGCGTTGCCACCATGTAAGGTGCCCAAGAACTCACAACCCACAAGCTCTGTACCTCACACTGTGGCAGAGCTTTACAAAGAACTCTGCTGAGGAGGCTCTGGTGAGGAGGCTCTGCCTCACCTGCCTCCCCACCCACCCCATGTCCCTGCTTATGACCAGGCAAACATGTCAAAGTGCAGAAGGGGAGAGGAGTGGAGAGTGGAGGGCAAGAGTGCCTCCGATGGAGTCCCTCTAGCAACAGATACAGACACACCTGCCCGAGGCAACCACATGGATGAGTCAGCCAACTTCCTGGCAGAGCATACCCCATGTTGACAAGTTGGAGGGCTGGGTGCCACTTGGACTTTCTGCCTTGAGCACCAGACAGTTTTGGGCCCAAGCACAAGAAGGGTGGGAACAGATGAAAATAGCTCAGACAAACAACACTGTGGGGCCTTTCCATTCCAGAGAGGCACGGAAACCAGCTGTAACTCCCTATAATGGGGGGGGGGGAAGACTCGGGAGGCCAAGCAGGCGGGGCAAGAACATTTTCCAGCTGGAGAATTTATCAGCATCTCCCCGTCTGCTTTTTTTCAAGAAAAAATCCCACCAAACGCACACGTGCTCAGAATGATTTATGGCTTTTTTTCTGTAGCATTTGCCAAAAAGGTAGCCAGAATCACAAAGCACCGGCCCCTCCTGCTTCCAGCCATGCCTGGCTAAAATAGTGCAAGCCATAGACTTTCTTCCACCGCAGAAGGGCGTGCTCACTTGCAGGGCGTGGGTGCGATTTCGCTCGTTTCCATTTTCTCCTGAATCACAGTTCAGTGAAGTCGGGGAGACCCCCAAACACAGGAAAGGACAGTTGTGGCCTTTTCTTGTGGCCAAGGGGAACTTCAAGTCCTGCTGGGCAACTAAATTTTGAAGCAAGTAAGGGCAGAAGGGACTGGTTCCCCATTTACCTGCAGGAGACAAGAGACAGGTCAAGGGCACTTGTACTGCCTCTCCTACAGTCTGAACAGGCAGAGAAGCTTGGGCAGAGCCCTTTACCCCCTAACATAACCTGGCCACTTTGCCTGTGCCTCAGCTCAGTGGAACATGGCTCTTTAACCCATTCCTCTCTGGCACAAGCAGCAAGTAAGTCTTGGGCAGAGTCCCCCCCCCCTTCAGCTACTTATTCCCATTTGTCACTTTGCACATGCACAAGACACAAGGGAACAGCCATGGGGTAAAAGAAGGGCAAAGGGCTCTGCCAAAGCCTCTCTCTCCACCCACCACTGCTGGAGACACCTCTATGTACATCTACGTGCTGGATGAGTGCCACAGCTTGCATGCACAGAAGGTGGGGTGCCCCCAAGGAAAGCTCAGCAGAAGCCTCTGCTTCTGTTCACACTGGGGAAATGTCCTTTGCCCACCTATGTGGTATGAAGCAGCTAAGGTAAAGAGGGCTGGTCTTTGGGACATGGGGCTATGCCAGAGACAAGAGGAGAAGTCACTGGGGACCAACTAGGAGCCCAAGAAGTTGCTTAGCCCTTCCCGCCTGACAGTGAGAAAGTGCTGTACCCAGGGCTTCTGACGGCAACAAGGGGGTGAAGGGGGGCCATGAGGAAAACCATCCAAAACTAAATCTTAAAGGTTGGGGAAGGGGGGGGTCCCAGGCCCCTCAGTACTCCAAGTCACCACTAAATCCATCCCAGCAAAAAACAAAAACAGGGAGGGGGAAGACCATACAATCAGGAAGTCAGGCCACTTCACACACACCTCTTCCCCCCACAACAGCCACAGCCCCAAGTGGCAACACACTTCAGGTGCAGCGTTGGCAGGGGAGACATTTCCACATCTCCTCAAACCTGCCTCACCTGTGCCCACATCCAGCTCTGAGCCATGCTGGGCTCAGACAGGGAGCTACTGTTAAGTTTTTCTGCTTGCATTGGGGCCGCCAGAGTTGAGCTGCCCAGCAGGCAAAGGGGATGTTCATACTCAAGGCTAAAAGCACAGCTGCCACAGTCTGGATGCGTGCAGGAAAACAAAAAAGAAGACCTGCGTGATGCCAGCTCTCTGAAGCCATTCAAGTGCCAGAAATATAGAAAGATGTTTTGTAATGAACTGGACCGCCAGGTTGCTGAACTTGGTTCTGTTGACATTGATGGCGGTTCTCCAAGTCTTCCTCGGCCCTAATTGGAGAGGTGGCCCAGACCTCCTGAATGCAAAATGGGGGCTCTACCTAATGATCTACAGCCCCCTCCCTAAAGCACCAAGCACGCTGATAAGTAAAAACAATAGAGAGCATTTTTAAAAATCCAACAAACTCTTGTAGATTAAGAGCCAGAAAACACAGACACCAAATTTAATCTCATGGGGGGGGGGGTGCCTAGATACACAGGGTTTTTCTTTTTCCCTGGTCCCAAGGCCTGGGAAAGGATGGGTGATGGTCAGGGTGCTGTAATGCCACCAGGATATGGCATGGCAGAGCAGGCAGACAGCAGCTAGAGAGGAAGTTCTTGGAAAGTCCCCCTCCCAGTTGAAGAGAGATCAGGCCTTGCCGCAACAGAACCCTGCTGCTCACCACAGTTCTCTTCAAAGTACTGCAGCAATATCAGCTCATCACACCATTCGGCAAAGGCTCCGGAAAGTGGCTGCCTGGTACAACTGCAGACCTCTGATCAGCAGATGTGTTTCCCCCGTGACACCAGAAAGCACCCATCAATGCCCTGCACAAACATTGAGCATACAGCACAGACCTCCCCACAGCTGCTCCGCAGAAACTAGCACCCAACAGAACACTGTACACACACTCTATTCTGGACACCGAATATCTGCCTGTTTCCAAGACTCAGCCCATAAGCAACCTGTGCTAACCACCCAATAGCATCTGCTCCACCACCGCCACCAGCCCTTCTTCACAACTGCTTGGAAGAATCCGCTTTCACTTACTTGTTCCCAAGCGCAGGTTGAGCCAGTTGCGAGGGGGGGACCCATACTTGGTTAGGACCGAGTTCATATCCCTGCAGGCTGGAGAGCTGAAGTCCCTGCGGGAGGGAAAGGGGTGAAACAGCTGTCCAGTTAACTGGGGGAGGTTACAGGACCATCAAGGAACGAGGGAGGAGAGATCCGAGCAGATGGAGGCCAAGGGTGAACAGCCACTGGCAACCCAGCTCCCTCTTGGAAGGGAGTCTGCACTGCCACGCTGGGTCCGGCTTGACAAGCAACTGGCCCCGTTCAGGTTCTTCCACCTAGATGAAGAAAGAGCTCGCTTGGCCTCCTCCGATTCATTTCCTTCCAGCTACGAGCCTCCCCTGGGCACTGTATATTTTAGCACCAGCTTCTTGGGGTCGCTCCTTTCATGTGACTTCATTCTGGAGTCCTGCTTCTCCATTAGCTCCAGCTTTCCAGTCTGGGCCTTCCCCCTTCCTGGCAGGCAGCCATCCGCTTCCCCCCAGACGAACTCAGCAGCTCAGCCATCCCTCTGGCTTTACTGTTTGCCAGGTGAAGGCATCTGAAGCAGCCCCGGTCCCATTCCAAGCCAGTTCGCTAGACTTTCCTGATAAAACATTCACCCGCACCCACCCTTGCGCAGAACAACAGCCAGTGAAGCAGAGCCCCTTAGAAAAACCAAAGTCACAGGCCACTGAGCATCACAGAGGCAGCAGGCTTAGTTTCCACAGCAACCAGCTACTCTGAACCAACTAGGAAAGCATCACTGCACCCCTTGTGCCATTCCTTCCCCCACCCCAATCCCCCCATCTCAGATTCAAGGCTTTTTCAGCATCCACATTCAACAGGCATAGATGTCTATTTTTCCTCTCTGGCAATCTTTATGTGCCTGTGTTTGGTTACCCAGTCTCAAATATATACATTTGGGGGGGGGGGGAGGAAAGACCCTCACACGCACGCACAACCCTTAGCTTCCTCAGATTGACATTTTGCATGCAATTTTCTCCCCCTCGATGCACAGATGGCCTCCATATTTGTTTTAGCCACTGTTCAGGGTGGATTGTCAGCCAAAGCTTTTCCTGCGCTGTCAGACTCAGCCATATGGGGAGAATTAAGAACAGATTAAGCTACAGTTTTAACTCTTTCAATGACAGAAGGCATGGTGTCTACAGGCCCGGCCAGTGAGAGTGCCCCACTGCCATCAGGTCTCCCCAAATACCCGTGCTCAATTTGCACTAGCCTGCTCTTCTGTCAGGAACAGTTAGCAGGGGGAGCAGTGACTTTTCAAGCATATAGATCAGGGGTGCCCAAACCCCAGCCCTGGGGCCACTTGCAGCCCTCGAGGCCTCTCAATGCGGCCCTCAGGGAGCCCCAGGCCAGCCTTGCTTTGTGCAAGGCCTTTTCTAGGCCTTGAGCTATCGCAAGACCTTCATTTATTCATATAAGTTCATCTTTAATATATTCATTTATGTAAACTTATGTAAATTTATTCAGATTTTAAATGTAAATTAATTCTTTTTTTTTGCAGTGTCAGAGAGACGATGTGGCCCTCCTGCCAAAAACTTTGGACACCCTTGATATAGATAAAAGCGTTTGAGGTCTTTTTGGAATACTTCTGTTCCGGAATGGGCGGAGAGGCAAACAACAGGTCAGGAGGATTCAAAGGACTTCTGAAAAGAAAAACTTTTATTTGTTTTGCAAAATGGGACCACCATAAAGAGGTGATGGACCCTGAAAGGTTACAATGATGCAGGTTTTATAGAGCATTCTGAATAGAGGAGGGGCACAAAAGAGCACAGAGAAAGAGGGGTAAACATCCTTGGAAAATTACCAAGTAATCTGGCAGAGAGCAAGATCAGCATTCTTATCAGTTTGGAATGCTCCGTTAGGAAGCACGGCACAATGCTCATCGACAGTTTATTTACATACGAGGTGCCCATAATTGAAGGTTTGGTAATCAATTACACCACTTTACCCTAGTCCTTTCAGGGTCTCACATCCTTGGTCTGTTTATTGCCATCTGTCCATCCTCATCTGTCCATCCATCTTGTTTAGCCAGCTTGTTTCTGAGAAGGATGGTAGATGCTGACTGGTAGCATTCCTGAACAAGGGTCAGAGAGAGGCTTAAGCCAGAGAAGCTGGGCTTTGAAGCCAGGCACTGTGGATATCTTGGTATTGTGAGCTGGGCATTTTGGGAACACTTCAGAGCTGCTTTGAGGTGTCCACTTGTAAACCTAAGCTTCAGAAGAAGAGTTCTTCCACACCAGGGGAGGTCAAAGCCTAAGGTTACCTGTAGAATACACAGCCAGAGCCGCAGCAAAGATTTCCCCAGTTGAATCTCACCTCTGTCATGAAACCAGTTGGTAGTCTTTGGCAAGTCACTCTCTTTTAGGCTCAAGTTTCCCCCAGTGGCAGCATGTTGCTCACCTTACAGGGCTGTTGTGGAGATGATCCAATACACACACAGCTCTTTGCACTCAGGAAAAAAAAAGGCACTGGACAAATGAGATAGATCAGTGTTTCTCAAACTGTGGGTTGGGACTCACTAGGTGGGTTGCGAAACAATTTCAGGTGAGTTCTCATTCAATATTTTATTTTTAATATATTAAACTTGATGCTCCCATGGTATGTGACTGCATTTGGGGAAATGTTACAGACCTGTACTTTTAACACACTACTATGTATAATCTTTTAGCAATGATAGTAAGTGGGACTTACTCCTGAGTAAGATTGCCGCCTAGGATTGTTAAAAATGGTCCTGCTTGATGATGGCACTTCCGGTCATGACATCACTTCCGGTGGGTCCTGACAGATTCGCATTCTAAAAAATGGGTCCTGGTGCTAAAAATGTGAGAACCACTGAGATAGATGGTCATTAACCCGGTTAGCCTTCTGGGAGTTATATGGTTCATATGGTGAAGTGCCTTTTGCAAACGCAAGAGTAGTGCAGTGCAGCAGACTGGACTAAAACCAGGAGATTTGGGTTCAAGACCACATTCAATTCATGGGGCCACCCTGGCCCTGCCACTACCATTTAACATATTGTACCTAACAGGCCCATTGCTACCACTTGTTAGTCCCCTTACTGCCCCTAATCCTTACAACTACATAAGGGCAGGAAGTGGGCCAAGAATGAACATCTGGTTGATTTGTCATCAAGCAGGAAAAATTTAATACTCCCATATGACCAAATCATTTAGTATACAGTAAGTTTAAAAATTTATGCAAAATAAAGAACCCACATAACCCTCCCAAGTAGTTGCTGATCTGTTTAAAAAATTTCCCAAACATCCTAAAGGCTGTAATCCTGTCCACACTTACCCTGGAGTAAGCCCCATTGACTATCACTGTTAAGCACATATATATAGTAGCCTGTTAAAAGTATGAATCTTTAACATTTCCCCAAATGCAGTCACATACCAGGGTAGTATCAAGTGCAATATATTAAAAATATAATACACATTGAAATGAATGGGGACCCACCAGAAATTGGCTTGCAACCCACAGTTTGAGAAACATTGCTGTATAATAATTATGAATGCCACCCTTGAGAATCATTGGGATAAAAATAAAATGAGCCTTGTATTCTCATGTGTTGGCATGTCAAGGTGTGCACCTAGAGAAGTAACCCATTTAAAGCGACTTATTCTGGAAGACTAATGACCAGTTTTCTCAGGATTCCCAAATTTGGAATGGCAGCAAAGAAAAAATTAATACTGGTGACACTTTTGAGCCTAATGTGTTAAGTGAACTGACATTCTGCTCCAAAGTGAAGTGCCCACATGTTCCTAAAACTGACTAACGAACAGCTGTTGTCATATGGAGCTACATCTTGTGGCTTGTCTCCAGCTGCATGCCACTGCACTCACACATACACTTCGTAGCTAGGATTTAGGATTTGAACTCTGCAGGCAAGAGTCGCAGGGCTTTAAGTCCAGCTGAGTCAGGGAGCTGGAAGTCAATCCGCACAATTGGCACCCAGCCATGTTTAACCCATGAAGCTGAGGGGATTTGGGTAGTGTATGAGGCAGCTTGAACAGGACAGTCAAGCTTCCTGCCAAAGGAACTAAGACTGAAACAACTCCCCCCCCCCAACAGAAGCCAAAAAACCCTTCGCACTCATTTTCAAACAGCTCTGAGCTGCTTCGGCTTTCAGGGTTATCTAGTCTCGTGGCACCTCCATAGGGATCTTGCTCCCCCTACAGGCAGGAGTTGCAGGAACCACAAACCTGTATGCAAATCAGACATTTTTCTCTCTCCCTTTCTCCCCGTCCCAAAATTAGATTTAGCAGAATGGACAATACAAGACTTTGCAGACTCAAAAGCCAGAGTGATGCACACACAGAACCCCCAAGGGTCATGAAGAAGCAGCCCCATTTTGACGATGCTAAGAGGACACGCTATTTTTAGTAAACCAGACACCAAAAGCCTCAAAGAATCCAGTACCAAAATGTTTAATCTGAAAGACATAAAAAACCATACACACAATACAAGACAGACATGGGGGTAACTCAGGACAACGTCAGTCGCAACACACAATCCGTCACCAATGGCAGCTCTCCTGAGAATGTGCTGGGCTCAACAAGCCCTTGCGGAAGAGGTCTGCAAAAAGGAGCTCACGGCCGATTATGCTCTCTCCTCTTCAGATGCTTTTTCAGCTTCAGTTTCCCAGCACCTGAAACATCATAGTTGTACTCCGATGTGACATACGGCATCTCCCCTTCAATCCCCAGCTGGAAAGAGGGAAAAAACAAAGTAGCAGCATTAAAAGACTATGCTTCTTCCACCTACACGAGGCAAATGCAATTAAAGAGGTGCATAAAGAGTGTTTTTTTCCCTTTAGACCAAGCTTAACAGGCATATGGGCAAAAATAGGTTAAAGCCTAAGCAGTACGCTGAGGGAGGCAAGAGCAAATATGACAAACTGAAGTTATGGGTGGAGCAGCAGGTGGGTAAGAATGAACCACGAATTGGGGACTCCCTGGTCCAAGTCTCGCCTCTGCCACGACACTCATTAAGCAGCATTAGGTAAATCCCACTCCCATCTGGGCTTCAGTCTTCCCTATCTCCAAAATGGGTATAATACATGCCTTACATGGTGCTGCAAGGATGACATCAAGAAAACACATGAAAGCACTTCACACACTCAGAAGTACTAAGCAAAAGACGATAGCCAAGAATGATTATGCAGAGATTACATCCAACTTTCAGCCCCCAAGGCAGCTCACATAATAAAAACAACAAAAAGAGAAAATCAAAAGCCAAGGGAGTAAATCATCAACATAACCAACTCAGCAGGAAGGGAGAGTAGTTAATAGCAGAACGCCTGGCAAAGAGTAAAGCCTTGGTCAGGTGTCC
This sequence comes from Tiliqua scincoides, assembly GCF_035046505.1. Taxonomy (NCBI): domain Eukaryota; kingdom Metazoa; phylum Chordata; class Lepidosauria; order Squamata; family Scincidae; genus Tiliqua; species Tiliqua scincoides. Next base: position 15,112,558 of record NC_089829.1, read on the forward strand.
ACAAACCCTAAGAAAGGGAGGTCCACAACCCAGGATCACAAAGGCCTAATATTACATTACCCTGCCCCCCCCCCAAGACAGACCAGAGCCTCAGCCAAAGGACAGAAGAGATGGGGCCAGAGAGTCTGAGGGATCAAGTCATTAAAGGTGTTAAAAATCAAACCCAAATGATCAAGAGTGCCCTTGAAAAGCCTTTGGAAGCTGCAGCCAATAAGGAACAACACTGCCAGTTGTTACCAGAAACTTGGCATCAAAGTGTGCACCTCTGGTCTTGCAGATCAAAACAATCATTTGTTTTGGGGCCCAATTCAACGTGCTGGTTATCACCTAAGCCGCTAACCCAGGGGTTCCCAAACTGCGTGCTGCAGCGAGCTCACAGAGACACCACAGGATGTCCCCAGCAGCCTCTTCTTACCAGTTCTCTTGGGTGCTGCCATCTTGAATCATGCAAGATGTGATTCAAGATGATGGTGCCTGGGAAAGCCAGGTGATGACAGTGGTGCCGCAGGGTTGCATGACTGCAGTAAGTTTGAAAATGACTGCCCTAACTGGCCTGGGTCCACGATACTTGAAGAACTGCCCCTCCCCACACAAGAGGTCACCCAGAGAAGCCCTGCTCCAGGTTCTGCCATGGTTTGAAGCACCAAGGAACAATTGACACAATCAGGTTAGGAAGCTGCTTTCCCTGGCAGGCCTGACCAGCCGCCTCCTCCTCTCTTTGTCAGGAGAATGGACAGACCATGTGGCTCAGCTTGAAGCTTTTTCTGGACTTATCCAATCAGCAGCGCGAGGATTCTGCTTCAACTGTTTATTTGGTCTTAAACTATTTTTGTTAACCTAGTGGTCTCAGTGTTTGTTTATTTGCTGCTTATTTGTGTTTCTATTAAAGATTTGTACACTCCTTGGAATATTTTTGTAAGAAAGACAGCACAGAAATTGAAAAACTAAAAATGGACAACAACAAAAACTAACGGGGAAAAATATTCTGTGTCCAGGCAGCTGAAAGAGCCCAATACTGCAAACTCTATTAGTTTTGCAGATTTAAAATTATTTATTATTTATTTATTCAATTTGTAACTCACCTTTCTCCCCTGAGGGCACCAAGGCAGCTAACAGCAATTAATATAAATGAAATATACATTAAATTCATTTTAAATATATGCATGTGTGCTTTTTCTAGTCACAGAAGGGCAATGAGGCACATGCATCACTGAAGCCTCCATCCCTGGTTCCATCTGAAAATCTCAGTTCACCATCCAGATTTCAGCAGGTATTTTTGAAACTCTCTTTGTTGGCTTAAGGACTAGAAACTTGAGTGTTTTTTAAAATGAAAGCAGATTTCCCATTCTGTTTTTTTCCTCCAATGCTCCCACAGAGGTATACACAAACAGAGCTCTGCATCTATCCAATGCATTTGAATCACCTGCCTCTGCGCAAAGAGCTTGAGGTGGCTTACATGGAGTTACATCCAATTTACATCACAAACATCCTTATGTTTTCTCTCTCTCTCACACACACACACACGCTGCGTAACATTCAGCAGTCCAATTCCACTAAGAGGATGTGAGCTGCTCAGTTGATTGCACCAACTGGGTGGTATTCAGAAACCCACAATGGGCAACAAAGGATTTGAGTCTGACTTATCCAATATGCAGCTCCCAGCCCCTCTTAGTGGCTCAAGCTCTGTGAAATCCAAGAGGCCAAGGCTGCAATCCTATACACACTTTCCTGGAAGTAAGACCTATTGAACACAATGGAACTTACTTCTGAGCAGACATGCATAGACTTGTGCCCTAAGTAAATGACAGCCCTGAGGATACCCTCCAGCTCATCCAAATTATCCTTACTTGGTTTAGGAAGACACAATTTGGGATGGGAATGTTTCCAATCAGTAAACAATTCACTTGTCGCAGGTTCTCTGGAGCTACTGGGGTTAGAACATAGTAAAGCTTCTTCTCCATGTCCACCCCTCGAACAATTCCTGCAATAAAATGGGACATGTAAAAAAAATCTGTTTTGGCCTCCTGAACTGTTTACCAAGGCAGCACAATTAAAGTCTGGCTGGACATTTTAGCAAATGTTTGCTGATTCCTAGACTTCGGCGCTAAGGGAAAACAATAGCTTAAGGCATCCGGAGCAATATCAGAAAGACTGGATGAGTAGAGAACAGCAGCCCATCAAATTGCCCAGGCCTGGACAATTTGCATGGCATGACATACAACCACCCATCCAGTCTGGAGTAAGGAGTCAGTCTGGCATTACAGTGTAGCATCCCCCACCACCCTCGCTCAGGGGAGGGTAAGCATCGGTGGTGAAAAGGAGAGGGGCTTCTTCACACAGCACACAGGCAGTCAATGGAATGCACTGCCACAAAACCACAGTCACCTGGCCTGGATGGCTTGAAAAGGCAGGGTTAACTATGGCCTGGCTCAGCAGCAGCCTGCCTCTGCTAACTGGGCAAAGTGTTCCCTTTTAAAGTGGTGTTCTCTTATATTTAGCAGGACAGACCAACTGTCTCTCTTCACCCCAGCATGGCGTCATTTTCTGTGACTACTACTGGTGTCTCTTCTGCATCTTTTTTAGAACGTGAGCCCTTTAGGGAATCATTTCTTGATTTGTTTAGCTACATAATCCGTTGTGAACTGTGAGCTTGGCTCTTAAAAAAAACAAGAGTTAAGGAAAACATTTTAATACAGCTCAGAAGTTAAATACCATGGCCACACCACATCTCCATGCAATCTCCATCTGAACTGAGAGAATTGTCATGTTGTGGGACAAGCTGTGTGTGTGCGTGCACTGTCATGCAGAAAAAGCAGCCTGATGTCTGCTTTGTCCTGCCTCCCAGGTGATAGTAGTCCCAAGTCTTGTTTTTTTAAACAGCCAAGCAGTACTTAGTTTCAGAATAGCCCTCCTACATTTTGTTGAATAGTGGTATACACGTATTCTTAATAATAATAATCGTAGCTGCAGGAGAGAATGCCTCTCTCTCTCCTGCCTGTGGGCTTCGCAGAGCAGCTGGTGGGCCACTGTGAAAAACAGGCTGTTGAACTAGATGATGCTGGACCTGACGCAATAGGGCTTTTCTTATGTCCATATGAGAACCAGCTCTGGTAGGCTATTATATCATTCACAGTGTGACTTGCTACCTATATGCTTTTACTTCTGAACTTTTCCCTGCCGTAAAGACACTAGCTATGCACCAGGATTCATAAGAACGCAAGAACAGCTCCACTGGATCAGGCCATAGGCCCATCTAGTCCAGTTTCCTGTATCTCACAGCAGCCCACCAAATGCCCCAGGGAGCACACCAGATAACAAGAAACCTGTATCCTGGTGCCCTCCCTTGCATCTGGCATTCTGACATAGCCCATTTCTAAAATCAGGAGGTTGCACATACACATCATGGTTTGTAACCCGTAATTGATTTTCCCTTCAGAAACTTGTCCAATCCCCTTTTAAAGGCGTCCAGGCCAGACGCCATCACCACATCCCGCGGTAAGGAGTTCTACAGACCAACCACACACTGAGTAAAGAAATGTTTTCTTTTGTCTGTCCTAACTCTCCCAACACTCAATTTTAGTGGATGTCCCCTGGTTCTGGTGTTATGTGAGAATGAACACAAAGTCAGAATGAAGCCATAAGGTTGTACTAGACCTGCAATCTACTTACCAAAGCCTAGGCAATCACAGATTGGAGTCTGTGTTAGTAATATTGGCCTATTGTCTTTACAATGGACCTCATCCAGTATCCGACAGAGGCCAACCCAGCTGGCATTGACAGAATACAAGATGTGGGCAGGAGCAACATCTGCATGGATAACCTTGAGGGCTACAGCATTGAAGGGCACCTAGGAAAGAAGACAGGCAAGAGCATAAACTCCATTCTAAATTCATCACAGCTGCAGACACACACTATTGATATCCATTTGGCCCAAAAGTCGAGAATGGGATGTTCACTTTACAGGATACTTCTGGCTGCCAAACACTGGGGACAAAGAGAACTATCTGAGGCAGAAGGCAAGCAATGGTTGGTAGTGAAGCTCATGCTCTGAATGTAGATGTCAGGTTCAATCCTCATGCACCTCCTCTTTTAAAAGTTCAAAGGATCTGGGGTATTTGGACAGGGTCCTGGAGAGTACCTGGCAGACAGAGGGCTGGATAGATTAAGCCATTACTGCCCAATGTTGCATATATACAACAAGACTAAACATGTACACTTGTGGGCCGGCAGCCTGACTCTATCTGATACACCTATAAATTCTCTGTTCAGGGATACAGGAAGATCTGCACCATGATGGATTTAAAGTGTCCTTGTTATTACAGACCAACCCCAAAGTGATGTCTGAGAGAAGCCGCCACCCATTTACCTGATAAGGCAACAGGCTGTGCAAAGGGAGCACCGATTCCACATCTGGGGGCTGCAGCTGGCCCAGGTAACCCAAGATGGCCATGTCCCGTAGGACACTGCTGTGGGTCCGCCTGGAAGAGCAACACAAGACATATCAGAGATTGACTGGAATTTGCACTGCAGGGCTATGCTGTGGGCAGACTTTAGGGATGCACACAATCACCAAGCATCAGAAGGTCTCTCCCCATTTTAATGGCAAGCAGCCATTCACCCCATTAACCCAGACCTGCCAATACTCCACTGCTTTAGCTTGTACAGCAAGTACACCAGTTTGCTGGGTGGTTTTTTCACCTCCCTGTTCAGGCTGCCCACACGCCAAAAATGACTTAATACGAGGCCATTAAATATTTTGTGTGCCGAAACTTTTGTGAACTTCTTTGCAAGGTCCAACTCAGCATCAGCATCATCCTGATTCTGCACAGGGCCTCCATCTTGAATCATAGCGCTTTGGGACACTGATGGGCAGTTACGATTTCTGCTTTCTGCATGTGCTATGGCTTGCTAAACACCATATATCTTAATAGGAATAAATCATGGAATGTTATAAATATCAAAGGCATGGTCCAAAAAATCACAAAACAGACAAGAAGAAATGTAGGGGGAGGGTCAAGGTTGCCTGCTGAATAGGGGAGACAAAATAGGGAGTAATGGAAGTACAAAGCAGAACTGAGGCAGTCCAACAGAACCTTTTGCTTTTAAGGGGAATGACAGGAACAGCCTCTTCCTGTTCCTTTGTCCCCATGCCCCTCAGCTTCACAACTTGGTACCCACCCATCGCCTGCAACCCCTGCTCCTGGGAATTTTGAATGAACACACAGCAGTTGATGCCCTGAATGCGGAGGGAGAAAGTCTCCTTGGCCCCTGCACCACTCCAAGTCCTGCATACTGCCCCTCAGAGTCTTGCTTTTGAGAGGGCCTTTGGCTCTAGTGTGGAGGCCAGCAGTACAACTGATGTACTCAGGAGAAAGCTGAGGCATCTCCTTGAAGTCCTCTGCACTGATCTGGATGATGTGGGTGGGAGACAGCAGGCGAACGAGGTCGATCAGGAGGAGCAACCCAGCACCTTCAATTACAGGAGAAAATAGAAACTTGTTGGAAGAGGGCAGGAACGGGGGCTGTGTGGACATCTAAGAAGGGAGGTCCACTACATAATCCCCAAATAAAAATAAGGCTACGTTTTCAAAACTCCCCTCCCCAGGTGACAGTACAGAACATTTTGGATTCAATTTCTATTTAAGCATCCTTCAGGAAGTTCTACAAAAGTATGAGTGGCAAACAGAATCAGGCTGGCATATCTAAAGAGCAAATTCACCCCTCACTGCCAGAGGAGTTTTTCTCACTCTCAAACACATCATCACTGATTACATATACTAAACAGTGTCTCTCACCAGCACTGCAACCACCACTGTATAAGCAGTCATTTTCATTTTGGGGTGGTGCAGTTGCCCCCCCCCCAAAGGATTTCTGAGATGTCCCCTTTTCCTATCTGCATTCTAAAACGTTCTTTTTCTCAAAGTTTTTTTAATGCATCTCTTGACACCTATCACAAAATTTTGCATGGAGAATGAAGAGGGTTTCTACAGCAATTCTCATCCAAGAGGTTGTTGCAATGGCAGCGGTCCACAAAGTTGCACAACTGCTTGAGCAGGGATTCTTAACGGGGGAACCAAATGATGGGGGTATGCAACTCTGAACAATTAAAAAAAAATTCTTGTTAGATTACAGTCGATTATTAACTATCACCATTATCAATACAAGTTGATGAGTTCTGTTCCTAGCTAGCCATTGGTAAAGGATATCCAAGCTACTGACATTGTTTGAATACCCAGCAGGGCTGGTGATGATGATGATTTCAACAGTCTAGTGAAGGGGATAAGGGAACATATTGGGCAATCCACTGGGGGTACGTAATTGTAACAAGGTTAAGAAACCCTGTGCTACAGAGACAGATATCACTTTCTCTATGCAGTAACCAGGGCTATGAGGATGATACACAAAACCTCCAACTATGGCTCTGATTTCACCCCAAATTGCTTCTAATTGCATGACTGACTCCATCTCTACAACCTTTCTCAGTAGGAGTTGTGCAGTCAGAATCTGAAGTAATGTTGGATGGAGTTGGAACTGGAAGTTTTGAATACTAACTCCACTGCCCTTATAATAATCACACACAACATCCTTCCACCTGCACAAGACCATTTCTGCTGTCAGAATGTAACCTTACTATTTTAAAACATCAAACTTCTAACTGACTGTGTTCTTCACTGACCTATCTGAAAGGCACAGACTTGGTTCCATACCCCTAGCCTTGTGAGCATCATCATCATCTCAGGCTTGGCCCTAGAGTAACCTCCCTCACAGCCAGGGTAGGCACAGGACAAATCTCTTCTCCCTTCTGGAAATGGGGAGGACTGCCCAAGTACATTCCCAGGATGAGGCTACGGACACTGTACCTCTCACCCATCCCATTGTGTTGATCACCAGAGGGGCATCTCTCTCGTAAGCACTGAACACATATTTCAGTGTGTCGATGTATCTCTCTGTATCCTGCTCACAGTTGGTTTCCCCAAAGTAAGCCATTTTGCGTGGAGTACGCTGGTGAGTGAATGGTGGACCTAGAAAAGTCACAAAAAAGGTGCTAGGTGGAACTGCAGGAATTCAAGAGTCACATTAAATACAGAGCAAATAGGAAAGAATGCTGTGTCCCGTCCCCCCCCCCCACACACACCACAATTGGCTTTTCTCCATGGACTCAACCTGTAGGGGCAAATCACTCATTTTCCTTTTATCCCTTGCAGCTAGTGCTCGAAGAGAACCTCCACTCACTCAGAACAAGGGAACCAAACATTTCATACACTCCTGCCAGCAAGTTCAAGGCACTTACCCAGAAGGGGCTCTGTCACGTTAATTAGGGAAACACAGCCAGGGGGCGTGAACTCTGGCTGCCCCAAATCACATTCCAAGAATTCAATACAGGGAAGGCTAAAAGTGGAAAACACAAAACAGAAATTTTAACAGTATGCCCAAGACCACACCAAAAAAACACCCACCAAAACAAACCTAAAACAAGAGTTTGGTTTCCTGAAGTCAAGACCAGCAGCAGACCTTGAGCAATAAGGAGAGACCCTAAGCTCAAGCTTCTCTCCTTGCTCCATTATCTGAGAGCAAGCATTGCATGCTTGGAACTGTTATGGGCCAAAAAAAAAAAAAAGCCTAAGCAATAGGTTAGCTCCAAAGAAACATGAGCGGAGGCAAAAGTGCTGCAAAAGCTGTTCTCACAAATGTTTGCAAAAGCGTGCACACAGTTCTGCCCTAACTAGGTAGAGGGTCTCTCACCTTTCTTGGATACAACAAGACTGCAAAAAACAAAACACAAGGATAGATGGGCAAACAAAGTTCAAAGTCAAGAGCCCAAGTTGGGACAGGAGAGGTGGTGACAGGCAGCCATGAAACCTAGCCCCAGGGGACTAAATGAGGGGGAGAGACCCTCACAGGTTGTTTGTCATGCTGGTCTTTACAGGTCAGAGAAAAGTCGCTCACCGATTCAGCAAAAGATTAATGAGGTATCTGTTAAAAGTAGACTTCCCAACACTTTTGGAGCCACAAACGAGGATGATGGGGCAGCCTTCATCTTCCTCTAAAAAACAAAGATGGGGCCCAAGTGGGGTGATCCCTCCAAAGTTTCTCTGATCATGTTTATTACTGTTCTACCCCACCTTATCCCTAGTTATTTCAAGACATCTAAACACAATTTTAACAAACATTTCAAAAATTATAGTCAAACATAAATCTTTGAAACAGGAGACAGCAAACTCAAAGCTGACTGCAGGCATCAATTGCGGGTGTGGAGTTCAAGGTCTTCAGCAAATCAGACTGTTTTTCCTTAGTGTTTAATACCCAAGTTGGCAGCGGCTGTGTTGGACGTGTCAGAGCCAAGGCATCACTGCAGAAAAGGCCTGATCCTGGGTTACCACTTGCCTGACTGCTGGGGGCAAGGGTATCTGAAATGGGTGCCTTCCTAGACGATTTCAGGGGATGGGCAGGTTCATAAGGAAACGGGTTCCCCTAAAATCATTCAGGGAGCATGCCTGTTCTCGGGTATGCAAGTATATGTGTACACACACACACACACACACACACACACACACGTGCACACTCTGTAACAATTTACATAGCTTCCATGATAGTGGTTACTACTACAACTTCTTTTTCAACATTGCAGACAAGCCAAGTCAAAGACTCTCCCTTCCAGCTTGGAACCAAAGATGACAGATGGTCTAAGGCAGTGTTTCTCAAACTGTGGGTCGGGACCCACTAGGTGGGTTGCAAGTCAATTTCAGGTGGGTCCCCGTTCATTTCAATATTTTATTTTTAATATATTAGACTGGATACTACCACAGTATGTGACTGCATTTGGGGAAATGTTACAGACCTGTACTTTTAACAAACTACTATGTATATTCTTTTAACAATGACAGTCAATGCAACTTACTCCTGGGTAAGTGTGGGTAGGATTGCAGCCTAGGAGTGTTAGAAATGGTCCTGTTTGATGATATCACTTCTGGTGGGTCCTGACAGATTTTCGTTCTAAAAAGTGGGTCCCGGTGCTAAATGCGTGAGAACCACTGGTCTAAGGAAAATCTGCTGCGGACAAAATGCTGCTGCACTGACATCAGTAGCTTTTCAAGAACCTAACAAAATGAGTTCTGCTGTACTTGGGCAATGACTAAAGTTGGCACAATTGTTGGCAACTCACCTTGGCATGCCTGGACAACTTTTTCTATGGCTGAGAGCATGCTGTGTGATATCTCCAGGCTTGCCCCTCGTTCCAGCTTCCCAATGCCAGTAGAAGCCAATGCTGCATCTTCTGGGGTGAAAGAAGGAACCTTTTGCCTCTAGGGATGAAAAAGCATTTTTTCCTCTGAAGAAGGGTTCACAGCAAAAAAGGGGAAGGGGAGAGAAGCAAAGCCACTGAGGGGATGACTACCAGAGAATGCCTGCTAACACCTTGTGGACCATAAGGTGGGAAATCAATTGAGAAATGAGAAAGCATCAGCACCTTCCACCTCCAAACTGTGACAAAAAAGCATAATAGTTTTAAGTACCAAGACCAAAAGGCACCAAACGTCAATGACAAACATAGAAGCGAGCGCACAAGCTTCACTAAGTTGAAATACAGTACAGGTTCAGCCTATTTATACACAGATTTTTTATACACAGATTTGACTCAACACAAATGGCCCCTGCAAATGAGAAGGAAAGTGCTGATCCCTGGAAAAGGGGAAAATGCACCCCTTTAAAATCAGTTTAAAAAATTGAACAGTCCTTTAACAATAGCCTCCTTAACGAGAGAGAGAGAGAGAGAGAGAGCATGCAGCTGGCTGACAATCCATCAATCCTTCTCTCTCCAGTGGACCCCCCTGAGCACATGAAAGAAAGGTGATCATTTTGCATTGGTGAAGGGAGGGGCTGAGTGAAGCTTTCTAAGCTCTTGGAGGAGGACTGGTTGATGGACTGTCTTCTTAATGACTCTTATCTTAGAGTCAAAAGGTCAGCAAGGCTGTTTTTAAATCACCTGAGCAAAGAAACTTTGTTTTTTAAATGGATTTGTTATAGTGCGTTTTTTTTTTGCCATCCACGTGAGTGCTTGGAATGGAACTCACGCGAATAATTAGTCTCAACCTGTACATGCAATTTGAAGCAGAAATATTTGCACAGAAATGGCACCCCAGCACTTGGCCTCAGAGTACAGCAAAACCACCTGAAATCAGCTTTCACAGCCTTGAAGTTATCAGGGGCTGAATAAGCAAAGATGGAACTCACCTTCGCTCTGAAAATGTGGGAGAAACTGGAATGGCTGAGGATGAGCCGTGTCATTGGAGTGTCCAGGTGTTCCAACAAGATAACAGAACATTGGGGAATAAAGTTCTTTATCAGTCTGCACCGGACATCTGAAAATCACAAGTCACATCAAAAAGGGATGCAAGAGAAAGCAATTTGTGCAGATACACAATCCCTTCTTGGCCCTCACTATCTATGGCTCTGACCCTAGCATGAGCAACTTCAGCTAGCCACAGCTCTGCTGGGCCACACACAGGAGTTCTGTCCACAAGCTACCTTCCACAGCATACCCACACACCCATCCCTATTTGATCCCCACAGCGCCCTGTGAAGTCAACTAGGCTTCACAATTCAATCCCTGACTAGCCTGTGCATACAGGACACAGCCGCACCCCTCAGCATTTTCTTCAGGATACAGCCATTCCTGAGAAAAGCAATTGCATTTACCTTGTGGTACCTGGTGTGCCTTGAGGATGGACTTCACCTCTGTCCTTATTTCTTTCCTGGATTTTTCTGGCTCCTTGTAGGCGACTGCTTCAATGGTGAGGGCACAGTGGGAGTGGGGGGAAAAGAGGCTGTAGGGGGGCTGATCTTGGTCAATGATGAAACCAAACACCTGCACGGAGCCATATAGGCATGTCAAGGAACATTTGCCAGTAAACGTCAGCGTCTGTAGTAGGAGACAAGTAGAGAGGGATGAGCATGGAATAACGCTGCAAGAGAGTGACAGCAGAAGGTCTGGATCTGGCTTGCCCTTCACCCCCTGACAAAAGGTAGCAGTCTTTGGGCAAGAGGTAGTTGGGAGTACATGAGTGGGTATTTCTAGCAGGAAGGGGTAAAGCTCCCTGAAGTTGTTCCTTCTCTGGCCACTGGGGAAGGGCAGGCTGGTCTACCTCTTGCCATCCTGTTCTTGCCCTCTAGGGTTTTGTATAATCCCCTTTTAAATAGATCCAAGCTAATGGCCATTAGGATATTCTGCAGTGGTGAATTACATAACACAGACTGCTATCCTATACATATATTCCTGAGTAAGTCCCACTGAATTCAATAGAGTTTACTTCCAAGTAGACACATAAGATTACACTATTAATTAGGCCCTTCTTTTTGTCCGTCCTCCAGCTCCACTGACCAGTTTCATTGGAAGACCCCTCCCTGGTTTTAGTGTTTGCAAGAGGTAAAAAACTCATTTCTATCCACCAGACATCATGTCATCTTAAACCAAATTCCACACCCTTAAACTGCTTTTTTTCTAACCAAAGGATGCCCAAAAGCCATAGCCTTTCTGTACAAGGAAGGAGCACCAGCCCTCTTGATGACTTTGATTGATCTTTCCTGCACCTTTTCCAATGCTATAAGATCCACCAGATCCTTCTTGAGATGTGGAGGTCAGAATTGGACACAGTATTCCAGAAGTCTGAAGTCAGAAGTCTGCCACAGGCGAGATCATCCAGGATCGGACGCAGCAGATGGAACGCTGGGTGCAGCACTACTCTGAGCTGTATTCCAGAGAAAATGTAGTCACTGAAGAAGCGCTGAACAACATTGAGTGCCTGCCTGTGCTGGAGGAGCTTGACAGTGAACCAACCCTAGAAGAACTTAACGTGGCCCTGGACTCCCTCACCTCTGGCAAGGTACCTGGGAAAGACAGCATCCCTGCTGAAGTCCTAAAGTGCTGCAAAGAGATCATCGTCACTGAGCTTCATGAAATCCTCTGTCTCTGCTGGAGAGAAGGTGGAGTACCTCAAGACATGAGGGATGCAAACATCATCACGCTGTACAAGAACAAAGGCGACAAGGGTGACTGCAACAACTACCGTGGCATCTCTCTCCTTAGCGTTGTAGGAAAGTTGTTTGCCCGAGTTGCACTAAAGAGGCTCCAGGTACTTGCAGAGAGCGTTTATCCAGAATCACAGTGCTGATTCCGAGCCAACAGGTCCACCACTGATATGGTATTCTCCCTTAGACAACTGCAGGAGAAACGCAGGGAACAACGACAGCCACTCTTTATAGCCTTCATAGATCTCATGAAGGTCTTCAACCTGGTCAGCAGGGATAGCCTCTTCAAGATTCTCCCCAAGACTGGATGTCCACCCAGGCTCCTTAGCATCATCAGACCCTTCCACAAGGACATGAAGGGCACTGTTGTCTTCAATGGCTCCACATCAGACCCCTTTGACATCCGAAGCGGCGTGAAGCAGGGCTGTGTTCTTGCACCAACCTTGTTTGGGATTTTCTTCGCTGTTCTGCTGAAGCATGCCTTTGGAACTGCAACAGAAGGCATCTATCTCCAGACCAGATCAGATGGAAAGCTCTTCAACCTCTCCAGACTGAGAGCAAAGTCCAAAGTCCAGCTGAAATGTCTGCGTGACTTCCTCTTTGCCGACGATGCAGCTGTCACTACCCACTCTGCCAAAGATCTCCAGCAGCTCATGGATCGTTTTAGCAAGGCCTGCCAAGATTTTGGACTGACGATCAGCCTGAAGAAAACACAGGTCATGGTTCAGGATGTGGACTCACCTCCCTGCATTACAATCTCTGCACACGAACTGGAGGTTGTCCATGACTTTGTGTACCTTGGCTCAACGATCTCCGACACTCTTTCTCTTGATACTGAGCTAAACAAATGCATCGGTAAAGCAGCTACCACATTTTCCAGACTCACAAAGAGAGTCTGGTCCAACAAGAAGCTGACGGAACATACCAAGATCCTGGTCTACAGAGCTTGCGTCCTGAGTACACTTCTGTACTGCAGCAAGTCATGAACTCTTCGCTCACAACAGGAGAGGAAACTGAACGTTTCTACATGTGCTGCCTCTGACGCATTCTCGGCGTCACCTAGCAGGACAAAGTTCCTAACAACACAGTCCTGGAACGTGCTGGAATCCCTAGCATGTATGCACTGCTGAAACAGAGACGCCTGCGCTGGCTCAGTCATGTCATGAGAATGGATGATGGCCGGATCCCAAAGGATCTCCTCTATGGAGAACTCGTGCAAGGAAAGCGCCCTACAGGTAGACCACAGCTGCGATACAAGGACATCTGCAAGAAGGATCTGAAGGCCTTAGGAGTGGACCTCAACAAGTGGGAAACCCTGGCCTCTGAGCGGCCCGCTTGGTGGCAGGCTGTGCAGCATGGCCTTTCCCAGTTTGAAGAGACACTTGGCCAACAGTCTGAGGCAAAGAGGCAAAGAAGGAAGGCCCATAGCCAGGGAGACAGACCAGGGACGGACTGCACTTGCTCCCAGTGTGGAAGGGATTGTCACTCCCGAATTGGCCTTTTCAGTCACACCAGACACTGTTCCAGAACCACCTTTCAGAGCGCGATACCACAGTCTTTCGAGACTGAAGGTTGCCAACAATTCCAGAAGTGGCCACAATCCAGAAGTGGCCACATCCAACATTTGCAGTCCCCTTTCCTCATGACACCAGCATGGAGTCTGCCTTCTGTACTGCTGCCATGTCCTAGGTCAGCATTTCTCAACCAGTGGTACTTGAAGTAGTATCTGGTGGTACGTGCAGGACCCCCATACCTCCACTGCCTGGCAGCAAGCAACTCAACAAAGAGTGGTAGGAGGCTTGGCAGCAGAATGCCAGCATGTGGTTTTTGCATGCTTGAAAAAGCCCTGCCATGCACCCTGAGCTTCATACCAGTGTCTGCTGTGTTGCATCTGGCCACCCAATCTGGAAGTAGCTGGTAATTATATCATTGTCAGTTATTTCTGGTGGTACTTCCGATAGGTGGAACATGCAAAGCGGTATGGCGGAGGACGCACAACGCTGCCCAAAATGGCTCCGTTTTGCTCCCCCCGCCGGGAATGGCTCTGAAGGGAGGGGCCGCTTGCCCGCCTCACTGCCAGCCTGAGTGCTCCGCCCCCCTCCTGCTACGCCACTACTGAGAGGCCACTGTCAATCACCCCAGAAGCCCCTCTCCCTCCCAGGACTTAGGCGCTTAGGCGCAAGCCCCTCATTTGCATATCCCCGAACGTTGGAGGAAAGCCACGCCCAGGCCCGTCCCGCGTGCTGAGAAAACCACGCCCCCTTCTGACACGGCCACGCCCCCTAGCCACTCACCGCCCCCTGAGGTAAAAGCAGCACAGCGCCGCCATCTTTGGCCTCGACTGTTACTCGCGGCTCTTCGGCAGGCGCGGCGGGCACCAGGCCGGCGGCGACGAAGGAATCGGCAAAATCCTTCCAGGAGTCCGGCTCCGGCTCCACCTCCGGCTCTTTAGGGCTCCCGGGTTCTCCCTTCGAGAGGCGCGGGCGCCGCATCACCCGGCCGCGCCGCCGTCGGTGGAAAAACCCAAGCGGGCTCAGCCGGTGTCTCACCTTCATGGTCTCCACAGCGACCGCGAGATCTCGCGAGACTTCGCAGAAAACCCCACGAGAAGTCGGCCCTCCCGCGAGAGGAAGTCGAAGCCAGGCATAGAGAAAGAAGCCTGGAGGAGCTTAGAGCGGCACACGGACTGGACTTCCGGTTCTGCAGTGGGCATGATTCTCCATAGACTTGCAAAGCATAGACTCACCACGAGACAGTAACTTTCGGGTTCTCTTTAGGAGATCATCCCAGCAGCTATTATTATTATTAAGAATATTTATGTACCAATTTTCAACCAAAGTAGTTTTCAAAGTGGTTGACGAAGCAAAATAAATCCAGAAATGATTCCTGCCCCAAATGGCTTACAATCTAAACGGAGATGTGGAAGAGACGCCAACAAAAGCCACTGGATAAGACACCGGTCCAGGGACGTGCAGTGGGTGGGGAGGCAGGTGAGGCAGAGCCTCCCCACCGGAGCCCTTCAAAAAGCGCCACTATCATGGGAGGCACCCAAGCACCCACAACACATGCACGCGTGCAGTGAGTGGGGAGGCAAGTGAGGCAGAGCCTCCCCACCAGAGTCCTTTGTAAAGCAACGCCGCCGTGTGAGGCGCCCAAGCACTCTCAACCCACAAGCACAGAACTTGTGGGTCGTGAGTTTTTGGGCACCTCACATAGGATAGCCAAGAGTTGCCCATCCTCCAGGACTGGCCTGGAGTCTCCAAGAACCAACATCAACCTCTAGGAGACCAGTGAAAGCAATCCTGGAGGTTTGAAGAGGGCATTTCCAGCAAAATGACATCACATAAAACGGGGGGGGGGGGGAAGCACTTCCACAGAAACATGCATAGGACTACACTGCATGTTGGTCAGTCTTTATGGTGCCACTAGAATTGCCAAGTCTTGTTGCAATCATTTTGGAAATGACTGGAAAGCCCCACTGTTGAACAGGGCTTACTCCCAGGTAAACATACAAAGGCTTGCAGCTGATTTCAGTATCAATGTTCATGGACCAAAATCCATATCACCTGATGAGTTTTGGGAGAGTCTTCTTTTTCCCAGAATCCCCCCACCCCCACATGCCTGCAGTTCTCTCATTTTATTTCTTCACTCCTGCCTGATTCAAACACTAAATATCCCTCCCCCCATGTAAAAGCAACAAAAACCTTATGGCACCTTTAAGACTAACCAATTTATTTCAGCATAAGCTTTTGTGAATCACACTCTCAGTTGCTCTTGTTTGGATTGGCTCCTTTGGAATATGGTCAATTCAGGAAGCAAAATGCAATCTCTGTATTGTATTATTTGCTTTCTAGACTTCCAATTTGGATGCTTTATTTATTTATTTTTTAATTTAACAATTTATTTTGACCTGAATAAAGTTCCATGGAAAGGATCCAAGCAAGGAGACAAGGATTGGACCCTATGGAAAGGAACAAATAACAGTACTAAAATTGCCAGGGTACGGGGGCAATGAGCCAAATGAACTGGACTTTCACTCCCTGGATGGGAAAAGAGGCATGGAGAGGAAGCTTGGAGAAGTGAGTTGTGGGCTGAAGCATCTCTGATGCTGTAGCCCACAATTCACCTCCATGCTGCTGCTTCATCTTACTTTTCCAAACTAGGTGAGGAGTAGGCAGACTGAGGTGGGTGTCCCTACCAATATGCTGCCAGGGTGACTACCTCAGTTAGCCTCATGTATAAGCTGGCCTTGATGGAATCCATCCTGGAAGTAACCCCACTGAATACAGTGACACTTCTCTGTGGATCAGGGTGCAAATGAAGTTTCATAGCACAGCTCCTCTGCATTGTTTTGTTTCTGTTGTTAGCAAAAGTGAATCATTTATTTCAATCTTGGAGGGAGGGGTTCATTTTGGACCTTGTAGCCCTGAGGACTAGAATCGTGCTTAAGCCATTTGTTTCCATATATTGCTCCACAGTGCAGAACTGTCACTCAAATGAGTGAAAATGAACTCATTCAAATGAACTCCCTCAAATGAGGAGGCTGGATAGAAGGAGGCTGAAAGGGAAGGTAAAAAGAGTCCAATCTCTCCAGAGTGCATGGAGGCTGCTCGAATCAACAGTAATAGAGGCCCGGCGGAAGTGCATACTGCAAAGGAAGAAGGGCTCCACTAAGTCCAGGAGGGTGCCCACATGGCTAACCAGCCAGATTAGAGAGGCTGTAAAAGGCAAGGAAGCTTCCTTCCGTAAATGGAAGTCTTGCCCTAATGAAGAGAATAAAAAGGAACATAAAGTGTGGCAAAAGAAATGTAAGAAGGTGATACGGGAGGCCGCACAAGACTATGAGGAACGCATGGCCAGCAACATTAAGGGGAATAATAAAAGCTTCTTCAAATATGTTAGAAACCCGCCAGAGAAGCGGTTGGCCCTCTGGATGGTGAGGGAGGGAAAGGGGAGATAAAAGGAGACTTAGATATGGCAGAGAAATTAAATGAGTTCTTTGCATCTGTCTTCACGGCAGAAGACCTCAGGCAAATACCGCTGCCCGAACGGCCCCTCCTGATCAAGGAATTAAGTCAGATAGAGGTTAAAAGAGAAGTTGTTTCAGACCTCATTGATAAATTAAAGATCAATAAGTCACTGGGCCCTGATGGCATCCACCCAAGAGTTATTAAGGAATTGAAGAATGAAGTTGCTGATCTCTTGACTAAAATATGCAACTTGTCCCTCAAAATGGCCATGGTGCCAGAGGATTGGAGGATAGCAAATGTCACACCAATCTTTAAAAAGGGAAAGAGGGGGGACCTGGGAAACTATAGGCCGGTCAGCCTAACATCTATACTGGGTAAGATGGTGGAATGCCTCATCAAAGATAGGATCTCAAAACACATAGACAAACAGGCCTTGCTGAGGGATTCAATCAATTCCCTGGATTGAATCAGCATGGCTTCTGTAAGGGTAAGTCTTGCCTCATGAACCTTATAGAATTCTTTGAAAAGGTCAACAGGCATGTGGATGTGGGAGAACCTGTAGACATTATATATCTAGACTTTCAGAAGGCGTTCGACACGGTCCCTCACCAAAGGCTACTGAAAAAACTCCACAGTCAGGGAATTAGAGGGCAGGTCCTCTCCTGGATTGAGACCTGGTTGAAGACCAGGAAACAGAGAGTGGGTGTCAATGGGCAATTTTCACAACGGAGAGAAGTGAAAAGCGGTGTGCCCCAAGGATCTGTCCTGGGACCGGTGTTCTTCAACCTCTTCATAAATGACCTGGAGACCGGGGTGAGCAGTGAGGTGGCAAAGTTTGCAGACGACACCAAACCTTTCTGAGTTGTGAAGACCAGACGTGATTGTGAGGAGCTCCAGAAGGATCTCCCCAAACTGGCAGAATGGGCAGCAAAATGGCAGATGCGTTTCAATGTAAGTAAGTGTAAAGTCACGCAGATTGGGGCAAAAAATCAAAACTTCACATATAGGCTAATGGATTCTGAGCTGTCTGTGACAGTTCAGGAGAGAGATCTTGGGGTGGTGGAGGACAGGTCGATGAAAGTGTCGACCCAATGTGCAGCAGCAGTAAAGAAAGCCAATTCTATGCTTGGGATCATTAGAAAGGGTATTGAGAGCAAAATGGCTAATATAATGCCGTTGTACAAATTGATGGTAAGGCCACACCTGGAGTATTGCGCCCAGTTCTGGTCACTACATCTCAAAAAGGACATAGTGGAAATGAAAAAGGTGCAAAAGAGAGCAACTAAGATGATTATCGGGCTGGGGCACCTTCCTTATGAGGAAAGGCTATGGCGTTTGGGCCTCTTCAGCCTAGAAAAGAGATGGCTGGGGGGGACATGATTGAGACATACAAAATTATGCATGGGAAGGATAAAGTGGATAGAGAGATGCTCTTTACATTCTCACATAACACCAGAACCAGGGGACATCCACTAAAATTGAGTGTTGGGAGGGAGGGTTAGAACAGACAAAAGAAAATCTTTCTTTACTCAGCGTGTAGTCAGTCTGTGGAACTCCTTGCCGCAGGATGTGGTGATGGCACCTGCCCTTGATGCCTTTAAAAGGGGATTGGACAAGTTTCTGGAGGAAAAATCCTTTATGGGTTACAAGCCATGATGTGTATGTGCAACCTCCTGATTTTAGAAATGGGCTATGTCAGATGCAAGGGAGGGCACCAGGATGCAGGTCTCTTATTATCTGGTGTGCTCCCTGGGGCATTTGGTGGGCCGCTGTGAGATACAGGAAGCTGGACTAGATGGGCCTAAGGCCTGATCCACTGGATCTTCTTATGGCTGTTCTTATGTTCTTATGTCACATAGAGACCTATTTTCCTGCCCAAATTCATAGGAAGCACAGCAGGACCAATTTTTCTTAGACACTACTGCATAACACAATAGGAAAATTAAACCCCACAATTTGCTTGGATTTTGTATCCCAATGTTTCCTTGCTCCAGGAAGTAATCCTACCTTATTTCCACTGTGTGCATTGCTGCTAAGGTGTTACAGGTGTGGGTAGCTGCATGTAAATGATCTTGGGTCACTCAGGGACATTGACTTCAGTGCGCCCTACAAACCGAGTCTCCTTCCCACTGCTGCCTGGGTGCCTCCTCCAGACCACTGCACACCTTCAGGATGAAGCTCTTTTGGTCTCTGATGCTCCTGGTTCTGTGTTGCTGTGCCTCCCAGGACCAGAACCAAGGGTTTTCTTCCCCCCTGAGGCTGGATGGAGACTATACCATTGGGGGACTATTTCGAATTCACCGCAGCACCCACACCCTACAGAAATATAGGCCAGAGGTTGATATTTGCGAGAGGTGAGTGAGAAGCGTCAGCCGTTCCACAGAATGGAGGGTTTGGGTGGTGGTGGTCCATCTTCTGCTTTATTCTGGTGTACAAGTTACTTCCCTAATCAGTGCAAGTCTGGAAAACTTGTAGGAGCATCTTCTGCCCTAGGCAGAGATAGCCTGACCACTGCTGTAGGCAGAGATAGCCCGGTCCTGGGCAACATCTAGATTAGACTACTGCCGTGCATTCTACATGGTGCTGCTGCCACTGAAGACTTCTCAGAATTGGCGACTAGTTTCAAATACCAGTTGCCGAAGGGTTGACTGTCACCAGCCACAAGTAACACATTTTGGGCACAATCCTAACCCCTTATGTCAGTGCTTTCCAGCACTGACATAAGGGCAATGCAGCTCTGAGGTAAGGGAACAAACATTCCCTTACTTTGAGGAGGCCTCCAAGAGTGACACCCAACTGTAGGGTGCAGCACATGTCCCATTGGCACCACTGTGCCAATGCTGGAAAGCACTGACATTAGGGGTTAGGATTGCACCCTTTGTTGGTTCTTAAACAGCTACACTGCTTCCTCACCTGTTTCACAAGTCAGAAGTTCTTGCAGGGGTGGCCCATCCATGAGACTATCACTTCAGGCAGCAGATTGGCCAGAGGCACCCATCTCTGTCCACCTACTTGCCTTCACAGTTCCTCCTCCCACCCCCTGGATTGGAAAAGGAAGAGGTGAATGGAGCAGAAGAAGAAGCATGGAGACTCTCCTTCATATGTTCTCTTCTACTCTGTCAACCTTTTCTAGTCCCAGAAGTGGGAAGCTCAAAGACTGGCATATCACCGTCTAATGGGGACAGCATTTGGCACACCACTTTAGGCACCATGAGGTCTTGGGCTGGCCCTGAGTACTTACCTCTTAAAGCTCAATGGACCTTGGAGTTTGTATAATGGACAAGCTCTTCTTACATAAACCTGCCCAGGTTCTATAGCTCTCTTGTCTCGGTGGCCTTGCCTTCAGGTGAGGCAACTGGTGGCTGGAAAAAGGCCACTGTCTGTGCAAAGTTATCTCTGGGGATACCCTCCTGGTGCCAAAATGTATGTTTTCTCTGTCATCAGAAGAGGAACGCAGAAGACAGGAGAGTGGTGGCCACAGTGTCTCTATCTCTGACATTCTAGTACCTGTCTCTCCTCTCCCCTGCACTTGCTCTTCCACCCCACTCTCCTTTTCCTTTTCCAAACCAGGGAATGGAAAGAGCAGCAGCAGCAATAGACGCTAGTGGATGGTCCAAAGTGGGAGCCCTCTGCCAATCTTCTCCCTGAAGCGCTTGCCTCAGTTGTCCTCATGGATGGACCTACCTTGAACAGAACAGCAGAAAAATATATAGTTAAGGCACAGTCGTTACATTTTTCTATTCTCTGCGACTTAAACAGTAATCTAAACACCAACCTCAACAAAGATTATTATATATGAATGACTCCTAAACTTACACCTTCCGCAGAGATTGAGTTAGGCAATAGTGGGGCTATTTGCTGGGTTTCTAGCTGGTGGGTTGATTAGTTCTGATCTTTGATGCTCTTAAAATTTTATTGGCTTGACTTTGCATGTCGCTTTGGGCGATGATTCTGGTGGAAAGGCGATAAACAAGTGACACAAACACGTCTCCCCATTGCAACAGCACTTCCTTATAAGTCCCTCTGCAGTTCTTCTCGTTCCTGCAGCTCCTGCATCTGGAGTAGCCATGGCTACCACCTCGTTCAGGCCATGCGGCTTGCTGTGGAGGAAATCAATAACTCCAGCAGCCTCCTGCCTAACATCACCTTGGGCTATGAAATCTACGACATCTGCTCGCCGACTGCTAACATGTATGGCACGCTGAGCCTCCTCTCCCAAGGCGGTGATGGCTGCATTGGCTCTCAGCATTTCACAGTGGCTGCCAGCTACATGCACTATCTTCCCAAGGCGATGGCTGTGATTGGGCCCGATAGCAGCGAGGACGCTCTGGTAACAGCTAGCCTGCTGAGCATCTTGAGTATACCAGAGGTAACCCTCAGGACAGTCCCATGGGTGGGCTGGACCCTCTTGGGAAGGGAATGGCGAAACTTTGTTAGGATCAGAATCTTGCAGATTCAAGCCCATAGAACTCACAGCCTCTGTTCTGGTAGCCCATCCCTCTAAACCCAGATTAAGCTGTGGTCAGGGACTCTGTATGTGCTCCTAGACACTCTCTTGTTATTGCATGACTTCTTCCAGAATGGTCCTCTGATCCTGAAAGCATGTTCCAGGATTTGGCCCTGGCACAGACAAAGCCTCTAATATTTGGGGCTTGGCATAAGAAGCAGACAAGCAGTTTGAGGTGTGTAACTTGTGTATGTGTGCAGAAGTTTCTGGTGTGGTGTTTCAGATATTGTGAGGTTCCTGTTTATATGAGATGTTGCTGCACAGAGGCTGAGAGAGGGACCTGCAAAGCTGGACTTCCCCTGGTCTTCTCTCTGGAAGGGGAGGGGTCAGCAGTTCAATTGGTAGGAGGTGTTGGTGAACACTGAGTGGGAACTTAAACGAGCATTGCTGGTTGGTGTCTCCTAGCCCCCCACCATGTGTCCTCATTGCCACCTGGCTGTAAACTGTCTCAAGATACCTGCCAGTCTTTCCTCAGTCATCACCTCCTGCTCCCTCTCCTGCCTCACTGTGGCTCTCACTGTCAACCCCTCTCCCAGGTCAGCTACGAAGCCTCCAGTTCACTGCTCAGCCTAAAGCGCACCTATCCATCCTTTCTCCGCACCATCCCCAGTGACCGCACACAGGTGGAGGCCTTGGCGAAGATGCTGCAGATGTTCAAATGGAGCTGGGTGGCTGTGGTGGGCAGCAACAACACTTACGGGCGCCAAGGCCTTCAGATGCTGCAAGATGTGGCCACCACGGCTGGCTTCTGCTTTGCCTTCCAGGGGGTCATCCCCACGTACAAGGGCAACCCAGAGCTGGAGTCCACTGTGCAGGCCCTGAAGAACTCCACTGCCAATGTCGTCATTGTCTTTGCCAACAGGCAGAGCGCCCTGCTGTTCTTCATGGAGGTTGTCCTGCAGAATGTGACTGGGAAAGTGTGGTTAGGCACTGAGGATTGGTCTTTGGCCTCTGAAACCTGGCAAATCGCCGGCATCCGTGCTATCGGCACCATCATCGGCATCTCAATCAAGCAGGAGCAGCTCCCAGGAATGAGAGCTTTTGAAACAGCTTTTGCAGACTTGGAGAACACTACTGCCCACCTCAGCCATGGTGGCAACTCTGCCCCCTTCTGCCAGCACTGCAGGGAGAAATGCAGCCAAGCATGTTCTCAACTGCGTAGCCCAAACATACTCCAAAGGCAGGAGCCGTCACCGTATGACACACAGGGAGGTTTTAATGTCTACACCGCGGTATACGTCCTGGCACATGGCCTGCATCACTTGTTGGCTTGCCAGAGGGGCGTGTGCCGCAAGGACACAGTCTATCCCTGGCAGGTGGGTATGTATGTGGGCATTGTTGTTCCTTATGTCTAAAATAAGCACATCATAGGCATTTAAAGCCCACCTGTTTCAAAGAGGTTTTTACGGTTCAGCAGATTGTCACTTTGGGAGCAGTGGAATGGGAAGCTGGTAAAGTGTGGTGTAGCAGCTCATAACCTGCCTGCAGAGATCCCTGGTTTGAATCTGCCTCTGCTCTGAGCTTACTCAGTAGCCGTAATCAGGCTGCTCCCTCTCAGCTTGCCATCTCCCAGAGATAATTGTCAGCCCCCTTGTCAGACTCCTGGGAGTCTTTGAACATGTGGGAGTCATGTCCATCTCCCTGATAAACACACACACACACACCGTCAAGGGTGTAGACTGGGCACATCCTTCCTTGCTGAACCCTGCTCCCACTCTCTCTTCTGCAGCTCCTGGAAGAAGTCAAACGGGTTAATTTCAGGCTGCACCACAGACAGATTTATTTTGATGCCGCCGGGGATCCCCTGACAGGTTACGATATCGTCTTGTGGAACTGGACAGGCCCAGTCTGGTCCTACATTGTGATCGGCTCTTTTGACAGGAATCCAGATCACCTGAGCATCAACAAAGAAAGGATCCTGTGGCATACAGAAGATAAGCAGGTAGGAAGGCACATTTGGGACTGTCAAGGTGCACCTGGGTACAACAGGGAGATTGCTGGGAGATCCAGCCTGGACACATGAGCGGGGGGGGGGGGAGGTGTTTCTGTTCTTGGAGACTTGAAGCAGTTTGACAAAGAAATGGCTGCTCCTTGTGGTGTGTAGACATCGTCCACCATCACCTTTGGTTCAACAGGTGTGGCAGGTCTTGTCTAGGGAGCCCATTAAACAAGGTAGTATGAACGGGGATTTGTAAAGAGCCAGTCTTTGGGGGGGGGGGGTGCAGAGTCCATGGCAGTTGGAAGACAGAACAAAAATATGAAGTTGTCCAATAAAATCATGGGAAGCTGCTGAGTCTGTCCCTTGGTCTGTCTAGGTCAGGATTGTTGACACTGACTGGCAGTGACTCTCAACATCTCAGACTTGAACTTCTTTCTGCCCTACCTGGAGGGTCCACTGGGGATTGTGTCTGGGACTTTCTGCTTGCCATGAAGGGGCTGTATCACTGAGCCATGGCCCTTTCCCATAGTCTAGGTCAGGGGTCTCCAAACCCTGGCCCGGGGGCCAGATGCAGCCCATGGTGAGCCTCTATCCAGCCCGCAGTCAGCCTCTTGTCCTCTGAAAGCCTCTGGCCCACTTGGCCAAACTTGAGTGAAGCTGTGCTCTGGTTGCATCTGGAGGGTGTTCTAAGGGCCAGAGAGGTTGAATGAATGAGCCCATGAATGAGTTTCTTGTGCTCATTTTCCAATGTCTCCATGCCCTGCTCCTCTACAGCTGCCTTCTCTTCTCTGTCTTCAGGCTCCTACTTAGTCCCGTCACCCTAGAGCAGGGGTCTCCAAACTCCGGCCTGGGGGCCAGATGCGGCCTGTGGTGAGCCTCTGTCAAGCCTGTGGTCAGCCTCTTGTCCCCTGAAAGCCTCTGGCCCACTTGGCCGAACATGATTGGAGCTTTGCTCTTGTTGCATCTGGAGGGTCTTCTAAGGGGCAGAGAGGTTGAATGAATGAGCCCATTCATTCATTTATTCACTCATCTAAGTTCCATCTCTAATTTATTTATATAAATTTTATATTTAAATTTTTTTCTGGCCCTCTACACCGTGCCAGATATTTGATGCGGCCCTTTGGCCAAAAAGTTTGGAGACCCCTGGTCTAGGCACTGACTAAGGGTCAATCTGTATGTGCATATTGATCAAGAAGGAAATGTTGGCTCACCATTCATTTTTCAACAATTGTTGGCAAATGTTTTATAAGACCTGCCTTTGCCTCAGGAGTACCAGTCCTGCTGTATCACCTTCAGATATGGTAGCAGAAGCAAAGGCAGAATGAAGGCACCAGGCAGCTGTCGAGGGCTCCCACAAAAGCATAACCCTTGCTCGTCGTCTCAAAAATCTAGTGGACTTCTCTGGCCAGCTGTGACAATGGGGCAGCAGGAATGAATCTGTGTGCACCATGAGAAGCAATTACCCACTCACAATATTTGCAACTCCCTTGGAAATGATTGTCTGAATGGAAAGACGAACTTGTAGCCGCTTCCACCATTTTTTCAAAAAGCCATTGGTGTAGCTGCTGAGAGTGTGCGAAACACACAGTTTACTTGTGTCCAGTTCAGCCTGATGATGATGTCGGAGGGACAGGCTGCAAGGTCCAGCTACTTGGAGAGTCTTCTCTTTTTCTCAGTCCCATTTTCTCACTACTGACAAAAGACTGATCCTGCTTGCAGTGCCACCACATGTGTAAAACAGGTTGTGCATGCACAGTTCCACCTGGTTACGGACTCTTCTTGTTGGGGGTCTACAGCAGGGGTGCCCAAACTCCGGCTTGGGGGCCATTTGCAGTCCTCGGGGACCCCCAATCTGGCCTGTGGGGAGCCTCCAGTCTCCGATGAGCTCCTGGCCCATCAGAGACTTGCTGGAGCCCATACTGGTCCGATGCTACTGCTCTCAGCACAAGGCCCAACTGTTCAACCCCTTGTACGAGTTGTGGGCCAAGGGCCTCCTCTACTGTTTGGTGTTTCACGTCTGTAAAGCAGCAGCAGTAGCAAAGGAAACACCGGCCTCACTTTGCACAAGGTCTTTATAGGCCTTGAGCTATCATGAGACCTTCATTCACTCATAAAAGTTCCATCTCTGATATATTCATTTATGTAAAGTTATTCAAATTTTAAATGTAAATTAATTCTTTTTTTCCCTGGCCCGACACAGTCTCAGAGAGAGATGATGTGGCCCTCCCACCAAAAAGTTTGGACATCCCTGGTCTAGTGCCTTGAGCTTGCAGCCTGTCTGGAATTTCCCTCAGCAGGCAGGTCTGGGTTCATGTCACCTGTCCTGCCACAGGGAACATGACATGGGCTCATGTGCGCACCTTTGATCTGGCCACTGTGTTCCAACACTGGCACTCCACCTCCCCAGGTCCCTGCTTCCATGTGTTCTGAAGACTGCAGCATCGGAGAACAGAAGGTGCAAGAGGGGATACACCAATGCTGTTTTCGCTGTGTGGCATGTTCACCAGGGACCTTCCTCAACAAGAGCAGTGAGTAAAGCATGAGCAGGCAGCCCAGGTCCTGGCAGCACAAGAGGGGCTCCTACCCCACTGTTTTGCCCCACAGCCTTCAAAGCCATTTCCCTTCTCAAATATGGGGGCTGAACCGCGGATCCCACCGCCCCCAGCACCTCTGTGCCATTTGCCTTCGGCAGCTCTCTTATTTTGGAAACAGAATGGTATGGAAATGGAGCTGGCTCAAGCTGATCTGCTGCTGCAGTGGAAAATTAAGCTTGCCAAAGAAGAGCTTGGGAAGAGCTGAGTTTAGATTCCTCTACTCAGCCATTAAGCATGCTATGTAGGAGCTTTGGGCCAGTCTATGTCCCTCAGTCTAACCTACCTTGAAAGGCTATGGTGAGGACAAAATGGGTAGGAGATGTGTGCTGACTGAGGTCTTTGAGGAAGGGCAGGATTAAAGGGTCACAGAGACAAATATCTACATCAATAATAATAATAAATACACTTTATTTATATCCCGCCCTTCTCCCTAAAGGGACCTAAAGGGACATCAATGGCACCCTCTCCATTCCCATTCCACCCAAAACACTTGGCTCAAAGAAAGAGAGCTACAGTTGGGACAACTGTGGTGAGAGGGGGATAAATGTCATGAGACTCATGCACCTGCCTAATTGTTCCCTTGTCCCTGCTTCATGCAAGTGGACCCCTTTGCTCCACTTGCTTGTGTGGCATTTGGGAAAGGGGGCTGCATTTGGGGCAGCTGGAGGGGAGATAGCATCTCCCCCATGTCTCCAACACTGTTGTCCCAAGGATCTGTGGCATGGCCTTGGCTCAGGATTGCGTAGCAAGAGGCTGCCTTCTATGGAGTCAGATCCTGGTCTGTGTCATTCAGTGTCACCTGCAGGTGTCAGGAAGTGCAGGTCTTGGCCAGTGTCTCTGGAGACTCGGTCAGGGACTGAAGTTGAGGCCCTGAGCATGCGAAGTATGCGCTCTGCCACTGACTCTGTTGCTGCTGCACTGTCCCCATATGTAAATCCTGGACGTGCACCCTTTGAAAGGCTGAGGGGTCTCCACCTGCCCTTCCCTGCTGGCTGCCAAGAGCTCCCAGGATCAGAGGCAGAAGCCTCACGGACTCCTGGTGCTCCCACTCTCTGTGGCTTTGGATGGGGCTTGTGGTCACACCTGTGTCCTTTGGGAGGAAGGCTGGACAAGTTGTCCGTGACCAGCCACAGGAAGGTCTCCTGCTGAATGTTATTACAAGAGCAACATGGAAATTGCTCTTTACCAGGGAGTCTTTACTGATGCCAGCTGGGCACAGGGCAGGGCGGGGCACCACAGCAGAGTGAAGCATCAGCTGCTGCCTTGTCTGCTGCTTCTACCTTATAGTAGGGCTGCAGCATTTCCTGGGTGAATGAGTTTAATCAACATAGAAAATTTTAACCCAGGCCATCCACACATGCGGAAAAGCCAAGAATGGTGACTGTGTACACAGGATGCACCTTCTTCTCAGCACATTCAGTGTCTGCAGGGCTTTCCCCTGGTGAGCGGCAGAGAGTGTCACCTCTCCCTTCAAGGAGCAAGGTTTCCGCCTCCACTGATTCCTGCTCTCTTCTTACAGATGTCTATACCTGCCAGAAGTGCAGCGCAGACCAGTGGGCCCCTGCCAGGAGCGAGACCTGCTTCAACCGCACTGTCATGTTTCTGCCTTGGGACGATGTGGTCTCAGTGGCCTTACTGGCCATCGCCACTTTGCTCCTGGCGCTGCTGGCTGGGACTGCCGCCCTCTTTGTGCGATACCTGGAGACACCTGTTGTGAGGTCGGCTGGGGGCTGGATGTGTTTTGCCATGTTGGGCTCTCTGGCCTGTGCCACCTGCAGCATATACTTCCTCTTCGGGGTCCCAAGCAGGCTGGGTTGTGTGCTCGGGGCCATGCTGTACCCCTTCAGTTTCACCATCTGCCTCTCTTGCATGGCAGCCCGCTCTTTTCAGATCATCATCATCTTCAAACTGGCTTCCCGGGCTCCAGGCTTGTACGAGGCCTGGAGGAGGCACCACGGCTCCGGCTTGCTCATAGGGGCTCTCACGAGCCTGCAGGGGTTGATGCTTCTCTTCCTGGTCACCAGCCCAGTCCTTCCCTGCAAGAACTACAATGTGTCTGAAGACGTGATCCTGCTGGAGTGCTGCTCTGACAAATACATACTCTATTCTTTGGTGCAAGTTTACAATGGCCTCTTAGGCCTTGTCTGCTTCACTGTCAGCTACCTGGGGAAGGACCTCCCCAACAGCTACAATGAGGCCAAGTGTATTACTTTCAGCATTGTTGTTTACTTTACCTCCTTCATATTCTACCTAACCACCCGCACCATCTATCAAGGCAAGTACCTGCTAGCCATCTACACCATCTCCATTCTCTCTGTTGTCGCTGGCACCTTTGGAAGTTACTTTGCCCCCAAGGCCTATGTCATACTCTTCCATGCAGAGCGAAACACCAATGAGCACTTCCAGATGTCCATCCAGAGTTACACTCAGAGGATCGATGCAGCAGACTGACTGGGGGGAGGGGAGACTGCTGAAGGCTGTCATATTAGGACCTCCCTAATGCAAGCCCAGAGGGGGTGCAGGTGCCCTGTGTGGGCAGCCATCTGTGACATTCTAGCACAGCTTGTCAAGAGCTGAGACACACCTTAAACCCCAAGCATGGTGCCCCCTATCAAGACTTCCATGGACAAGAGTGTGAGTGAGTGAGTGAGTGGCCATGTTGTTCTGCTTTCCCTGCCACACAGCAGCCAGACAGTGACCCTGCTACTGTGTCATCCTGCCCCTTGTTTCCTTCCAGGCTGATCTGGCGGAAAGAAGGGGCAGAAGGATGTGGTAGGGCAAGAGCGTGTGCTCAGTTCGGAGAGATGGAGAGAGAAGAAGGCAGGCAAGGCAGGGAGCAGGAGGAGCGTTGGGGCACAGGAGAGCAGGCAAATGAATGGAAGACTGAGGGGAACCGCAGAAGGTTGGGAGGGCTTGGCCAAAGTAGCTCCTCTAAAGTCTCTGGTGGGATTTGCCTCCTCCAGGAGCCCAGCACTAGCTGCTGTTCCAAGCACGCAAGCCCAAGAAAGCCTCAGAGCAGCACTTCTGTGACCTACCAGATCTGAAGGGGGGGATGCACTTGGCATGCCATCTCAAGCACTGGAAAGTTGCGGGGGGCGGTGGGGCTAAGGACATACCATGAAGGGGCTTTCTGGAAAGCACAAAGAGATCAAATACCAAAACCAACAGGGATCCTCCCATACTGTGCAACATCCCACTCTGTGTCACCACCTAAGCACATACGCACCCCCACGAGCGACAGCTCCCCTTTGCCGGCTCTATGCTGCCCGGATTTGCCCCACAGCAGCCTGCCCTGGATGGGCTTGAAAATAGAGGATGTGTGTTCTTTTGAGTAGGGATGAACCAGGAAGACACAAGTTGGCCTACAATATGTTATCAACAGTTCCAGCTGAGGAAGATACATAAAGCTGTGCTTTCTCACAAAACATGTCAATGTTGTCACAGATCTGTACGCTTGGCAATTTTGAATTAAAAGGTATAAACAAAACAGTATGCTTCCCATGGTTCTAAGTAGGAACTGGCTGCTAACGTGGATGGCTATAAAGGGGGTTACATTGGGCAAATTCATGGAAGGCCAGAAGTGTGCATGTGCACTGGGGACAAGAGGCATCAACTCTCCCGACCCCCAAACAGCCTTTGCTTTCAGCATTTCAGGTGAGAAAAATAGCATTTTAAAGAAATATCCTCTAGAAACTTTCCCCAAGTGGCAAATCAAGACAATACAGTTATTTACTAGGGGCAGGTATTGGAATACAAGGAACATCTCTGGTAAAGAGTCCAACCCCTCTTTAAGGAAAACCATGCATGGGAACTGACCAGGGCAAGCTCACCCATGAGGCCAACTGGGGTGGTCTCGTGACTGGAGAGAGCTGCTAGTCTATAAACCCCCACCCCTCAATTGAAAAAGGAAGAGATTCTGCTCCATCCCCTCTTTCTTTTTCAATCTAGGGAGTGGGAGAAATGTAGATTGGCACAATGCCAGGGAATGGGGCACAGCATTTGGCATACTGCCTCAGGCACCAGGAGGTCTTGGGCTGGCCCTGGCAACAAATGGTCCAGGACTGGGGGTAGGGAAGATTGATGCTGGTTCAGGGTGGGGACTTGCTGTATTATGGGATGCTGTCCTTGGTGGAGGACAGTGGCAGGAATTTGGGCATTGAACATGACTATGCCCAGCTGAGGATGAAGCAAAACAAGGGTGGTGGGTTGGCTTCAGAGGGATTATACAGAACTCCAGCCAATGAGAAAATAGCACTGGAAGGTGATTGGGCTTTGAGAAAGGCTTGCAGGGCAGTGGCCCAGAGAGGCAGGTGCCAGGTTTATATTTCATTGGACATCCATTTTGATGTGCACAACACTTTTATCTATGATGCTCAAGACTGTTTACAAGCCATAGAACTGAATCATTATTCTGCTACCAGCCTACATCAATGTACATAGCTTTTCATGTGGAGCACAGGACCCTGCCCCAAAGCATTTGCAATCCAGACTCAAGGGAAGTATTTTGCACACTCAATGCTATATAAATGCTATGTAAAAGTATTACTAGAGCAAACAATTTTAAAAAGTGTTCTTCAACCTTTTTCGTGCCACAACCCCAACAAAGAAATAAAGTATGAGACTGGAGACCCACTGTCAATCCCCCACCCCTCTTAAGACCCAGTCTGCCCCTGCCCACCCTGTTTCCCCCTAACTCTTGGGTACTCACAGCAACCTGGTGAGGTAGCAGGCTGGCCTCAGGAGTTTCAGGGCAAGACAGTGAGAAGAGGCTGTGCAGGATTAAATTAAACCCAGGATTAAATTAAACCCAGGATTAAACCCAGTTTTGATAAGGCAGTACCACAGTGGTTCCCAAACTGGGGGTTGGGACTCGCCAGTGGAACTTGCTTCTGAGTAGACATGCATAGCATAGGGCTCTGAGGCCACCATCCCATCCACACTTGTAAGTGTGAGTAAGTGCCATTGACTATAATGGGACTTACTTCTGAGTAGACAGGCATAGGCTTGGGCTCTGAGGCTGCAGTCCTAGCCACACTTACCTGGGAGTAAGACCCATTGACTATAATTGACTTCTGGGTATTCCCCTGGGGGCTGGGGATAAGAATAGGCCCTCAGTTTGGCTGTACTTGTCGTAAGAGGCGACTAAACAGCCACCGGGTAGATGGGACTCGTCAGCCTGGGGAGGCAGCTCATCTGAGAGAAGGAAAACTCTGATCCCAAACCTCCACTGCCTTGTGGCTACATCCAGTTATGGAAAAGGCTTCAGGAGACAACCTCGAGGCAAAATCCGGAGCCGGAGTCCCTGAGGCAGTTCATGGCTGAGCACAGTCACGTTCTGGCAACTCCTGCGATACCGTATTGGCCTCTGCCTTTCCATTGGACCATTTCAGCGACGTGGAGAGGGGGGATTTGCTGCATGGGTAACAGTCTGTCCTCCAGATCTACGCACTGGAGAGGACACTCTGTTCCAGAACCACCATTCAGAGCGTGACACATAGTCTTCTGAGACTGAAGGATGCCAACAACTTCTGAGTAGACATGCTTGGGCTGTAAGCCTCTGGCTCAGCTTTGGACGCCAGAGGGAGGGCGGGCACGGAGCGCTCTTCCTAGCCGCGCCCCTTAATCAGCATAGCCACGCCCACAACACTCTGCAGTTCTGCTCCCTTCCCCCGCCTGTGGGCGTTGACGTCACGACGCTCCTTGCCGGACCAAGATGGCGGTAGTTTGGCTCTGCTCTCCTTCCTCGCCTGTGCTGTGCGCGCTGTAGATGGGGGGCGGGGAGATGGCTGAGGTAAGGGGTGGGGGGCCAGGGAGGGTGCACTGACAATGTGGGGGAGCGACTTTGGGGGTGAAGTCCTCTCCCCCAGCTGCCTCCTGCTGAGTCTGCCCCAGGGGCTGTCCAGCTCAGGCTTGCTGGCACTGGCTGGCAGCAGCTTCTTGGGGGGGCAAAGTGGGGGTGACCCTGGCAACCAGCCCTGAGCCCCTCCTGCTGCTGCCCCCCCCCCACCTTGGCTTGTCTTCTGCTTGCAGCTCTTGCAAGTTCTCTCCTCTTCTTGCAGTTTCTAGTCTTTGTGGCAGCGCATAGTTAATTTGTGGAACACCCTGCTGCAGGGTGATGGCTTCTGGCCTGGGTGCCTTTCAAAGGGGCTTGGACAGATTTCTGGAGGAGAAGTCCATCATGGGGCAAAAGCCTTGATGGGCATATGCCACTCTTGGTTTCAGAAGGAGGCTACCTCAGAATGCCAGATGCGGAGGAGGGCACCAGGATGCAGGCGTCTTGTGTGCTCTCTGACAGCCCAATCCTATCCACACTTTTCTGGGAGCAAGCCCCATTGACTCTAGTGGGACTTACTTCTGAGTAGACATGCATAGGATTGGGCTGTGAGGCATCTGGTGGGCCACTGCAAGATACAGGAAGCTGGACTAGATGGACCTTTGGCCTGATCCAGTAGGAATTCTCTTATGTACTTATGCCTTCTGCTGAGTCAGACCCATGGTATCTCCAGCGCAAGATTGCTGGCACTGGCTGGCAGCCACTCTCTGGGGTCTAGTGCAGGAGGGACAAACTGGGGGTGACCCTGGCAACCTTCAGCTCTGCCCACTCCCTATGGATAGACCTGAACCAGTCCCTGCTGCCACCCCCCCTTATTTTATCTTCTGCTTGCTGCTTGTATCATTCCTTATTGCTATATTGTTTGTAGCGCTTGCAAGTTCTCCTTTTCTTGCAGTTCTTAGTCATTGTCGCATTTTAATTCCCTGTCATTAGATGCGTTGGGCTTCCCATTTTCTTTTTGTGGGAGGAAAGGTGAGATATAACTATTATTGAAGAAATAATCTGCAGCCCGCAATGATGGGAAATTGAATACTAATTTTTAAATTACTAATCCATGTTGTTTATTGTTAATGATGATGAAAAAATGCATGTATCCTGCTTCTTCACCGCAACATAATTTCACAAAGCAGGTTACTAAGTAGCTAAAGCTGTGGTCCTATATACTCTGAACACAGTGGAAGTGACCAGGTGACCAGATGTCATAACCATAAAAGAGGATGAGGCACCCCAAAATGTAGGCTATCCAAGAAAAATGTAGGACATGACAAAATAAAAGCTGAAAACACTCATATATTGATTTTATGTGGTTAATTTAAACACTATATTACTTATTATTAAATCTAAAACTATATTACCTATAACTTATTAATTACAGGAGGGCTATATGCTGCCTGCAGGGGCTGCTCACAAGAAAAAGGAGGACATTAAAGTTCTTTTTTAGGACATGAGGCGAAAAAAGAGGACATGTCCTTGAAAGAGAGGACATCTGGTCACCCTGTGGGACTTCTGAGTAAACATTTATACGCTTGTACTGCAAGTAAATGGAGCCCTGCCTGACATAGGCTCATAAGCTTAGGGAAAGACCCAAAAGAGGCACCAGTCACCAGCTGCTGGGAGGACCGAGTGCAGAGGGTCCCTGCATACTGCAAGATTTAAGCAGTGCTGCTTTTAGAACAAAATGCCTCTTTGTCCATTAACATGAATATAAGGAAGACAAACACCTCCTCTTTTCTTTCTCTCATCCCAATTTCCCCCCCCCGCCCTAATATGTCCTGTGCAGTAATCCTTACGCCTGCTTGCTCAGAAGTAAGTCCCATTGAGGTCCCACCTTCCTGAGGCTGCTTGGGATCCATACATCCTGAGGGGAGGAAAGGTGACAGGCCAAGGCCAGAGGGAGCTCATCATACTGGAGCCCAGCACTGGCTTGAGAGTTTTATTGTTTCATTGTTATCTTGTATTTTTTAAACCATTGCAAACCACCTTGGTGGCTTCCTCAGAGGAGGAAAAGTGGGATGGAAATACAATAAGTCAGGGCTTTTCAGACTGGGGTGTCACAATGTCCCAGCCTGTGGGCCCTGGCTTCTGCCCCCTTAAGGGGCAGGGGCAGCCTGGAGGCAGGGAGAAGGCAGCAGCTCAGGGGGCTGCAGGGGCTTGGCTGCACTTACCCAAGTCTCCTGCAGCCTCCCCAGTGTGCGGGGAGCCCAGAGCGACCTTCTGCAGGGCTCCCTGCAGCTGTGAAAGTAAAAGCGGAGCAATCACGTCCCGCCTCCACTAAAGTAGAAGCGGAGCTCGATTGCTCCACTTTTACTTTCACAGCTGCGGGGAGCCCTCCAGAAGGTCGTGCTGGGCTCCCCGCATCCCCGGGGGGCTGTAGGAGGCTTGGGTAAGTGCACCCAAGCCCCTGCAGACCCCTGAGCGGTGCGATCCTGGGGATTGTGCCACTGCCTTCCCCTGCCCCCGCAAGCACTCACAGTGGCTCAAACTCTCCCCGAGTTTGAAAACCACTGCTATAAGTAAAAAAAAGTATGCAGAGCTGCTGTTTTTGTTTTCTTCCTTTTAATTCATTTTATCCTTTGTGGATTGATTGGCTTCATGCAACAGGATCCTCTCTGATATTTGTGGAGTGGGAGATTTAATAATTGTTGATCACAAGACTACCATGTGGATTTGCATCATCTCTTCCCCCCCCCCCCCCCGTTTGTGGCTTCAGCTGGTGATGCTGTCAATGGCTGCAAAGAGCCCTAAGGTTTTTAGCCTTTAGTGCAGAAAGCCTTGTGTTCTGGACTTTTTCAAAACCAAAAACCAGCATGAGATTTGAAAGACCAGACCTTGGTTGCTTGTATATTTCATCCATCTCTTGAAATTGTGCTTGCTTAGGGCCTGGTCTATGAGATTCACATGAGATTCACATCTGTGCTACAGGAGGTTTCCTTCTAATGCACTTGATTAAAAGCAAGCAATTTACATGCACATTCAGCACCCACATCTGATCAGATCATCTGTTGTATCATCTGCTTCTTTCAGGGATATCCCACCCATGAGGCCAACTGAGGATGCAATCCTAACCCCTTATGTCACTATTTTCCAGCACTGGCATAGCAGTGCCAATGGGACGTGTGCTGCATCCTGCAATTGGGTGTCACTCACGGAGGCCTCCTCAAAGTAAAGGAATGTTTGTTCTCTTACCTCAGAGCTGCATTGCCCTTAAGTCAGTGCTGGAAAGCACTGACATAAGGGGTTAGGACTGCACCCTAAGCTAGTTGCCTCAGGCAACAGATTGGTTGGGGGGCACCCACCTCTGTCCACCCACCCACCACCACTGCTCTTTCTGCTCAGTGAACCAGAAAAGGAGCAGAAGAGGGAGGAGTCAGAGATGCTTTAACCCACAACTCCCCTGCCTTCTGTACTTCTTCTTCTCCTTCTTTGTCCTCCTTTTCCAAATCAGGAGCAGAGGATGGGACATTACCAGATGAAGGCAGCATTTGGCTATCTGTCTCAGGTCTTGGGCCAGCTGTAGGCAGCCTCCTAATTCCTCTTTTTGTGTCCACTTACTCAACATCCTTACTCAGCGTTTTCATCCTTCTCCTCCCATTTTTTTCCTTGTCTCCCTCAACCTGGTGTGGTGTTTGGCAGGGTCCCATCACTCCGTCATCTGCTCTTTCACACCTGCCCCAGCAAGGTCAACTTTCTGTCACGCATGGGGGGTGTTGGTGAGGGGTTCCATGCGCTCTCCCTTGCCTACCATGTGTCTTTCCTTCTCTCCCAGCAGGCCATGGAGGGCTCCTTCGTCCAGCACAGTGTGCGTGTGCTGCAGGAGCTGAACAAGCAGCGGGAGAGTGGGAAGTACTGTGATGCCACACTAGCAGTGGGCAACCTGGTGTTCAAGGCCCACTGGAGCGTCCTAGCCTGCTGCAGCTCCTTCTTCCGGAGCATGTACGATGGCTGTTCCAGTAGAGTCATTCTGCCAGAGACCTTTGTGGAGATCTTTGCACTTCTTCTTGATTTCTTCTACACGGGGCACTTGGCGATCACACCGGAGAACTGGGGGAAGCTTCTCTTGGCCTCCAAGGAGCTCTCTGTCCCTGAAGCCATCCGGCTGTGCCAAGAGTTCAAGCCCAAGCACCTGGACAGCGGTGATCAGAACGGCCAGCTTTCATGCGAGAGCAACCTGGTTGGCAGCTGCCCCAAGGAGCCTGCAGACACTCCAGCCGAACCTGCCCCAAAGGCTGTTTCCACAAGTGACTCGGTCCAAGAAATCAGCCCAAGCCCCTGCACCCAGGGCAGCCAAGTGGCTCAGGGCCAAAGAGAGAGACCCTGTATCCTTCGGGAAAGGTTGAAAAGGGCTCCCAAAACCAATGCACTGAGCAATGCAGGTGAAGGAAAGAGCCCACCGGAAGGTACAGACCTAAACAGGCCACTGAAAAGAGGAGCCACCGAGGACGCAGGCGCCAGTTATGAGGTGGCGTGTGGAGTCATGTCCTACAAAGGGATTGCCTTTGTCCTCTACAACTGCATTCTTGCTAGAGGGATGTTAACGGCCTCTTCAGGCCTGTTCTTGCCGGAGACAAAATAGCATCAATACAAATTTGGTGCTTGTTGGGGGGGGGGGAGGGCATCCCAATGGGAGGTGGGTATTTGGGCTTTGTGGATTTACTGCATTTTTGAGTGCTTTGGAACTCCAGCATGGTTCTCTAGGAACCCTTTCCGCTTCACTCCATTTCCCGCAGAATAATTGCATGTTGCGGAAGGTTTGAGGTGTTCCTTGGAAAGCACATGCAGATTGTGCGGGGTCCTGTGGCTGTGGGTTTAAGATTCAGAGAAGG
This sequence comes from Tiliqua scincoides, assembly GCF_035046505.1. NCBI lineage: Eukaryota > Metazoa > Chordata > Lepidosauria > Squamata > Scincidae > Tiliqua > Tiliqua scincoides. Next base: position 15,149,248 of record NC_089829.1, read on the forward strand.
TTCATTCCCAGGCTGACCTGGAGATGCTGCCAGGGGCCAGAACCTGCTGGGATCTTCCCCATGCAGGCAGGGGGCCTGTCACCAAACTATGACCTCTCCTAGTGACTGTCATAGTTTGGTGACAGGCCCCCTGCCTGCATGGGGAAGATCCCAGCAGGTTCTGGCCCCTGGCAGCATCTCCAGGTCAGCCTGGGAATGAACCTTCTCTGCCTGAAACCCCAGAAAGACACTGCCAGTCAGTTTCTAGCCCAGTGGTTTCCAAACTATGGGTCAGGAACCACTGGTTGGTTTCGTCCTGATTTTTGGTGGGTCTTATAAGGTTGATGGAAAGATCAGATAACTAATTGCCTTAAGCCCTGAAGCTATTCAAAAATCAGATAACTGCTACCTGCCCTGCAAGGAGCTGAGTTTCTGCAGTTTGCAAGCTTATGTAAATATAGGGAGATAAATGTTTGAGGGTCTTTTTCTGGTTATTATTACTTGTAAATAAATAAATAAAAACATTTTTTCTAGATCTTATTTAAAAAAAATAGTTTGGTAAACATAAAAAGTGGGTCCGGCGCTTAAGTTTGGGAACCATTGGGCTCTAGACAGTAAGGAGCCAGCTTAACCAGTTGGCTCATTGATAACACCTTCCTGATTGTGAAACGCCTGGTGGGCTTCAAGGCTGCAAGTGACTAGCAAAACGCAGCCGCTCCTCCTGTTGTGAACCAGAGGATCCCTACATGTCTCATATTTGTGTTTATTCTAATTGAGATGGCAGCCATGGATGGTTCCCAGATTACCAATTACATTTTCCAACAGGCTGCATTTAACTCCAGCTCTGGTTAATAACCCCAAGTGTTGAAAGTTAGGATTCTGTACTTTAAAACTCCAGGATGCAAGTGGGAAAATATGGCTGCTATGGGGCTTGAATCATTTCCATCCAGTCCCTCCAGACACAATTCTCAGGTTCTTGTAATGATCTGAGAAACCAAGACAACAGAGGTGTTGGCAATACAAAAATACAAATTCTGGAAGCTCTGTAATTATATATGTTGTCTTTTCTACTGCTGAAGCAAATGTCCAAGGCAGTATTGATACAGATGCAGCTTTAACAGCAGTTCCAAACAGCGTGCTGGCTCCGCGTGCTGGCTCTGGGATTGGGAAAAAGCCCTCCTCCCCCATGAGCAGTGCTTAACATTCCGTCGTGTCACTGTATTTCTTTCAAGCTGATCTGGGCATAGGGAAGCTCTGGGCAGTTGGATCTGCCCAGACATGCTGCTGCACAGCTTTCTGGGATGCTGGGCAATAGACGCAACTGCCCAGAGCATCCCTGTGCCCAGATCAGCTTGAAAGAAATGTGGCAATGCACAGAATGGTAAGCGCCTGTCAGGATGGGGAGGGCTTTTTTTGGGACACAGTCTCTAGTTTGGAGACCACTGCCCTACAGGCCTGCCTGTAAAGAGCCTTGTAATAAGCATATGCCTGTCTCTCGTAACAGTTCTGCTAATGCTTTAGACACTTGGCCATTTTTTAGCACAATTGGCCAAGTAATTGGCAGGGACACAAACAGGTCAAGCAGCCAGTCCTCATGGAGGGTTCTGTTATTGTGGCAATAAACAAGGTGCTGTTGCGCTGGATGTGTAGAAGTAACCACCCTGTCTTATCATAGCGGGAAGCACTTGCAGTTCTGGAATCCGATGACCTCCCTGCCAAGGATGACGGAGGAAGGGGAAAGGAGGAAACAGACGAGGACTACATTCCTGAGAAGAAGAGCCTGAGGACCAAAAGGAGAGCTCACTTAACCCGAAAGCCCAGCGGCTCTGAGACTGCAGGCCATGGTGCCCTTCTAGAGGCCAGAGCGCCGGGGAACCGGAGAGGCACAATTCAGCCTGTTGAGTGTCCCACCTGTCACAAGTCATTTCTCAGCAAATATTACCTCAAAGTTCACAACAGGTCAGTTCTTGTGTCAGAGTGGGGAATTGGAGGAGGGTGACACAGCTGTCTGCAGGGCTCAGGCGCTCAGAATGTGATAGATTTCAGTGACCTAGAGCCAAAGTGGTGCCAGGATCCAAACACATATACACAAAATGGGCGAGGAACTCTGTTAGTGATGCTTGCTGCGGAATTAGGCCTGACTGTTGTGCTTCCAGGCCAGGAAACGAGGGCTGGTTCACACATCACATGGAGGTAAGCCTCAAAGCCCAGTCAATTGAAAAGTAACTGTACATGTGTTTGTTGGAAATGTAAGAAGCTGCCTCTCAGGGCATTGGTCCATCCAGCTCAGCAAGGTCTGCACAATGACTGGCAGCATCCTTCCAGGGTTTTGCACTGGGGTCTTACCCCACCATATCCAAACAGGCTGCTGGATATTTAACATGGAACTCCCTTCATGCAAAGGAAGAGCTAAAACCTTTCCCCGCTGCAGTTCCCGCATGTTTTAGTTTAGGTACACCCTTAAAGCATATATACATCTTGATGCTTGAGCCAGTCCTCAGCTCTCACTGCTGCAGCTGTCACTTAATCGAAGATATGTCAGTGTTGGTTGAGGGTTCAGTCCCCTCTCCAAATGAGTGACACAACCACTTTGAAGACACAGATTTTTCTTGGGCGTGGCACAATGTGTGTGAATGTTGCAAGAGGTGCTATCTTAGGAGAGGCTTCCCTTTCAGAGTGGCAGAGGAGGAAGACTAACTGTCAGATTGGTCCTGGGTTGCAGGAAGGAGCTCTGGGTCTACCCTGCAAAGCAGCTGGTAAACCAGTGGCATTGCTGGCTCCTGTCCTGTCGGCTCACTTGCATGACAGGAGCCCAGTATCTATGCCTGCAGACTGGTTTTCAGTGGCTTTTTTTTCTCCGTTGCCTGCAGGAAACACACTGGCGAGAAGCCCTTTGAGTGCTCCAAATGTGGGAAATGCTACTTCCGGAAGGAAAACCTGCAGGAGCATGAAGCCCGGAACTGCATGAACCGCTCAGAGCAGGTATTCGGAGAGGGGAGCTGGTGAGAAACACCTTCAGAGCTGCTGCAACTGCAGCACTGTGACTCAGCAGGGTAGGTGGGCAGGGACCAGTCTTGTACACAGGACAGGGCTGGGAGGAGACCAAGGCTAGTCCAACTCATACCCTCTTTCAGTCTGCACGTTCAGGAATAGGCCTCTTGCAACTTGCTATGTTTCCTCCTCTCAACTGGACAGGAATACCAGGAGCAGAGGAGGCTGGGACCATTCCACAGGAGCATGGCAACTTCACTTTGGGGGGACCAAGGAAGGGGAAGTGAGAAGCAGCATAGGATATCTTCCTCTTTCTTTCCCTGGCATTGAGGATTCCCAGAAGCCCCAGCCCACGGCATAGTGTTCAGGACATCTGGGAATTGTAAAACAGCCCCAGGGACAAAGAGGGTCGTTGCTGTTTCTGGTCCCCAACAATTGCCTAGGATGTGTCCTCAAAGCATCTGGCTTAATGAACAGCAGTGGGGAATGTGGTGGCAGCCACAGGGGGTGACTGGGCAGTTGTGTCAGTCTTCACATAGTCGTGGGTCCCTGGCACATGCCCAAGGCAGTTGGAAAGCCTGGAGTGTGAACTTTGTGGCTGAGCCTGGTCAGGGGCACCAAAGGGCTGTTGGGGGGGTGGGTTGTGGAGCCATACTAAGGAGCAGTTGCCACAGTGTCTCATCACGGGGAATACCCAGTTTGTGCCCAGGAGATCCTGATCCTACCTAAACTACATCACAAGGTTGTTACAAGAACCATGAGATTATTGCAAAGCATTTCTGCATGCTGAATAGTTGCAGAAATGCTGCACTCAACACCTTTGTTCAGGCCAAGCAGGGGATTTAGCCCCCTCACAATGCAGTCATTTCATGGGAGCTGTCAGGGAGTGGAACCGGTGGCGTAACTGGAGGGAGGGTAAAGCACTCAGCCTGGCAGGGAGGTAGGCAAGCAGCCCCTCCATTTGGAGTCATTCCCGGTGGGGGGGGGGGGCAAAGCAGAGCTGTACAGCTACCACCACATTCCCCACTGCTGTCCCAGTCTGCTCCCCAATTGTTTTGTGTGGAGGTGGCAGTTCCGAGTGGTGATGCCATTTCTCCTCCCTGCACCTTGACGGATCTGCTTCCTTTCCAGGTTTTCACCTGTTCTGTCTGCCAAGAGGTCTTCAAGAGGCGGATGGAGCTGCGCTTGCACATGGTGTCCCACACAGGAGAGATGCCTTATAAGGTCAGCCTGTCTTGCCCTTGAATGTGGCTGGGTGGGGGCATAAGCACTCTGACAGTCACATGATGCTAAATGCAGCTCTTGTACATTTTCAGTGCTCTTCCTGCATCCAGCAGTTCATGCAGAAGAAGGATTTGCAGAGCCACCTGATCAAGCTGCATGGGGCCCCCAAGCCACACGCGGTATGTTGTGGCTACTCCAGAGGCTGAGGCGAGTGGGCTGTGTCTCGAGAAGTGGTCATGGCAGTAATTTTCCAGTGCAGTAGGACAGGACAGAAGGCAAAATTGATAGCTGGAGAAAGGGAGCCCTGATCTGCCAGAGTGTTTGGGGGAAGGTCGCAGAGCAGACACTGCATGCAGGAGGAGACAGGCTCACTCCAGCTGTGTCTGCAGGTAGGGCAGAGAGAGCCCTGCCTGCAGGTCTGGAGAGCTGCTCCCAGTCTGTGAAGGCCACACTGAGCTGGATGTACCTGGCTCTGACTAGGGCAACAGCAGCTTGCCCAATGGAGACAAGGTCCTGAGCTGTTTGTGGGCCTCCAAGTAGCTTCTGCAAGCGAGTGGGGCAGGCAACAGGAGCTGTGGCATTCCAGCCAAGGAGCAGTCCCTCCAGCGCCTGACCTGTCTCATCCCATCTCTTCTGCCGGCAGTGCTCCACCTGCTCCAAGTGCTTCCTCTCCCGGACGGAGCTGCGCCTCCATGAGGCCTTCAAGCACCGCGGAGAGAAGCTGTTTGTCTGTGAGGAATGTGGCCACCGTGCCTCCAGTCGCAATGGCTTGCAGATGCACATCAAGGCCAAGCACAGGTGTGCATGGGGGTGGATGCTTGGCAGGTCCTTGGGGGCCTCTGGATCTTGCGGCGCTTTGTGCCTTGGCTGGGGTGCCCTCAGTGCCAGTTTCTCACTCCCTTGGCTTCCACAGGAACGAACGGCCCTACGTCTGCGAGTTCTGCCACCACGCCTTCACGCAGAAGGCCAACCTCAACATGCACCTGCGGACTCACACCGGGGAGAAGCCCTTCCAGTGCCACCTCTGCGGCAAGACCTTCCGCACTCAGGGTAGGAGGACAGAGCTGCAGCTCAGCAGTCAGGTCTGTGCTCTATTTACTGGCCTGGGCCTGGTCTCCCGCAGCATCTGCAGTTGGGGCTGCCAGTCAGTGGTGAGCTGCTGGGTCCAGAGTGGTGTGTGCCTGTGGCCTTCTGTGGTCTAGCAGGAGGACCCCTTCCTTTCCCACCTCAATGGTTAGAAGCAGGTGAGGCAAGAGGGACGACCCTGTTGTGGGCAGCACCTTTCTTCAAGGGTGCTGCAGCCTCTGAGAACCAGGAGTGGAAACAGTTGCTTTATGTTTAAATCCCGTGGTGGAAACGCCCTGTTGGAGCAATTCAGGCTCTGCTCCGGTATGGCACAGGAACACAGCTGGGGTTGGAATGTGTTCAAATCCTGACTCTTCCAGGCTGAGTTGGGTGAGGAGAGACCTGCTTGTCAGTTCTGGGTGCTCTGGGACTTGTTCCTGCCTGGGAAGGAGAGGGCCAGATCCCTGGATTCAGAGCTGTGTGGCAGGACAAGACTGAGAGGCTTTCCCTTGGGTACGTTCTAAGAGGCCCTTCCTCTCACTCCTTTTCCATTGCCTGTCTCAGCGAGCTTGGATAAACACAACCGGACCCACACGGGTGAGCGGCCCTTCAGCTGCGAGTTCTGCGACCAGAGGTTCACGGAAAAGGGCCCGCTGCTGAGGCATGTTGCCAGCCGGCACCAAGAGGGGAGGCCTCACTATTGCCAGATCTGTGGGAAAACTTTCAAAGGTAAGTTGTCGGCTGCTGGTGGCTGAGAGACGAAGGTGTGCATGAGAAGGGACATTCATTGGCCAGGCAGTGGGGATGGTGGGAGGCAAATCGATTACTTTTGCAGAGGATTAGCAGAAAGGAAAATGTCTCCAAGGCTGCCTGCAAGCAAGAACATGCAGAAGAGGCATCAGGAAGCAAGGCTCCAGCTGATGCCTGGGGAGGAGCTGTGTTACTCGAGGGTAAAGCAGATGCTCTGCATGCAGGAAGCTGCCAGTTTCTGTCCCTCTCTCCCACTCAAGCAGAATGTCTTAACCTTTTGTGCCTCAGGCCTCCTGTGTAGCTCATAAGAAAAGGTATTATTGGCTTTTGTTGGCCCATCAGTAGTGAGGGCCAAATTTAAACATTGCATCCTCTAGTAAAAACATGTGTCAAGGCAAAATTTTTTCTTAACCTCATGCAGGCCCTGGACCCTGTCTCAGGGGTGCAGGTCCTACAGGTTAAGAGTGCCTGACTTAAAGGGACATCGGAGTGAGCAGGAGTCAACCACGCAGTGATGCCAGGTTGAGACAGTGCTCCCCCCCTGCTCCCGGGCAATCCCCTAACAGGCACCTGCCTTTGCCTCCTCAGCTGTGGAGCAGCTACGGGTCCATGTTCGCAGACACAAAGGCGTGAGGAAGTTTGAGTGCACGGAGTGTGGCTACAAGTTCACACGACAGGTATTTGCATATGTCTATCCTGACTGGGAATTAGTTAGCCCTAGAGTCGGGCAGTGGGGGGGGGGGTAACACCAAACTTTCTGGCAGCAATTCCTCCACTCTCTTTTGGCAAAAGCCTGCAGTGCTTCTTCCCAGTCAGACAGTTCAACATGTTCCAAAGCGACTCCATGATGATGTAAGATTCCAGTCTTTGCAGTAACTGACTGACAAGACTGCCTCTCTGGATGTTGTTTCTGTGACATGACAATGCTATAAAATATAGCAAATATAAACCCCTAGCAGTCTCTAGTGCTTGGGTTGTTCGAGCTCTCATGGCTGTCTACCAGTGAACCTTGACCTTTATAGAGAAGAATGTGTTTGCAGATCTGGGCAGGGTGTCCCAACCATCTCTTTGTCCCTTTCAAGGCTCACCTGAGGCGCCATATGGAAATCCATGACCGGGTAGAGAACTATAACCCCCGCCAGAGGAAACTGCGGAATCTGATCATCGAGGACGAGAAGGCTGTAGTGGTTGCCCTGCAGCCCCCCCATGTCCTGGAGGTGGGCTCTGCGGAAGTCATCATGGAATCGCTGGCCCACAGCTCCCTTGGTGAGGAGCTCCCTGTACAGAGACTCTGCTCCAATGAGCACTTTGCCTCTGCAGATGTCATTGAACAGTCACTTATCATCACCATCCCGGATGACTGCGAGACGTAGCACTGTGTCCCTGTAAAGCCCTTTCCCCAATAAATGCCGCCTGGGCAGACCTATCTTTGGCCTTTCAGTGGCTGTCGCTGCATGGAGCACGCATTTAGCCTTTGCTCTGAACGTTTTGTGAATGGAGGCGGGGGGGTTCTTAGGGCACAGAAGACTCCTTGCAGTCCTTTTCAGTGCTCCTTGCTGTTCCTCCAAATGCATTTGTACAGCTGTTAGAGTTCTCAGCTGTCACTACGGGTGCTCTTAAGAAAGACCAAAATTATCTGGCCTGGGGAGCTAGGTAAGGGCTACATCCTATCCAACTTCCCAGTGCTAATGCAGTTGTGCATCCTGTGATAGTGAAGCAGTCACAAGGCCTTCTCAAGGTAAGGTAACATTTGTTGCCCTACCTTGAGGCTGCATTGCAGTTGTAGCATTGCTGGAAAGAGGCCATAGGACTAGGCCCTAAGACAGCTCTCCAGCAGGAAAGCAAAAGATTTTAGACATTGGATCAGCAGATGGCTATAAAGTTCTTGTTGTTTTCCAGTGTGAAATGGCGAGTGTAACAAATAGTCCCATACCTGTCCTTTAAATCAGCATCTGTGACAGAAGTGGAATATAGCTAATCTGAGTACCAATTAATTAAAAGGGATCTATGGGAGCTCTAGGAACTGAGACGCCAGGCAGATTAGCATTTGCTCTGTGTAAACTGATGGAAAGCATGATTAAAGTTATGAAGCACATGGAAGAAGGGGCCTTGCTGGGAACAAGAACAGTTCCTGCAAAGGAACCTTCTGGAATGCAGTGAGCGTCAGCAGGCATGGCGATAGAGGTGATCCAGTTGACATTGTATGCCTGAAGTGTCAAAAGAGGTTTTGACAAAGGCCCTTACCCAAGGCTATTGTGTTAATGTAGCAGTAGTGGAGTAAGTTTCAAGAACAGGAACCAGTGAGCAGCAGTTCTTACAGTGCAGGGAAATGAGAAGTGAGGTCCCCCAAGGCTGTCTTGAGAGTTGTGCTTATTCTGAAATGAGGTGGTGATGGTTGCAGAAGACACAAATCTCTTCAGGATGGTGAAAACCATAACAGATTATGAAGAAATCCAAAATTACCTCTCAGTGTGCTTAGGCCTGACCAAGCATGGCTACTCTTAAGATCCCCACCCTGTCATTGCTAACTTTCTTTAAGACAGATCAGATTATGAAGCAATTTTATCTGTTCAGTGAGGAGGAGTACAGTTTCCTTTGCTGTGCTCACAAGGAAGATGCTATTTAAGCAAGATATTCCATACTTTTGTCAGGACTATGTTCTGTATGCAGTTGTGATCCAGAATTGCTAAGCTCTGAGTTCCAGCTTTCTGAGGGTGCTTAGCCACCAGCAGGGCAGTTGCTTTCTGAAGCCAGTTCTGACCCTGCAGTCCTTTCTGGAAAAAGTGAGACAAACTGGCTATCCTTGCTCGAGTATATTTTAGGACAAGAAAGGTGGGCTGTATTAGCACTAGCTGGCAGGGCATTCCCATGGGCAGGGGAGTTGGAGGAGAGCATTTGGGGTCAGAGTGGCTCTGGAGCAGCCCAAGAAGCAGCAGCAATCTTTGCCCTCACTATTAATTTCAGCGTATTATTCAGATAATACTCTGAATAATCTCCTCAATGTAGATTTCAGAGAGGAATGGATGGTATGCTCAAGGGAGAGTAGAGGGCTGGGATCCCAGGATTAGGCAGAGCTCCCAAAAGCTACAAAGTTCTCCTGCCTGTGTTGGGAATTAAAGGGGGGCAGTCCTGTGAACTGCAGGAGCTGGAGGAGAGAAGAGCCAGACTGCATGGTCACTTTCAGGCCCCCATCCGACTGCAGCACGGTCCTGCCCCACTAACAGGAGCATTGTAGAAATGGGCAAAAGAGAGCCTGGATAATGTGTTCCAACAAAAGCCTCTTTTCTCATTCTCTCTCTGCAACCTGGAGACTCCTTTTCATAACACAAAGAAGTATTTAACACACACCTTTTATTTAACAATAGACCTTCAAGTTTAAAAAGGGGGAGGTGGGAGAGAAAACCAACCTTACAAAATATAAGCAATTCCTTTGCTTCAAAGAGTGTCACACAATCCTTCAGGCCAAACACAACACCTATATTACAAGTCAAATAAATAGAAAACGATTCCACCAACTTTTAGGATGTCCAAGATAATGCAGACCCAGTAGCTGCCCAGGACCTATTAATAGACTTTAAACAGCCCAGCACAAAATACTTAACTTTGCAGATTAAGTGATACAAAACAAGACATAGGCAACAGCCGACACAGAGGAGAAGACAGATCAGCTGTGTATAGGGTGTCCTCCCCTTGAACTGCTTGGAGGAAGGAGGGGTTAGGATTTCAGTGTTTGAGGGGTGGGCAAGGGGCTTCTTGGCACAGAGGGGCCTATCAGATGAAGAGGGCAAGGAGAACAAGGTCATGGCACCTTCACCAAAAAGGAGAGTGCCAGCCCCTGCATGGCAGTAGCGGAAGAGAAGAAGCAACAGCTATTGATGCAACATGCCCCCAGGGACTGGCACTCACACACCCATTTCAGTAGCACAGGCAAACCCTTGGCCCCCAGCCACCACCCCCTTCTGTTGCAGATTGTGGCCAATGGGAGGGAATCAGACAAACAGCCAATCATGCTCCTGCTTAGTTATGAGCAAGGTGTTTCTGGGACCACACAGCCAACTGTGTTGTGTGCTCCCACAAGGCTTGGCTTGCCCTTGGTGCCATCCGGAAAGGGCAAGCACCTAGTCGCATCTTGCTTGGTGCTGAGGCTTGATGCCAATTATACCTAGGCTCAAGCTGCATTCCAGCAAGGCCCTGGCAGGGAGATCCTAAAAGTGTGAGCTACAAATGGGGATCCTCCTTGCCAAACCTGGGCGTCCCGATTTAAGGACACCAAGCTACAATCAGAACAGAGCCTCCCCAAAGCCCTTCTTCAGCCATGCCAGCCGCGTGCCCAGCAAAAGTGGTTCCCTGAAACAACAGAACTTGCCCTTGTTCAATGTTTATCCGTACTGGTCACCTTATCAACCGCTCTTCAGAATATCAGTGGAGGCCCAAACAAGAAAGGGCAAGCAGCCTCCCCTTGGAAGCCCCCTCCTGCTGCCTCCTTATCACCTGCTGGAAGGACGTCCTTCCCCTAGAAGGAGAGGCATTTGGAGAATGCCTTCCTGAAAGCAGAGGAAGGATCAAGAACAACCAGGCTGTGGAAAGGGCCTATCAGAAGAGCCAACAAGGCACTCTTGCCTCTGCCTCCAGGCTGTGGCCCCCTTGGGCCTAGCACCAAGCAGAGCCATTCGCACAGCTTCACTCAGCAATGCAGGAGCCATGTGGGGGTGAGCAGTTGAGCTTGGGGGAGCACTGGACAGGGTGCAGGCAGGACAGCTGCAGATGAGTTGGGGATGGATGGTTGGGAGAAGCTCTGCCAGGCATGTCCCCACTGTGTTGGTTTTCCTTTCCCAAATTACAAAGCTTCAAACACTGTCACCTTTTCTCATTACAAAGATGACTGGGAAAGTGTTCCTACTGAGGAACTGCAGCTCCCGTGCGACTCCCTGCGACAAAACAGTGGAGGAAGTCTCTCATTCATTCTCTCTAAAGTGGTATTTGCGGGAATTTACTGCCATAGTTCATCCCTCCCCAGACAAAGGGACAGCTTGAGGGGTGCTCACCCCCACATAAAATGCCAACAGCCATACAGACCTCATCTCTGACCACACGGTCTTGGGCAAGCGGTCTACTCTGCACCCCCCACCTGCCTGTCTCCTCCAGCAGCGACTCACTCCAGGCCAAGCTTCCCAACCGCTAATGCAGCTCATTCAGGTTCTGATCCTGCAGGCTTCGGTTCTGCCGTTGCTGGTTGAGGCTGGCGGCATTATCCAAGGGGAGCTCTTCATCCTCTTCAGACATCTCTGGCATGAACTGGCGGAAAATGCTGACGGTGCTGTGCCAGAAAATGGGCTCCGGCAACTGGCCTGCCACGCTCCAGGTGCGCGTCTCTGGATCGTAGCACTCCACCATCCCTGAAAGTTCAAAGGTGCTATCGTAGCCACCCGAGACGTAGAGCTTTCCGCCAAGGACTGCCAAGCTTCCCCCAACGTGCACCTGGAAGCAGCAAAAGTAAGAAAGATGTAACCAACCTTGGCATTGCTCCACGGAGGTGCATGCACGCAGCCCCAGGAAGGCCTTGTGTTCATGCTGCAAAAGGCCTCTGAAAACCAATGCCGTGTGCTTGTTTACTTCAAAGAAGTCCCACCCTTTTCAAAAGGGCTCACTCCCAGGCAGACACATGATGAACTGCAGCCCAAGAAACATTTTAATTAAGAACATACTTCAAAACAGTGAGCAAATTTTGAAATGTTTAACGTTCAATTTTTCTTTAAGAAGAGTTTACAAAAGAAAAATTCAAATAGCAGCAGCCACCTTAGAAGAGGCATTTCATCCTCTGCATGAGATTGGGGATGCCTCTCCTAAAGAAGCACACTAGGACACACTAGCAACTTTCCCCTTTAGAATGGTGGCCTTTTTCTTATATGCAAAATTTATCTCAAGGACAACTAGATGTCAAGGATTTACCAACCAGGTACCAATGCTGTCGAAACTCATCAGCCTTGAAGCAACCTAAATGCTAACCCAATGCAATTCAGCATTGGTCATATGGTAACAACCCATAGTTTGGGCTTAGGTGTGAGCTGGGGTTACCCCCCCCCCGGCCTGGTCACACTGTGACCATCTATTCTTAGAGTCTAAGAAAGTGGTCCCCTATCTGCAAGGTGTGGCTCCTGGGCGTGGCGCAGTGAATGTGCAGGGGTGTTGCGGGACACTCGCCGACCGGCAGCAAGCACCCAACGCAACACTGAAAATGGCAGAAAGAGACTCAGTGGACAAAGCTCCCTGCACAAAGTGTCTGCTGGACAAAAAGCCCTCCTGAATGCCCTGAGGCACTTACTGTTGTTGTGCCACTGTCTTGAATATGGAAGTTGAGCAGCTAAGATGTCATCACATCACTGCTGATTACTTCTGGGTGCCGAGCTCTGCGCTGGCAGCAGGGTGGGGCGCTGTGGCAGTGCCAAGTTTGGGGGCCAATGGTCTAAGTAAAAGCTCATTGGCTGCAGATTCAGCATCCACAACTTCCAAGGTAAAGCTGATGACAAAAAGGTCTTCTTCCCTGCCCCCGCAACAGCAGCCACAAGATTTTTAGATTCTCTGGTTTCACGTACATTCCTCTGGGCAACCAGAGGCCTCAACATCAGGCATTAACCTCATCAAGGCCTCTCGCAGGTCCTATCCTGAATCACTCCGAAAACCTAGACTTGCAACAGCTCCCCCCCTTTATGGTAAAAGCTGTCATGAAAAGATTTTGAGAGCCCTACCTGGAGCATCGGAGGGATTTTGTCCCACTCATTCTTCACTGGGTTGTAGACGTCCACTTCAGCAGAGTCATCTCTGCAGAAGAAAGCAAAGAAAGAGAAGGTTTTGAGAGGACTGGGTGGCAGCTCCAAAGGCACAGCCCATTACTCAGTATCGCTTCCAAACAGGCCACGGATTGCCACTGGCCCAGCCCTACAATGCTTGCCACAGAAAGCTGTATCAAGAGCTCCGCGTTCCTCTGGGAGCAGCTAAGGTAACAAGACTGTGCATCCCTGCTGGCCAGAAAAAAGAGTAAGGATTGGATCCCCACGCATGCAAGCAATCTGGCAAGCAACTCTACTGAGCCCTGGCTTCCTCTCTCATCTCAAGAATGCAGAAACAAAGCTGACTCCTCCCAAGATTTGCTCCCTCTACCCCAGCCCTGTCTGGTCATCTCTCTCCAGAGTTCCAGACAATGAAGGGTCTTTCCCAGGCCTGCCTGGAGGAGATGCTGCCAAGGCAGGTTCAGGGGCCCTTCCCTGGAGCTCCAGCCATTCCCTTGAAAGATCCTTGGGGATTCTGCTGCCTTGACAGCATAAATAAATGAGTTCTGGGGTCAAAGCAAAGTCACTGTCAAAAACCCACCTACAGGATGCTCAAGGGTGGGTGCCTGGACCCCTTTCTCCACTGGTCCGTGTGTGTTGCAAATATAAGCACAAAACGCTCCAAACTCCACCAGCAAACTCCACCCTCCACCAACCTAAAATGATACTGCAAGAAGCAAAGTTTTGGGGAATTTCAAAGAACTTGAGACGCAAAAGGGGTGGCAAAGGAACCCCCCTTCCCTGCTCACACTAAGATGGGCACAGGAAGGCCGGGGAGGGGGGCCTCCAATCTGGCCCTCTGACTGTTTCTTGTACATGGCTACCAGACTCCTCTCTCATGTGTGTACACACAGGAGCTGCCTGCCCATACGTGTACATGCAGGAGGAGGGTTGGAGGTGCACACTGACCAATCATGCTTTGCCTGAGCAAATGCACATCATGCAGAGCTACAAGAACCAGCTACGAATGAGAGAACAAGGAGGAAGACCTCCTGTTTGTCCTCCCCAGAATTTCTCCTTGTGCAGAAACAAGCAGTGTGAGAAAAGGCAGAGCCAACTGTGAACGTCACACCTTCCCCAAAGAGCGGAATTCTAAGGTTGTTTTATAGAGCTGGAATCAAAGTTATGACAACCACCCTAACAAGGACACGTCTACACTGTCCATATTCCAGCATGGCACTTGAACCAAGTGGTTGCCTAATGCCCCATGTGAACAGAAGGCACCTTTTCTCGCCCATCCAGAATGTGTTGATAAATGAAAAGACCTCTTGTGACAAAGGTGAGAGATGGATCTTAAATCCTGGGGTGACAGCCCTGCACAGCCCTCCACACAAGCAGGCTGGGAACCACATAATCCCAGACTGTTAAAAGCTAGAAGGAACTTTAGAGGTCATCTGGCCCACTCCATGCTCAGCACAGGCAACTTTAGCATCCCCGACTGGCCACTGCATGAAAACCTCCAATGAAGGACAGCCCACCACCACACAAGGCAGACTGTTCCAGTCTGGACAGTTGTTATAATGCTCAAAGAAAACAGGGTTCCACCCTTTCTTTAAGGGACACAAATGATTAATCACACTAAGCTGAGACAGAGAAGCTTCTCCACATTCTGTGAGCTGGCAACCATCAGGACCTTCTACACCGTGGCTCCTGCAAGGGTGGCTGCCTGCTTTCTGTCTTTCCATTGTGCTATCAGCCAAGGAGGGACGAAGGAGAATACTGCCCCCCACCCCTCCCAGCCAACAGTTCCTGGAAGACTTGCACTGCCACTACCGCCCCCTTCAATCTTTTGTGGTTCAAGCCAGGAACACCCGCAGGCCAAGGTCTGTGCTGTACAAGCCAATCGCATTTGTGGAGTGTGCAGCCAAGCCCTGGAGAGGGGGCGGAGCGGGGTGAGGAGGCGAGAAGCTGGCTGTTATTTTGAGAGAGTGTAGGGAAGAGGCCTCCCCTGGAAGGTTCTCCAGCAATGCTCCAGTTGCACAAGTCTCCCGCCAGTTGTTACGCTTGTAAACAGGGCGCATGACAGCAACAGGTGGGGAGTGTCAGTGGTAACAGATACGCACTGTGCCGACCCTGAACAGCAGGGAGGAAGCCAGCAAAGCAACAGAAACAAGAATTTGCTATAGAGCTGCCTCCACTGCTCCCCCCCCCCATGAATCGGCAGCAACAACAGATCAGGATTTACATTTGTTAACTTCCTCTACATAATGCATGCAAGACTGTAGGCAGCGGTATTGGGTATGTTTTATTAAAGGGAAATCTGGACAGCAAGGTCCCCAAATGCTGCACCCAAAGTCGGCAGATATTCTCTAAAACGGCCCTGGGAACATCCGCCTCCAGCTCCCAGCCCGCAGCTAGGAGAGCCAGCTTTCTCTGGCTCTGCAAGAATGTCAAGTATTTCATGGCCAGCTCTGGAGGATCCCATCACCTGCCCTGGTCTGGCTGGAATCTCTTCAGCAATGGCTGCCAAAAGCAAAGTCATTCAGTCCTGCAGGGAAGCAACTGCTCATTCCAGTGAGGCTTCAGGGAAGGGGGGGGAGAAATCCCATATGTCCAAAAAGGAATTCCGGAACACAAATTCCCAGTTCTCCCCTTGGAGGGCTGGCCCACTTAAGAAGCAGACTGAACCTGCCTCCTCTGTCTGGCCACACGCTTCCACTCCTTGAATTGGAAAAGAAAGAAGGGGACAAATCAGAAGAGGAAGTGTGGAGGAGAGGAGGGCTTGAGCATCTCTGTCTGCAAAGCAGTTTGTGATACGGCATGGGGACCTGTCACTCAAAGAAAAAGACTCCAGCAGGCATGCCTAAGTCCATCACTGGAGCCAAACCAAAGAACACTAAGGAAGCCCAGCTGGCTCACATCTAAGCCAGGGTTTTGCTTTCCACAGTGGCCAGCCAGGTGCCTCAAAAGGAAGTCCACAAAACAGGGCTTGAAGGCAATAACCTCTACTGGTGGCCTGTCTCTAATATTTGGTGTTCACAGGTAGGCTGCTTCTGAACAGGGAGGTTCGGCTTAAGACATAAATCAACCAGATGTTCCAACATTTATACAAGCAACTGTAGAGCACCACTGGAATCCTGTTCCAAATGATGCCCTTCCAGGAGAGCAGCTGGAACAAGGCCACACTTTCCTCTTACCACTACCTCTCCTCTGCTGCCTATTCTCAAGAGGCTGCCGGAAAGTGGACTTCCTCATCAGTTCCCAGCATTTTCCTCTCCAGCCTGTTCTGAAAATGTGGCAGACACTGGAGGTCTTGACAGGGGAAGCCTGTTCCGCATGCGGTTTACAAAAAAAAAAAAAGAGGGGAAATGTGGCCACTACTTCAGGTGCCAGAGCAATTGGGGCCAGCCCCCCCCCCACCAAAGATGGTCCTGCTTCAAGAGGACAAAAGATCCTCTGCAGTGCCATGCCACCAGCCTCTGCAAGGCAACAAGGTTGCCCATCACAGCAAATGGCTCTGACAGCTGCAGCAGAGTCCCACAAACCCTCCCGGTGCCTTTGCCCCCTCCTCTTCCCCTGGAATGAAACAAGAAAGATGCTCCTACTCACTGGAAAGGCAAGTGAGGGACACATAGGAAGGGCTGGGAAGCCCTGCGGGTGGCTGAAGCAGCGGAACCGCCAGCTACCAGAGCCAACCTGAGGGCACTGGCCCCGCACTGTGTTCACAGGCCCCCAAGAGAATCAGACATCAGACACGACAAAGACACATCAGCACTAAGGGGATCCTAAGCCAGCTGTGGGAATCATTACCAGGTCTGAAGCACCATCCCTCGCCAAAGATGACAACCAAGCCACAGACAAGCCCAAAAATCTACCTGGACACCATCTGCACCCCCCCAAATCAGTGGGAGAGCAAGCAACTTCTGAGAGCTCTTTCCAGCTCCTCCTGGGTCAGGCGCCCAGTTCCTCATCAGCTGATGGACTCACAAGCCTGGAAGTCTTTTCATTCAGGTGAGCAGAGCTGGAATTAACAAAGGCCCTCTGGACAAAAGGCACCAAGAAGTCCCAGTCCAGAGGAAAGTTACACAAAAGGGAACAAACTATTCCGGGGAGCTGCTCCCTGCCCTCTCCTCCTGCAAACCAACTCTGCCAACTTACAGTGGGCACAAGGTTCTGAAGATACATTCTTCTAAGGAGACACATGGGAGCTCCTTCCCATCCTACCTAAGCCAGATCCTCAAGAATATGACAGAGACCACACAACATGATGATGCCAATCAGCTTAAAGGGTGCCGATTATGTCCCCCATGCAAACACATTCACACAAAGATACCAGCCCTTTATGGTGCTGGGATTGTTTAAAAACTTGCCCACCTAGACCTCTACTTGCAGACTGTATTGAGCTTTCTCAGGTTTGGGAGCAACCACTGCTTGTTACTAGCTGCTAAACCCTGGGCTACTAATCAATCTAGATTCTGCACAAGGGCACCTCCTACCTTACGAAATACATCAGCCCGCTGAGCGCAACCGTCTTGGGCGTGAACGACCAGGGGGGCAACTGTCCACAGTTCACCAGGGACCAGAGGTCCGTCTCTGGGTCGTAGCACTGGATAACCATGGACTCCTTCCCAGCCAAGGAGCCAGTGGCATAGAGCTTCCCACGGCAGGTAGTGGTGGAGCAGTTGTCCATGGGGTAGAGCATCGGCTGCAGAGGCTCCCAGGCATCCAGCGTGTGGTCGTAGCGCTCTGTGCTGTCAGAGGCAACCACATAGAGAAGGCCATCCAGGACTGCTGAGCTGTGGTACTCCCGGGCCTTCAGCATGGGTGACACCTCCGTCCATTCGTTCACACTGGAGTTGTATCTCCAGACGGAGTCGTACAGCCGGGAGCCATCAGAGCCTCCTGTGGGCAAGAGAACATTGCATGGGTCAGGACTTCTCATGCACAGATCAGGGCTTGTGGCAAGCAGGTTAATCTATTGGCCACCTCACTCAGCCCTAGAGAGGGGCGCTGAGGAAGCCCCTAGCCAGGGAGAAGGAGCAAGCATAGAGCCCATCAGATCACTTGTCCACCCACGACATTTCTGAAAGTCTCAGGAGGAGGTTTTCCCAGCCCTGAAGCCACAAGTGCTTGTCCTTGGAGATGCCAGGGCCCTTTTACATGCAAGGCACAGGGAACGGCCCTGAGGGACTGGGCCATCACTGCACTTTTTACTAAAGTTGGATTAAAGAAACCCACCCCTGTGTTTAGAAATCCTAACGTCCCTCCAAGCTTGCCTGAAGTCCAGCCTCTGATCAAATACAAAAGGAAACTCTTTTCTCTGGCAGTCAAGACAGAGGGCACAAGCAACTGGCTGAGGACACCAGACAGACACAAAGTTTGGCCTCACACTCTGCTACAGACCTTAAAGTGACACAGGAAACCTTTAGAGTTTGATTGGACTGAAGGAAAAGTTATAATGAGCCTTGGCAGAGCTCTGCTGGTCTCAATCAAGACAATGGCTTGTTAAAATCACAAGACTGGGTTAATCCACTTTGTATTGCTAGCAAAACTGTCATCACCAATGGTGAATTGTCACCCTCGTGATCTTATATAGATTTTAAGCTCATGCTGAAATTTAAGTCTCTGCATTGTCAAGAGCCTGTCATAACTGCTTTATGCCTATGTTGGCGGCTGTCGAGGGCTACCAGTCCTGTCATCCTATAGGGAGGATTAGGTCCGGAAGCAAGTCTCACTGAAATGCATGGGGCTTACTTCTGAGCTGCTAGGGGCCGTTGCAGCACACTCCCTTGCTTCGCGAGTGAACCAGCTCTGAACATTCCTGCCCCAGTGACAGGAAGACCTTGCTTCTAGCCATGGCCAGTGGGGCCAAGGAGAGGCATCTGTGGGGCTGTGTAGTGTTTATCACTGCAACCCCTACTTTCCAGGCTTCCTCTCGATCACGGCAGAACAGGCATAAATTCCAGCGAAAAGAAGCTGGCTTTCCAAACAACAAATGCCTGCCCCAAACTGCAGGCGCCAGGAGCAAAGGCACCAAAGCATTTTTTAATTCCTCTACAACAGGCCCCAAGCCGAGAAAACGAGGGCTTTGGGCGACATCACGTCACACCCCAGCGCCTCCTGCCATGCATCCCCCTTGCTGGCTCCAATCTCCCGATCTATTAATAACTTTCCACAGCATGACTCAAAAGTGGGGGGCGGGAAGCGCTGGAAAGGCCAGGAAAAACACTAGCAGCCAACAGCAAAGCGCACTCACCTCCCTCGAGGTCAGAACACTGAAGGCTGTCAAAACAAACAGAGACGGTCCCACAACTGCCAGGCCCAAAACCTCAAGGCCTTCCTATGCGGTGGGTGCACCCAAAGGCAGCAAGTCCAAAGTGCCAAAGAGCCCCCACGTCCCCGCAAGCGAAATGCTTTGCACAAAACACAGATTCCTCCCTCTAGCTTCTCAACATACCTTCCAGAAAGCCCTTTGGAGGCACTCTGGTTACAGCACCAGTTGCTACAAGCAAGCAGGGGCCCAGCAAGGCAGCAACTGGACATCTGCTGAGGAATGCCAATCCTGGCAGCCCCCATCTGCCCCATTCCCCTTGCAGAGGGACCCATGCAGCAGAACCTGGAGCCTAAGCGAGGGGCATGAAACACAGTTCCTGTGGCTTTGGCCAGGCTGTGTTTGTAGCAATGGGGGGAGTTCTAAGGTGACTGCTGGAACTTGCCTGATCCCAGAGGAGCAAGGCAGGGTCTTCATGACTCATGTGGTAAGGGTGGGGGAAGGACCTTGCCCCAGGACCACCCAGCTGGTTCCTGGCAGAGGCAAGAGCCACAATGGGGCCTTCCTGGCTCACAGCTCGCCCTCTTACACTGCACCTCCCAACGTTACACAAACACCACATGAGACCAGTTTACACACCAGGAAAAACAGAATAATCCATAAGGGTTTCTGTCTGCAAAGGAGCCCCCCCCCCCCGTTTCCCTACACAACTCACTGCTCAAAATTATCCACCATGCCTCTGCAGTAGGTCAATCCATTGGTGCCAAGGCAATGTCACAACAGTGGTCCCTGCCCTGCGAGAAAGTTGCCTCTGCATGAGGACCTTCTTCCCATCAGCTACTGGGGACTGGAAATGGCCTGCCATCAGAAGAGGGAGCATGGAAGATGCAGCTGGATCATCCAGCCTTTCCCTGTACAAATAGCAGGCAAATCCCCTGACCTCAGATGAGGTTGCCTGTTGCAGCTCTGCATGAGGTTTTACCTCCTTCCAAACAGACTCCGCCAAGAGCTTCTTTGTGGATGAACCACACCTGCCCTCAAAGCAAAGGCAACGGGATTCCCTGCCCTTGGGAAAGGCTCCCTGCCACACCTCTGTAGAAATCAGTGCCCTGGCAGTGGCCTCTTCCGTTCCCCCCTCCTCTGAGGTCAGGCAATTCTGCATGGGGAGAAACTAGCATTTTCAATCACTCCTTGCATGGCATGCATCAGAACAACCATTCCCCAGGAGGGTGCCTGGCTCACTGGCAGAGCCCCTGCTTTGGTTGCAAAAAGTTCACTCCCTGGCAGTATCCAAAGGTGGGGCAGGAAAAAAATCCTGCCTAGAAAGCTGCTGTTGCCAGCTTGAGTTAATTACAACAAACTGGAGAAATCAAGGCTCAGATTTAGCATCAAGCTGCTTCCTGCGTTTCATGGAACTCACTTTGAGAAGGGGGCTTCAGCTCAGTGAGTAGCACAATGGCTTTGCAGGCAGAAGGTTCAGGTTCAATCCCTGGCTGCACCTCCAGGAACAGAAGCCTGCCCAATGACATTGCCAGCCTGTGTAGCCAATGCTGACTTGGAGGGTCCAAGGGATAGCCTCTGTCAGGCATTCACAGGCCACAGGCACAGATGCCCGTCTTGCCTTGGTACACAACCTGAGAGCATCTATGGGGAGGGCAAGGGCTTCTGGCAGCCCCAGAGTGGCCACTCACTGGTGATGTAGAGGTTGTAGCCAGTGCTGACCTAGAGCCCAATCCTGTGCATGACTACTCAGAAGTCCCATTGTAGTCCATAGTCCCAGGTAAGTGTGGCTAGGATTGTAGCTCTAGAAGGCCCAAGGGATGGACTCTGTTGGCACCCACAGGCCAGGGGGCAGGCAGTGCTTCCCCTTCTCTGCCCAGGGAAGGGCCAGGTCCACACCTGGCAGTGTACCTGGGGAGGGTGGGGCTTCTGCTGACTACAGGGCAGGCACTTATCAGTGACACAGAGGTCCTAGCCAATGCTGACCTATAGCCCAATCCTATGAGTGACTACTTAGATGTAAGTCCCATTCTAGTCAATAGGGCTTGCTCCCAGGTAAGTATAGATAGGATGGCAGCCCTAGAGGACCCAAGGGATGACCGCTGAGCCTAATCCTATGCATGTCTACTCAAAAGAAGGCCCCATTATAGCCAATATGGCTTACTCCCAGGAAAGTGTGGCTAGGATGGCAGCCTTGCAACCCAATCCTAAGCATGTCTACTCATAAGTCAGTCCACCTGCAGTCAACCGGGTTTACTCCCAGGTAAGTGTGGGCAGGACTGCAGCCCTAGAGGGCCCAGGGGACAGACTCTTAGCCCATCCTATGCATGCCTGCTCAGAAGTAAGTCCCATTCCAGTCAATGGAGCTTACTCCCAGGAAAGTGTGGCTCGGGTGGCAGCTTTGCAGCCCAAGCCTCTGCCTGTCTACTCAGAAGCGAGTCCCATTGCGGTCAACGGGGCTCACTCCCAGGTAAGCGTGGGCAGGACTGCAGGGTCGCGCCGGTGCCCCGCGCCTCACCAGTGACGTAGAGGTCGTTGCCCAGCGCGGCGGCACCGTAGCCCCCGCCCAGGTGCTCGGGGAACTCGGCCAGGTAGCGCCAGTGGCCAGTGCGCGGGTTGAGGCCGTCGAGCGTGGCCAGCTCGTCGCAGTCACGGTCGCAGCCGCCCAGCACGAGCAGGATCTCGGCGAGGCCGGTGGAGGGGCGCGGGCGCAGGCGGGCGCAGGGCGCGCGGTCGTGCCGGTCGAGGCGGCCGTCCTGGAAGAGCCGCGCCTCGGCCAGCAGGCGGCGGCAGGCGGGCGAGCGCGCCACCAGGGGCTCGCCCTCCACGTGGGCGAGCAGCGCGAAGCGGCGCACGAAAGGCAGGCGCACGTGGGCCAGCAGCTGCGGCAGGAGCGGTGCGCGCGCGGGGTCGGCGCGCACCCAGCGCAGCGCCAGCGCGAAGGCGGCCTCCTCCTTGGGCACGCGCAGCGCGTCGTCGCGCAGGTAGGACAGCAGCCGCGCCAGGGGCGCCCGCTCCAGCTGCGCCGCCAGCTCCCCGTCGGGCCGCGCCGCGTGGCGCAGGACGCAGCGGCGCGCGGCGGCCGCCAGGGGCGCGCAGGCGAAGGTCTCGGCGAAGTCCTGCAGCTCCAGCGCCGCCGCCGGCTCCAGGGCCAGACGCGCCGCCAGCCACGCCCCGCACGCCGCCTTCACCGCCGGGAACTGCAGCAGGTCGGCGGCGCGCAGCAGCTGCTCGGCCGCCTCCGGCTCCGGGGGCTCCGCCAGCCGCCCCGTGTACGCGAAGTCCAGCAGCCGCGCCAGGCACGCCGCCTCCACGCCGTGCAGCCGCACGCGCGCCGCCCGCGCCTCGCGCAGCCCGCCGCCGAACATGGCGCGGAAGTAGCCCGACGCCGCCGCCAGCACCGCGCGGTGCGCCCCGAACTCGGCCTCGCCCGCCACCAGCGTCACGTCCAGCAGCGCCCGCTCCGCCCGCAGCGCCTCCAGGCCCCGCAGCACTGCCAGCGCGTGCGCCGCCTCCTCCTCCGACGGCGCGCCCGCCGCCATCGCGTCGGCCGGCGCCTCTGCCGCCGCCGCGCCGCGCTCCGCTCCTCCCCGTGCCGGCTCCTCCCCTCCTCCCGGGAAGGAGCCCGCCCGCAGCCCCCCCCTCCTGGGAGGAAGCCCCGGGCACTCCCTGGGACTCGCTTCGGGGCAGGCGGGCTGCAATCCTGTCCGCACTTTCCCGGGAGGAAGCCCCAGGACTCTAATGGGACTTGTTCCTGAGTAGACAGGCCTAGCAGTGGCCTGCAGGGTTGTAATCCTGTCCACACATTCCCGGGAACATAAGAACAGCCCCACTGGATCAGGCCATAGGCCCATCTAGTGTATCTCACAGCGGCCCACCAAATGCCCCAGGGAGCACACCAGATAACAAGAGACCTCATCCTGGTGCCCTCCCTTGCATCTGGCATTCTGACATAACCCATTTCTAAAATCAGGAGGTTGCACATACACATCATGGCTTGTAACCCGTAATGGATTTTTCCTCCAGAAACTTGTCCAATCCCCTTTTAAAGGCATCAAGGCTAGATGCCAGCACCACATCCTGTGGCAAGGAGTTCCACAGACCAACCACACGCTGAGTAAAGAAATATTTTCTTTTGTCTGTCCTAACCCGCCCAACACTCAATTTTAGTGGATGTCCCCTGGTTCTGGTATTACGTGAGAGTGTAAAGAGCATCTCTCTATCCACTCTGTCCATCCCCTGCATAATTTTGTATGTCTCAATACAAATACAAATGGGAGTAGGCCATGGGAGACTGTAAGGGGTCTTACTTCTGAGTAGACAGTAAGGATTGGGCTGTAAGGCTGTGATTCTATCCACACTTTGCTGGGAGTAAGCTCCACTGACTCTAATGGAACTTACTTCTGAGTAGACGTGCCTAGGATTGGGTTGTAAGGCTGCAATCACATTTTCCTGGGAGCAAGCCCCATTGGACTTAGTAGAACTTACTTATGAGTAGACATGCATAGGATTGCAGCTGCAGTCTCCCAACAAAGAGGCCCAAATCCTAAGTGTGTTTTCTCAGAAGTGAGTCTCATTGTAACCAATGGGGATTATTACTCCCAGGTAAATGTGGAGAGGACTGCAGCCAATGCCTGCCAAGGTTCAGGTGGAGAGCCAGCCTGGGCATGTTTCCTGGCAAGGGCACCACACACTGACTGGTAGCAATTCTCCAAAGTTTTGGATGGGTTTTATTCCCAGCCCTGCCTTGGAGATGCTGCTGCTGTCAGGGATTGAACCTGGGACCTTTCTTCGTGTGGGGCAGGGTTCACTGAACTAGGGGCTCCCTCCCCAAAGTATTGGCAGTAAATGCACTCACAAAGGATTGGTATCCAAGGGATTACTGTGCATGATTTCTCTAGGCACATGGTTGGCAACCTTCAGTCTCGAAAGACTATGGTATAAGCCTACAGCACCCAGTATTCCCAGGCGGTCTCCCATCCAAGTACTAACCAGGCCTGACCCTGCTTAGCTTCCAAGATCAGAACAGATCAGGCATGTGCAGGGTAACAGCAAAGAACAGCAGAAGAGACCTGGCAAATCAAGTCCAGGGGGTCCACCTGGTCCAACCCATCTTCCATTGCTGCTCCCAACTAGCATCAAGAGGCAGACTCCTGAACCCAGAGGTAGCAGGCAACCAGCATGACTGGGAGCCCGTGAGGGACCCTTGTTTTACCGCAAATCCATCCAATCCCCAGCTAAAGCCATCCAAGCTAGTGGCCATAACTGCATCTTGTGGCAATGAATTCCACAGATGAATTAGAATTAGAATTCTAATTACATTGTGTATGAAGAAGTAGCTTCTTTTGTTCATCCTAAAATTCCCACCAATCAATTTCAGTGGGTGACCCAGCTTGGTTCTGGTCTTGTGATAGGCAGAGAAGAACATCTCTGTCTCCACACTGTGCATCATTTTCTACATCTCAGTCACCTTTAATCCACCTTTAATCATCTCACCTTTAATCCAAGCTAAAAAGCTATCAGTGTTGTGGCCTTTCTTTGTGAAGAAGCAAAGAGCCTATAATGCGGTGGGGAGGGACTGACTTCCCTTTAGGTGCCTGCTCCTGAACAAGCTTACCCTAAACACACCCTGTGGAATGAGTGGAACTGGGGGCCAGAGTTCTGGACTTCACAGCACTGATCATCCTAGCCTCCAAGAAAGACCTTAAGGGCACAATCCTAACCAACTTTCCATCGCTGACATAGTTGAGCCAATGTGGCCTGCACTGCATCTAGCAGTGGGGAGGCAATCAAGGGGACCTCCTCAAGGCAAGGGCATGTTTGTTACCTTAACTCGGGGCTGCATTGCGGCTAAGTCAGCACTGGAAAGTTGGTTAGGATTGTGCCCTAAGACTCCTTCATCCAGGGTGCATTTCAACCTCTCCATCAAACAGCTGTTATGTCTTGGTGCATTCACTCACCAAGATGTTGTAAAAGACCACTGGTATTTTTTTTTGGGGGGGGGGCAAGGTAAGTGTGAACTCATCCTCCATGGGGGGCATTCTGCTTACAGAGGCTGCAGTGGGAGATCCCTATCTCTTGAATGCCAAAGGTTTAGAAATACTTTTAGGCTGCACTCCCATGCATCTTCTACCTGTTAGCAAATCCATTGAGCATAGTGGGATTTGATTCTGAGTAAACACACATAGACTTGCACTGTTAAACTTAAGGTCCCAAGTGAGATTTTGTGCTCCTAATCAGACTTTCCAAGAATATGCTGTGGGGCTTCTGCTCAGCATCTCAGTGCCTTGATTCTTTCCCCCTGTTGGTGATATTTCAAAACCAGTGTTTTCTCTCTTATGGAGCTCCTCCCCACCTTGCCTTGGGCCAGGAAAAAGCTTCCCACTGATCTGCTGACCAGCACATGTCAGCTGCTTGTGTAAGGAGTAAACATCCCCCTCCCCATCCCACGTGGCTTCTGAACAGAGCTATTTACTTGAGGCTGCTGACTCCCCTTGCTGGACAGAAAGCAGGAAGACCTGGCTGGAGCTGATGGAGTTGAATGGCACTGGCTCTGATCCTGTTTCTGGCAGCAGCAGCAGCAGCCTGTACTGGAAAAACTGCAAACCTGCATGGGAGAGTGAGTTGCTGAATTACCAAGAGGGGCATGTTCTTTGGAGACTTAATTTTTAAGTACTGAAAGAAACATCCAGGGCCTTTTCTGAGGTTTTTGGGGACCAAGATTCTACATTCTCCATTGGCAGGAAACCCCTTGAACCTCCTCTCAACCATGGTCAGGTAGATAGACTTGACCAATGGACAGATGTGAGTAAAACCCAGCAAAGTGCCCTTTGGCTAGAGTCAGGTATTGGCCAATATATGTCTGCAGGTTACAGGGGACAGGTTGGTGAACACAGGCTAAAATTTGGTACACCAGTGTTTCTTAAACTGGGTTGGGACCCACAAGGTGGTTCACGAGCCAATTTCAGGTGGATCCCCATTCATTTGAATATTTTATTTTTAATATATTAGACTTCATGCTTCCATGGTATGTAACTGCATTTGGGGAAATGTTATAGACCTCTACTTTTAACAAGCTACTATGTATTTTCTTATAACAATGATAGTAAATGGGACTTTTGGGTAAGTGTGGGTAGGATTGCAGCCTTATGTTGTTGGCAACCTTCAGTCTCGAGAGACTATGGTATCGCGCTCTGAAAGGTGGTTTTGGAACATTGTCTAGTGTGGCTGAAAAGGCCAATTCGGGAGTGACAATCCCTTCCACAACGGGAGCAAGTGCAGTCTGTCCCTGGTCTGTCTCCCTGGCTATGGGCCTTCCTTCTTTGCCTCTTAGCCTCAGACTGTTGGCCAAGTGTCTCTTCAAACTGGGAAAGGCCATGCTGCACAGCCTGCCTCCAAGCGGGCCGCTCAGAGGCCAGGGTTTCCCACTTGTTGAGGTCCACTCCTAAGGCCTTCAGATCCCTCTTGCAGATGTCCTTGTATTGCAGCTGTGGTCTACCTGTAGGGCGCTTTCCTTGCACAAGTTCTCCATAGAGGAGATCCTTTGGGATCCAGCCATCATCCATTCTCACGACATGACCAAGCCAACGCAGGCGTCTCTGTTTCAGCAGTGCATACATGCTAGGGATTCCAGCATGTTCCAGGACTGTGAACTTTGTCCTGCCAGGTGATGCCGAGAATGCGCCAGAGGCAGCGCATGTGGAAAGCGCTCAGTTTCCTCTCCTGTTGTGAGCGAAGAGTCCAGCCCTTGCAAAGCGAAGATTGCAGCCTAGGATTGTTAAAAAAGTTCCTGCTTGATGATGTCACTTCCAATCATGACATCCAATCATGACATCACTTCCGGTGGGTCCTGACAGATTCTCATTCGAAAAAGTGGGTCCTGGTACTGAATGTGTGAGAACCATTGCAATACACACTTGCCTGGGAATAAGTCCCAGTAAACTCAAAGGAGCTTCCTTCTTGGACATGCCTAGGATTGCACTGAGAGTCTCAGAACAGCTGACTTAAAGCAAGCCTGTACCCTGGCACCGAAACATGCTAATACTCACTGCTAGGGTGGGGTGCTCTACATCACCCAGAGAGCCAGGTTTTGTTTCTATAGGATGCTGCAAGACATGGGTGTGTGTGCATTCTTGGGTCTTATCAGACGCTGGCATGCTGTGCAGCACACTTAATGAATCCCAACCACAAACATGTGAATTCAGGCTGCTTCCTCTTGAGAAGTCATCTGCCCTGCCCACAGATCCTTGGTCACCCAGGCAGTAGGCCCTTTAAGACAAGAGTATCTGTGCATGAGACTTGCCCTGACACCCCAGGATGAGAGAGAGGGAGAATGCTGCCGACTTCCTGCAGTAGTAAACTCCCCTCTTTGCCGATCTACAAAGGGCACCCAGAGACTCCACTCAGTATGACACCAAGTCTTCAGCTTTGTTAAGCATCCAGCCCTGACTAAGAATTCAGTAGCACTCAAAAGCTTGCTGCACAGGGCTGCAATCCCGTGTGCGCTCTCCTGGGAGTAAGCCCCAACAAACGCAAGGCTTGCTTCTGAGTAGGCCTGCATAGGCTTGCTCTGTGTGTCATTTGGGATGCTCTTAATAAAAGCCCTACTGGTTTGTGGCTAACAAACCCACAATGATGACAAGGCTCCATGTCGCTCTCCTTACCAAGGAGCCTGGCAGAGGCAGGCTGGCTCCTGGGGGAGCACAGAAGTGGATTCACAACCAGGGAGTGAATATCCTGACAGATTTGCTTGCAAGAATGTTGCCAAGCCAGGTTTTGAGGTTAAATATCTCAGCAAGAGATTTTCACATGCCATCCAGGCCACACCTCCACGTAGGAATAAATAAATAAACAGGAACTGTGGAGGGGGGATTGCCTTGCAACTATAATCCTTATGTAAAGTGGGGGCGGGATGTTGCTACTGCCAGACAAAAATGGTAAGTCAGAAGGGAGAGCAGCAGGCACACCAGTGGCCTTGCCCAGTCAACACTCCATTGTGGGTTCCCCTCACGTGCTCAGGTTTGGCAAGATGTTATGCTAATATTGTCACGTTGCAAAATGGAGATGTTTGGTTGCAAGAAAGGACAGCCCCTTCTCCAAGCAAGCAAAAGGCAATGCAGGGGAGGGTGCAGCTCAGCTCAGATGCTAGGCATGCAGAGGCGCCAGGTTGCAAAGCTTATTTCGGGTGCGGAGCCCCCTCCCTTCCATATTCATACACATTCCCTCTGGGCATCATGTGCTGATGCATTTGTCACCAAGGAAACCTCACCCTTTGGGCCAGAGGAAATCCTTCCGCACCTCCCACAGCATAGTCTCTTGGTGATGCCGAGGATTTGCATGAGAATGTCTCCTGAGTGGTTAAAAAAAAGCGCGGTGGCGGGGGGGGGGGATACACAACAATTCCCCCAAGCTGCCACTTTCTTCAAATCCTTTCTTAAAACCAACTTTTTTGTGTGTGTGGTTTGTTTTCTTGCAAGCTTTGGCCCAACCACCTAAATAAGGGAGGCTTAAGAACATAAGAGGAGTCCCACTGGATCAGGCTAAAGGTCCATTGAGTCCAGCTTCCTGTATCTCACACAGGAAGCTGGACCAGAGCACCCAAGGGAACAAGAGACCTGCATCCTGGACTTTTCCTCCAGCAATTTGTCCAGTCCCCCTTTAAAGGCATCCAGGCCACATGCCATCACCACATCCTGTGGCAAGGAGTTCCACAGAGTAATTACACGCTGGGTAAAGAAACATTTTTTTCCCAACACTCAATTTTAGTGGATGTCCTCTGGTTCTGGTGTTGTGTGAGAGCAAAGAGAACATCCACTATTCACTCTATCACCATATCCTGTGGCAGGGAGTTCCACAGACACTCCGTTTTAGCTCTGTTCCCCTTCTGGTGCTGTGAGAGGGAAAAGAGCATCCCTCTATCCACTTTATCTGTCCCCTGCATAATTTTGTATGTCCCAATACAAAATTGGGGGAGGCTTCTCCCCTTGCTCAAGATCCAGATTGTAAGCTGCTCAGGGCAGGGACCTGTCTGCTCTCCCTCTTGCCTGCAAATTCCATCTAGACCTATGTCCTCCTGTGCACTACAACCCCCAGCATGCCCCGCGCCCAACAAGCGTCTCAACAACCACACCCCCGCTTTATCAGCCTCTCCAGCGCAACCACGCCCCCCTCTAAGGAGCGAGGACTGCAACACCCGGCATGCTTCGCTCCCAACTTGCGTGGGTGTAGTCTTTAAGCTCCAGGTGAGGAGCAAAAAACTACAACTCCCGGCACGCCTCAGAGACTGCGCAGGCGCAAACGGAGCAGCTGCGCCACGAGCCCCGCCTTCCCCCAGGCAGGTGGGCGTGGCCTCAGCCAACCCCTCCCCGTCCTCCCACTCTCGCTGCCCCCCTCTCCCCATTGCCGGTACCGGGAGGGCTCCGCGCCGCTTCCTCCCTCCAGCCATGGACTCGGACTCCTGCGCCTCGCCCCCAGAGGTGAGGCAGCCCCTCCACCCACCCGGGGGTGGGAGAAACCGACCCCCTCCCCACTCCGCCCCCCTTTGCAGAAGGGTTTGGGGAGGGGGCCAAGTTGGGAGGGATCTTTGGTTGGGGGGGCAGGGGGAGTCCCCAGAGGCTGGTTTGGGGGGGGGAATGTGCCCCCACTGAGAACTCCCCCCCTTCCCCCAAGAGTTTTTCTTCCACAGCCCCCCATCTCCCCCCCACCTCCAGCTGACTGTGCTCCTTTACTGGAAGCACTGGGGGAGGGAGGGGGGAGTGTATGCGAGGGCCCCTCCCCCAGCCAAGCAGGAGGCCCCCAGCAGTAGCAAAGCAGCGGGGGGAGGGGAGTGTGTGCAAGTCCCCCCCAGCCAACATACCCCTCCCCCACCGCAGATCGCAGGGTTTCCTGCTTTGCTTTGCCTACCGAAGGTGCCCCAAGTCTCCCCCTCCCTCCTTGCCTGCAGTCACCCACTTCCAGCACTGGATCTGTCAGGAAAAAAGGGGTGGGGGAGCAGCAGCCCAAAGGCATGAGGTGGGGGTGGGGAAAAGGGCTTGTTCTCTTCTGCAGCCCCCCTTTGCAAAAGTTTTCTTCCCCCCCCCCCTTGTTTCACCCTTGTGGGGCGGGGGCAAGAAGATCCCCCTCCCGTCTGCTGCTTTTCCTCTCCCCAAACTGGCTGACGCCCCTAGTGGCCTCTCCCTCTGTCTCTCTCTGGCCAGGATTTCTCTCTGGGCTCCAAGAGGCGCCGGACAGTGGAGGACTTCAACAAGTTTTGCACCTTCGTCTTGGCCTACGCAGGCTACATCCCCTACCCGCAAGAGGTATGGGGTGGGGGCTGCAGCCCTTGGGGGATTTGGGGGCTTGCATTTTGTGCATTCCTGCTATGTGGGTGCAGGGGAGCTGGGTGCCGGGGGAGGGGCAGCAATGCTGCAGGGGGAGTGCATTGAGCAGAGGGGCCGAGGAAGGGCATCTTGTGTGGCTGCCAGGGCTTTATGGGGCGAGAGGGGCAGGCACAAGAATCCAGAAGAGGCGTGACTGGGCGGGATCTTCTGGGGAGGATGCAAGTGACTCAGGAAGACACAGGCTGGTGCTGTTTGATTGTGGCATAGAGGTCAAGAGCACTGGCCAAGATTGCGGGGCCATGGCACTCCTCCGGTGACTTTAGGTGAACTGCTATCTCTTGGTCTTGCAGGGCTGTTGTGAGGGTAACATGGGCAGGGGGGGAGCTCCTGGAAGGAAGGAGATTAAGCAAAATTAAATATGTTTTTATTTCAAAAAACGTGAAGGTTAGGGGCGTGTGTGGAGAGGGATCTAATTTTTTTTTAATGCTCATCCCATTTTTCTGTACACGCTGAGCATCCAAAGCAGCTTAGAAAAAAGGGCGTGTTCTTGACTGAAAGTGAAGAGACTGGATTGATTGACTGGCTCTGCCAATGCATCTGAAACATTTTGTGTATGCTCGGGTAGACGCAACTGAAAAACAAAACAGGGCAGACGAGGGAGAAAGCAGTGCACAAGTCTTAGTGTTGTGGCATGATGCCTGTGTGTTCTAGGACCCCCCTGTGCGGAGCAGCCCCAGCCCCCCGAACAGCACTGGCGGCACCATCGACAGTGACAGCGGGGAACCCCGCTTTGGGGATGTGCCCCCTTCAGCCTCCCTCCTGGCAAAGACACGGAAGAGCTTCAGTCAAGTCAAGTGCTACTCTTCCCTCTATCAGTGGGCCAACCCCAACAGTCTCCTGGGGGATAGGAAGAAAGTGGAGAAGATCCGGAAGAAGAGGAAGGTGGTGAGGAGGGAGGTGCCAGTGCCCCTCACCGGAAAAGAGTACCAAGGGGAGGAGCCCTACGCAGAGGCTGCAATGAGCCCCTTGTCTGAAGGAGATGCTCAGTCTTCAGGGGAACGTTGCTCGGCCTGGGACTCGGACACACCGTCCAATGCCTCTTATCCACCAACAGTCCCAGAGGAGCAGTGCCTGATCCAGACAGTGGGCAAGCGTACCATCATTCGGCAGGGCAAGCAGGTGGTCTTCCGCGATGAGGATGGCAGCGGAGATGACGAAGACATCATGGTGGACTCAGGTACGGAGGGTGATCAGGGAGCCGCTACCAGACTTCCGCTGTCCTTAAAGGGGGAGGGAGAGAACCTGCACATGCTCAGAGGGCTTTCTCTATAAGCCACTGGTTGTAGAGCTCTGGGGCTTCAGTGGGTCTGGAGGGCTGACCCCTTCCCTTGGAGCCTGGTGGCCCCTTCTGGCTAGACTAGAGAAGGACTCTGTATCTGCCCTCACCTCCTATAAAAGACAACTTCTCTGCTCACAACCATAATCTTAGAATGCTTTTGGTGGTGGTGGGGGGATGCTGGGTCTGATACTATCCTAGTGAAGATGGTCTTGTTCCAGCCAGCAGCTGCATTCCAGGGTAACAGCTAGAAAGACCACCAGGTAGCTTTTCTAAAAGTGACCACTAGATAGCTGAGCTGGTAGTCTGGAACCCATTGTAAGCCCAACTTAAGATGAGCCTTACTGAATCAGATCCGAGGTCCATCAAGTGCTTCCCGCAGCAAGGGAAGTCCACAAGGGCAACAGCCTTTTTGTTTTCTGGTATTCAAAGGGAGACTTTGTAGACCTCACAGCTGTTGTGACTATTGCCACCTCTCATGCCAGCAAATTCCATATATGTTTGTTGTGTAAAAGCTCATTCTTTTGTTTATCCCAAGTCCCCTTTTCCATTGGATGACTTCCTAGTTCCTGCATTAAGAGAGCAGGAGGAAAATCTCTCACTATCCACTTCCTCCACACTAGGCATGATCTTATAAGCCTCTGTGAAGGCCTCATTTTCCTAAACAGACTATTCCCGTCTTAGCTTTTCCTTGCATCAGGGGAGATTCTCCTACATTCTAATGTGGTCTCTTTGCTTGGAATTCTCCCCCCCCCCATAGATGATGATTCGTGGGACCTTGTGACCTGTTTCTGCATGAAGCCCTTTGCCGGACGGCCCATGATTGAGTGCAGCAACTGCCACACTTGGATCCATCTCTCCTGTGCCAAAATCCGGAAATCCAATGTCCCCGAGGTGTACGTCTGCCAGAAGTGCCGGGACTCCAAGTTCGATATCCGGCGCTCTAGCCGCTCCCGGGTGGACTCTCGCCGGCACTTCCTGGACTAGTGGGCAAGGAGAGTCATTTGAAGTGAATAGACTTGCTGTGCAGAATACAAGACTCCAATTGGTGGGGAGTGGCAGGAGGGCACGCTGAGGTCTTGTGTTTGTGGGGTGGGGGGGCTCAGCAAAACGCTGAGGCACAGCAGTACTCTTAACTACCTGGAGTGCTGCTAGAAGAGGGACCAATCCAGTGCTTGAAGATGCACTGGAACAGGCAGGCTGAGGCTGATGATGGGAAGCATGTGCCAGCCTGTTGGGCATCATGTGCTCTTTCTTCCCGGATTCCAACA
Organism: Tiliqua scincoides; assembly: GCF_035046505.1. NCBI lineage: Eukaryota > Metazoa > Chordata > Lepidosauria > Squamata > Scincidae > Tiliqua > Tiliqua scincoides. Next base: position 15,182,220 of record NC_089829.1, read on the forward strand.
TGACAGTGAGAAGGGATTCCCTGGCTGGAGGGCGCTGAGTGATTCCAGCGGTGGTTCAGAGATCTGCTGCTGGTGGAACTGTAAGGCTGGTAGACCTCAAAAGGATGTGAGAAACAGTGTAAGGTGGTCCCACCTGAGCAAGAAAGTCCCCTTCCCAGTTGGGCAGCTTGGAGCTGGGGGAGGGGCTGAGTGGGGAAAAGCCATCCCCTGCGAGGTCTGAGGGAACCTCGGTGGCTCTAGCTTGCCCCTCCAGAGGCAACTCTGATGATCTTGGTATGGTTGACAGTTCTGCCCCTTCCCCTCACCCCAGAAGAAATAGTCCTCAAAATCGATCAGGACCTGTCCAGCTTGGCAATCACCTGCTTGGAGGTCTGATGATGATGATGTTTCGCTAGCGCTGCCCAGCAGTGAAAGCAAGCTCTAGGGGGGTTTGCTCTGGGAAATTTTTATTTGGGGGAGAGGATTCTCTCCTGTTGGGTTGAAGCGAGCCATGCTCTCAAGGCATCAGGCCACATGCTGAGTGTGGAGCAGATCTCAGATGGGAAGGGGCAGAGGAGCCACTTGATGTAGGAGCTGTAGCGAGAAGCATCCCAGAATGGACCATCTCCAGTAGTCAACAGTGTGGGTATATTGCCTCTGGAGTCACCCTGTGAGACTACATGGGGTCTTGCTATTTGTGTTGTGGCTGCAGGCTTAAGAGCAGACGTATTTAAATAGGGGGGAACAAGGACACGGGTCCCCCCTCCACTTTGGCATTTACCACTAGGCTAGGTAAGGCTGCCATTGTCAAACTCCTGCTGTAATATCGAGAGTTTATCCATCTAGAAATGGAGAATGAGGCTTTCGTGGGCAGGGGGTTGAATTTGGTCTTCTGCAGGCATGGCCATTTGCTAAAGGTGGTTCTCTGGAGGAAGCCTCAGTAGGCTTCTAGGCTTGTTCTGTTGGGGGGTAGGGGACACCGCATTTGGAAAGAGGCCATCTTCACTGCCGAAGCCTGGCCAGCGCATGGTGGGGCACCTTGGTACTGTATCTCAAGGGGAGAAATGAAATACTTTCACAGTTGACTTGGGGGTTCAACTCTGGGACCGAAGTTCATTCAGTCGTCTTCTGTAACCTGTTTGTCCACACCAGGTGGATGTGACTCAACTCCTGGGAACAGGATTTTCAGCAGAAAAATGAACACCTCTGAGTTGATCCAAGTAAAGTCTCAGTTTGAGAGCTTTACTTTTCCTTTTTTAAAATTAAAATATGTTGTTTTAAGCAGTAAGATTTCTTGCCTCTCTTCAAAGCCACACTTTGTACTCGCTGGTCATGAAACACAAAACACATCAGGGTTGGAGGCGGCAGGAGAGCCCATGAGCTGGACTACAACCTAAGATAGGCTTTGACTCCAGCCTGTTCTCCCTTGCAAAAGAGCAGAGGCAGAACCATCCCTGAAGCGCAGGGAGAAGTGCATAAGGGGCATAACTTCATTCTTCTGCCATTCCTGGCCTGTGGAACACAAACCACCCCTAATGCTGTGTGTTCCCTGCATGTGGAGTAGCTATTCTGTTTCCCTCACCATTGCACAATTGTCAGTTTCATCTCTACCCCACCTTTCCAATGGTTGGCAACCTTCAGTCTCGAAAGACCATGGTATAAGCCTACAGCACCTGATATTCCCAGGTGGTCTCCCATCCAAGTACTAAACAGGCCTGACCCTGCTTAGCTTCCAAGATCAGGCATGTGCAGGGTAATGCTGTTCTCAAAATGGGTCCTTGCCTTTGGTTTCTTGAACTAGAGCCAGTAGCCAGAAGGAGTCTTCATGTTGGGCACAGCCAACTGGATAGTAGTGCCCCACCCCAATCCCAAACAGATGATGCAATATTAATGTTTGGATTTGAGTGGGAGTGGGAGTGTGGGATGGGAGTAGCTAGGAGGAGGACTTGGGAGGGTAGCCCATTCCAGAACTTGCCAGGTGGCTGTAGGCAAAGTTCCTTCCCCCCCCCCACCTGCAATAAGGTCAAATACTATTCTACCATAAGCCATTCCTGCCCAATGTTGCATGTACGTCACAGGGATCAAATGTGTACACCTGGGAGCCAGCAACAATGGGTTAAAGGGCTGTAGCTGAGATCAAAGGGGAGAACTCTTTAAAATGCTCTGATGAATATTGTCAGTGCTGGTGAGATGGGGCTCACAAGATGGGAGGCAAGGGAAAGGTAGCTGCTCTTTCTGCAGGTAGAGTGTTTCCTAACAAGAAACAACTGCAGACCCTCCTGCAGAAAAGTCATGGGGGGCATGGTGGTCAGTGGGAAGAAAGAGCCATGCTCCAAAGCTAGAGCTGTGCCCTTTATCGTGCTTAACAAAATATGAAGAAGGCATCAAATAGCAAGCTTTGCCTAGTCAGGACATTGGTGGAGCCCCCATAACCTGTTGCTGTCACTACAGGAGTCTGCAGCAGGCCAGATGCTAAGCGAAAGAAGGGGGTAGCCCCCCCCCAACACCAAGGATGCCCTGGACTTTGCTTCTACAGACTTCCAGCCTAGGGCCTTTCCTTAGTTTTTGCCCCTCTGCTTTGAGAACTCCACCTGTTTCCCTTGTGTATTTCTTGATCTGCTATGAAAGGGACCTGCATGTTTCTGGAGCAAGTCAACCTCCAGACCGAATATTTCCAAACGAGGGAGGCTGTGGGAATGGCTGTGCCTCCCTTCTCTGTGCAGCCTTAGGGGTGCACTGATACTGTCTCACCCCCTTCAGAGCTGGTTCAGATCTGCAGGAAAACCAGGAAGGCTCCAACATTTGCTTCTATAAGCCTGGGAGGGGGGAAGCTATCCTTGCTTCCAGCAGGGATGTGCAGTGGGTGGGGAGGCAGGTGAGGCAGTCTCCCTACTGTAGGCCTTCGAAAAGCAGAAGCACCACCACGTGAGGCACCCAAGCACTCTCAACCCATGCACTCTGCGCTGTTTTACGAAGGACTATGGTAGGCAGAGCATTACCCACCCACTGTCTCTGGCTCCTAGCCCAGCCTTCTTTTGCATGAAGAAGAATCCTAAGGGATTCCAAAGCGTGCTGTTTGGTTGCTCTTAGGGCATTACCCTGCTTTCGACTGTTACTGTTTCTTTGCACAAGAGTTGTGAAGCTCTGGGCACTGTGCAGCCCAACAAGAGATGTGGCTCTGCCATTTGTGAAGAAGCAAGACTGCCCCCCAAGCAGATACAGAGTGCTGGCAGCCCAGGTGGTGGTGGTTAGGAATGGAACATACTGACCAGGCTTGTGCAGCTGCAGCGAAAGGAGTGCTGCAGGGTCAGGAAATGTGGCAATCTCAGGTTCCCTACCCCAGCTCTCTGCTTTGCTCTCCATTTTTTTTCAGGGCATCAGGAGCATTTACCAAATAATAGCCTAGGTGGATTTGTGGGGGGAGGAGTGCATGCCCTACCTGGCCTTCCAGAGAGCAGCATGCAAGACAATGCATGCAAAGCAGCAGCCCAGCAGGGAGTCTCTCTTGAGGCTACACACAAATGGAGTCTGGAAGTGAGGGCCCCTTGCTCTAGTCTCATCTCTCTAGCTCTATGTCTCCCCCTCCCCCGTCAAAGAGGCTGGGTGGCCGATTGTGTGAGAGCAAGAACACCCATTCACTGCAAGGCTTGTAGGGACCTTGAAGGTGGCAGCAGTGCTCAGGGGCAAGGTGGGCTTGAGGCTCCTGGAGAGGGAGGCAGTGTGCACAGCTCAATGCAAATCCCGCAGAGGAGGGTGGAGCACAAGCCTATACTTGTCTACTCAGAAGTAAGTCCCACTGCAATCAATAGGGCTTACTCCTGGGAAAGTGTGCATAGGACTGCAGCCTTAGATCCAGAGGCGCCTCAGGAATGGGAAAGAAATGCCCTCCTCTTTGCCCCAATGGGGGAAACTGAAAGTAAAGACCTCTTTTCCACTAGGGCTCCCTGCAACTGGTGTGCAGAGGCAGCACATGGCCAGCATGCCTAGCAGCCACTGCCAGACTTATCTTCTTTCATGAATGTGGCCACTCCCCTCTTCAAGTCAGCAACACATCATGTGGCAAAGGGTTCCACTAAGAACCTGTTGTGTGAAGGACCACTTTCTGTCCATTCTCAGGTTCCCTCCCCACTCCACTGGGTGAACTTCACCTCTCCACCCCATACCCAGTTTTATCAGCCTCAATCATGTCACCCCTTACTAGCCTTTTTCCAGGCTACAAGAACCCAAACAATGCAGCTATTCCTCACAAGGGAGGTACCTTCAGGTTTCAGATGGGGTTTTCCCCCCCCAACACCTTTTTCTCCTACCCACTTGCCACCTTCCCCCCCTTAAGTGAACCACAGACACCAACAGAGCCCTCCCTCCCAGTGAGAGAGGATGCTCACATAGGACGCTGTCCTTCACAAAAGTGGGTTGTTTTATTGTCCTTATCCGTTACAGTAGAGGATCCGTCTGCGTCAGTGGGTCATGCACACTGCAGAGACCCGCATAACATAAGCTGGGTGGAAGGAGAACAGAAGGGGCTGCTTGGGCCCCAGGGGGGCTGGATTTAGGCAGTAGCAGACCAGTAGCTGGTGTGTCCACCCAAAGTCACTACACCAGGTACCTGCCCTGCTTTCCAAACGGAGTTTGCATTACTGTAATCCTATTCCGTCAGCTTTAAAGGAAGTTGGGGTGATCTGTCTGGTGAAAAGAAAAGTGGGTGGATGGGTGTCTCCCCAAGAATCGTACCCACACGACTGGCAAGCTGGTTGTTTGAACAGGAGGATAGCCTTGCCAGATAAAAACAGAGAGCAGCTCAGTCGGCAATTCCAGGGGTGTCGGACATGGGGGCACAGCACTGGGCTGTTTCCAGGATCCTTGGCATTACCAATCCACTTGGCTCAGGGCCAGAGCAACCAAGGGGCAGGTGTAGATTCCAAAGAAGAGACTGCTACACAGGGAGATTGGAGAGGGCCAAATGACACATCACAAGGAAGAGGGGCAATGTTTCAAGAATGATCAGTTGCTACAATGTTCATCAGGGGCATCTTGCATAAAGTTAAAGGAAGGTACTGACCAAGCATCAGTTCACAGCCTTCCCTCCTTCTCTTGTATAGAGATAGGATAGGAGGCCACAACACTGCTTTTCATGGCACAACAGCACCCCCATGTGGAGGAAGGCTTAATATCCACAAACTTTACTACTGTTTCCCCTTGTTTGGCACTCCGGCTTGTATCCCCCTCTGCCTTCTCACCCACCCCCACCCTTTCCCTGGCCAGAAAACTTTTTTCTCTTCAAATAAATGCCCAAGCAGAATTCGGTTCTGGAATACACTTGCTGCCACCACCACCCACCACCAACTTGGCATTATCAGCTGTTGGAGAAATGGGAATGGGAAGACTGATGGGCTTCCAGTCAAATTTCCCAAGTGCATTTCTGCTTTCAGGTGCACATGCCCCAATCTTTGAATTGCGGACTGGCAACGGGGCTTGCAGGCTTTGGGACTTTTCCCTCAAAGACAAAAGGGGGCCAGGAGCTGCAAAATCCCTTCCAGCTCTTTCGTCTGAAGTAACTTAAACTCGCTCAAAGTGTGAAAGGCAGATAGTTCTAGCCCATCTGTTCCCCTGCTAAGTGTCCCTGGTTGAGAAGGATGCTTCTTGCAGTGAGGGGGCCTCTTCTGCACTACAACCCCCTCTCCCATATATGGGGAAAGGACCAAGGTCAGGCTGGCATGCTCTGTGGCACTGACCAAGCCACACAACCCACCCCCAGGTAGCAGCTTCCCAGTGCCACTGTCTGGTCCAAGCCACAAGTAACGGGTGTAAAAAGCACCTCTGTGGATCATAAGGTAAGCAGTGTCTCCACTGGGCTGAAGACAGGTCAAATCCAGGGAGAACAGATGGCACGGTTTCTGCTGACTCGGGCACAGAACCAACACCTTCCCTGCTTCCCCGCCAGATTAACTGTCCACATCAATCCGGTGAGCTGTCAGGGTAGAAAAAAAGAGAGAGATGTCAGATGTTATAGGAGCTGATATCAATGGGAGGATTGCTTTGGCTATTTGGTTGATTGGATTGCTTAGGCTATTCAGAGCACAATCCTAAGCACTTGTTGGGCCGGCGCAAGTCCCTTGCACCAGCCTGGGAGGGTCGCAAACATGTCATAAAGCACATTTGCACCTCTGTCGGATTAGGCCGTGTTGGCCAAATTCAGCTTCCAGGGCAGCAACGAATGGTAAGTCTGTGCTGGCCAAGCTTGGCCGGTACAGGGGTTGGGGGGGGCAGGGAGGAGGTGGGAGGGAGATGGGCAAGTGGGCGGGGAGCAGGAGGTGGGGCCAGGACCGAGCAGTTATGCCGGATCCTAGTCTGTTCCCAGGCAGCACGGAGTGGCCCCTTGTCAGGGGACGAGTTTCCCCTTGCTCCTGGCTGAACCAGTCGGCCCCAAACGTGTGCTGAATACAGCTCAGGCCCACTGGCCTGCCTGTTCCAGCGCAAGTTAGGATTGTGCTACCCATTAATTTGCTATTGGTTACCAGTCACTGTGGAGGTTTTTAAATCCTGTATTGCTTTTAGCTGTTTGGGGAATGTTTGGTTAAACAGGGAAGGTGAGATGCAAGCTGTTGCTTGTAGAACCAGGTGTCTTTGTGATCCATTTCCAGTGCAGCATCCTGAACAGAACCTGCTCAGAACTTGAGACTCTCAAACTCACTGCAATATCCCTAGTTCAGTTCCCAGCAGCTCCAGTGGCAGGGCTGGGGGGGACGGGACGACACCCTCCTCAAGAGGAGCTGCTAATTCAACAACTCTGGGCTGATAAGGCAGCTTTAGATGCATAATCAATTACAGAGCTGCAGAACTACAGAGCTAATTACAGATACTTGCAGGCAAGAAGGCCCAGGGTTGATCCCTGACAGGCCCAAGAGAGCTGAAAATCACAGAATCAGAGTATATTCAGAGTTGAAGGGGACCTTGGCACTCATCGAGTTCAACCTCCTGCTTGGTGCAAGCAACTACAGCATCCCTGACATGTGGCCATTCAGAAGCACTCCCTAGGAACAGCTGTTCAGCCAGCTTTGAACCCACTTGACAGGAGTGGCCAAGAGTGGCCACATTTTACCATTTTATCCACAGGGGTATCATGGGAGACCTTGTCCAAGGTGTTGCTGAAATCTAGGCACAAAATCTCCCCAGTGTTCCCACAGTGTACCAGACTGATCACTCTCTCCAAGACAGAGGTGAGATACCTCTGGTACAACTTGTTCTGAACAAACCCAGGGTGGCTCCTTGGAATCACTCCATTGTTTTCCAAGTGTGCAGATTTTCCTTCATCATACTCCCTTCCAGGGTCTTATCAGGCAGACTGGCCGACAGACTGGGCTGCAAGCCACCTTGGCCATGAATCCACAAGGTGGGCTTGAGCAGTGCTAATAATTTTCGGTAATGAAATCAGATTCTGCAGACTCTGCACACACCCCCTGATGCTAGGCTGGATACTCAGGTTCCATGCTGCAGAGCACATGCCTGTGAGCATAAGGTGCAGGAACCTTCCACTTCTGCAGCACAGCAGGAGTCACAAGTAAAGCCAGTAAAGCAAGAACTTAAAACCTTCCTCCACAGACTGCTTCCAAAAGTGATCCCCTTACACAACAGATGATCCCCCTTACACAAAGTGATCCCCAAGGCACAACAAGGCACAACAGATGTCTCCCCCACCACCTCCAGGCCTGACTACCAAGGCTCCGCTCACTCACATTGCTTTGGTATCCTAAGGGCCTCATTGTCTGCAGACATCACTTGGTGCATGACGCCCCGGAACTGGTAGAGCACTTTCAGGCTCTTCTCTTCACCCACGCAGGGGTCATAGAAGCCAGGCAGACCGGCCTGCAAAAGAGAAACAGCCACAGATTTGATCCACTCCTGCTCACCAGACAGCCCAGTTTGATGCAACATCCAAGGCTACTAGGAAGACTACTTCTGCAGGAAGGGGGAACACCTATTTTCCCTGGATTTGCCACAGGCACCATAAAGGCAACAGCAGCAAAAAAAGGCAGACAGCTGGGGAAAGGTTTGATCATGTGTGGCCCCCATATCCCTCCTGTCTGCCCCACTGGTAAGAAAAGAGTGAACAGCTTCCTGTTGCATCATTATGATCAGTTGTGAGCTTTCTTGGAGATCATTTGATGGGGGGGGGGGGTTAGAATAATCTTTAACAAACAATCTCAAATTTCTCCAAATACGAAGTGTATTTTATGATGGTGAGGAAGGAAGCGGGGCACGGCTGCGACCCCACCTTGGATGTTTCCGTGAGGATGAGCTTGGAGTCCTTGACGAGGCACTGCAAGGGCACCGTCACATCAATGACCTTCACTTTTTCATTTCTCCTGCTCTGGTCATTGACAAACTTCCCATACCAGGCGTTCACCACAATCAGGCCTACATTGGAAAAGAAGACAGGTGAGGCCAGAAGAGAGCTGAAGGTGGGGCATTTCAGCCACCCCAGTGTTGTGTTTGACATCCAGACCATGCAGACTCTGTGAACTAAGGCTCAGGGAGAAGCAGCCTCATTCTCATAAGTAAGTCTTCAGTAGGAGAAGCAAAAAAGAATCCTGATTTTATAATAAGAAAAGATGAGCTACTAAAGCAATGATTTTCAACCCTTTTCATCTCAAGACACACTGACACAGCGCTAAAATGGTCAAGGCACACCACAAGTTTTTTGAAATTGACAATGCACACCACACTGCCAGCCGGGGGATCACATCCCCCAATTGCCCTACTAATAAATGACCATTCCCCAAATTCCCACAGCACACCTGCAGACCATTCACAGTACACCAATGTGCTGGTGGCACACTGGTTGAAGTAGCTGTGCTAAAGGGTGCACCTGTTTGGTCAGGCTGCATAAATCTGGTCATCAAGAGGGACAAAGAATATATGCAGAATACTAAAGAACTGCTACCAATCAAGGAGAAATACTGCTCAATCCCACCCCAGCCCAAAATTCCAACTCTTTTTTTGCCACCTTAAAACAACAACAATATTAAATCAAGGCAAAAACTTTTGGGATGCTGAATTCTGCAACCAGTGCCAATTTGTTGAGTTTGGATGGCACAATTATGAAACACATACAGCCCTGAAGATGAGCCAATGACAAGGAAATGGATCATTCTGAAGATGGAAAGCAAGCATTCTGAGGCACCACATCTTTCCATTTTGGCCCAGCATTTCTTATTTTATTTGGATGATCAAAGCACTATCTATGTGAAAGGCATTAAACAACAAATGCTGAAAAAGTGCAGTTTTCACCCAGCCATCATCCAGAGGTGTCAGAGAGTGAGAAAAGGGAAGACAGCCACCCTTACCCATCCTGGCTTCTTCAGCCTCAATGATTCTCCGGACAGATTCCTGCATCAACCGCACCTACAAGAGAGGACCCAACAAAAGTGAGCATCGAGGCACAGAGATAGCACAAGAGGGCAACTACGTGGCAGAGGTGGACCCCAGACAGGGAATGTCGACAGGGAGAAGATGGATTTTCCTCTAGAAACTTCAGCAAAATAGAACTGGAGAACAGGGACGAGGGGCAGGTCCACTCAGACATTATCCAGCTGGAAGAAACTGGATGGCTGGAAAACTGATTTGGCAATGTCAGGGAAGGACTGGCAGGCATTGCTGGTGCACATTCAAGCAGACGGCTTAGAAACTGGTTTTAAGAACACCATGAACAAATAAAATGAAGAAAACTACATCTCTGCCGTTGCAAGGAAACGTAACACAATTGAGCCCTCTGTAGGAAGTATCAACAAGATGACTTTTCAAGTTCTGGAGTTCAAGTCCCATCTTCTGGCCTGGAAGGCTTTCCCCCAATCCCTGATGTGTCTGGACCCAGCAGTGACTCATTTAGGAGAGAAATGCCTCCGCAGCTGCCTGGAAAGAAGGGCCATGTCTAAGCCCCAATGATCTCTGGCACAAAATTAAATCTTTCTCAATCTCAACACTAGCAGAGCTTCAAGATTCCTGCACCTAGGGATGGTAGTTGGGACATGCAAAGCACGTGCCCGGCCACAGAGTTAAGGTAGGTATGCTCTGTTTCCAGAATGAGTCATTTAAATCCACAACAAAAAGATCACAAAAGCCCAAGTTCTCAAGTTAAGACAGGAGATATTAAAAACAGACCCAGTTGTCTTTTAAAAAAATCACTTTGTTTAAACAAAACCATAAGCCAAGCAGTTTCATCAGAAATATTGGGGGGGGGGAGACGGCAGGGGACTACATAATGGATCTAGGTGTCACTCATAAAAAACAGTCAGTCCTGATAAAAAGAAACGTCATGTCTCTGGTCATTTGCATTTCGGAGAGAAGGAAAACCTTAAGAACCAAAGCAGCTTCTGCCAATCTAAGGCCTGGGAGGGGAGTTTGGCAACAGCAAAGCAAGTCAGGAACCACTCTAGGGAGAGCCTACCGCAGCTTCTGCTTCCTGCTTCTTTTGCAGAGTATCACTGGCCGTGCTCTCTCGTTGCTTCTCCAGGTCCCTGCCAAAAGGAAGCAGTCAACAGTGAATTCCAAGCTGGGGCTCTGGAGTTCTGCTCTCCTTGGTGGCCCCTATCCTACACTTGGGAACGTACAGGACAAGACTCGGCAGAAGCTGCCATACCATGGACCAGTGAGGTGCCTGCCCAAGAGAAGGGTTTTGGGTGCTGTTAAGGACAGCAGAGCTGAAACAGACAGGTTTGGGCTATGAGATGCAAGCCACTGACCAAGTTCTCCTGTTCAAGCCCCATCACAGATCCAGTGAGGCAGGTGCAGAACTGCCGGATGGACTCCACATCAGCTGTTGGCAGAGCAAAGGTGCTATTTCGATTTTCTGTGCCAGGTACAAAACATATCTTGGACCAACCCAGAGTCGCAGCAATTAGCTCCCCAACCCACCCTACCGGACCCAACCAAAAATTATTCTAGCCCAGTATTTCATTTCCAACAGAGGTGCCTGCAGGAAACTCACAAGCAAGACAGGGAGGCAACAGAACTCCCTCCCACTTGTCCCTTAAGCAGCCATCATTCTGAGGATCCTCAGAGGCACCCTCCTTTGTGTATGCCCCAAAGATCAGCAGGATGCAAATACGGAGCAAAATAAAGTTCTGTTTATAAGAAAATGTGCCTGAATTCAACTCTTCACCTTCCAACCTCAAACTGGTTTTCTCCCTGTAAGACAGACAAGTCCTAAGTCTAGCTTAGGATCAGGAGTGAGTCACCCACCTGCATTCTCTATCTTAGTAGGATTGAACAACCTTTTGCAGGTAGGCAGGCAGGAGGGGCATGTTGGCTACTGAAGAGAAGAGGCATTAGCCAAAATGAAATACAAATGAAATGTACAGAGGATCAAAGGGATCAAGTCTCAAATTTAATGCAGGATCCTTATAGGATCAAGAAAAAGGATGCAAATATTGCCCTTGAGCCAAGTCTGGGAAGCTATTCTAGAAGTTCCCAAGACATGTTTCATTTGTGTTGCCATGAGGAGGAAAAAACCCCCCAAAAACTTAAGATTGTGTGCCCTTGGTAGAGAGGTGGGAATGAGACACCTCATTTTCTGCTCATCACCCCTCCCCTGACTCTGGGCAGCTTTCACCAGCTCGGCTGTAGCAGGACTCCTATGTAATGAAAACTCCTTGGCACAATCTCCGGGTTACGACTCTTGTTCTGTGGAACACATATGCTAGTTTTATATTGAGAGTAAAAAAGTTGAGAACCTTTTATCCCTTGAGTTGTCAGTATAAATCCACTGCCAAGTCCAAACACGCGAGAGTAACGAGGTATCTGTCCCTCATATAAGCTTCACACCCTGTAGTTACCAGCACAGCTTACAGCTGACCTTAATCTTGGGGGAATGAAAATCTGAGCAATATGAAGCGCAAACTGGAGCAAGTGACCCAATGTCCTGCCCCGTTGACAACAGCTGTTTAGGATAGTGACACTCACTTCTCCTTCTGTGCTCTGAGATATGGTCTTATGATCAGCCTGTGCATGGCAAAATAGACAACAAGAGGTCCCACAGTGGCATAGAAGACCGCGCTGGGCAGCAGCTGGTCCGTCAGGTGGACAGGAAAGAAGTAGGTCTGGCTGGCTCTGTTTAGCCTGCAAGGGGAAAGAGAAAGACAGAAGTTAGCTGGGAAATCCAGAGATGGGCACACCAAAAAGGTGCCAGCTTCAAACATCAGCCCTGGTAGAAGGAGCTAAAGGACACTGTTCAGTGGTTGAGGCCCTGCTTTGATGAAGAAGCTCTTGGATTCAATCCCTTGCAGCTTCTCTGGTAGGACCGAGAAAGACCTGTGCTGGAAAGCCTGGAGAGACGCTGCCAGTCAGAGTCAGGCAATACTTAGCTAGACTGACCAAGGGTCAGATTCAGTTTAAAGCAGCTTGCAATTCTCATCAGGATGCACGAAACCCATTCTGAGAAGGTGACACAGCCCAGTTGTAGAACCACCTGCTTTGCATGGAGAAGGTCCCAGGTTCAATGCCTGGCAGCATCTCCTAAAACTGTGGAGAGACACTGTCAGTCAGTGTCAGCAGTACTCAGCAATGTGTATCCATGCTCCGACTTGGTAGAAGGCAACTGACCACATTCTCAAAATCAACTCTTTGCTACCTGCCCTGCTTAATTTCCCAAAGAGGGAGCCAGATTTTAGGAGCCTGCCTGAGGGAAGAGGGCTGGAGAGGTTTGCAAGAACAGGCATGCATACCTATGACCACTCTGCTGCATACAGAAGGCAATAATGCAGGTCCTGCCTGGACACACGAGTTCGGGGTTCTCCGTGTGTTCAGGTCAAGGCAAAGGATACTCTTTGAGGGAGGGAGAGAGATACACAAGCTGTCATCACTGATCTTCATGCTTTCTGAGGAGTTTGAGAGCCCTCTGCTGGTAAAATGCAAACATGCACCAGATCCACAGCAGCACAAGTTCCAGCTCCAAATGTCAGATAGCATTAATGCACCTCTTGGTTCTTTGCTGGGAGAAAATAGTAGTCATTCTGAGCAACCGTGCTTGCTGTGGAGACACAGACCAAGGGGGCCAGACTCCATTCATAGGAAAGAAGAGGACAGGCTTTTGCTGAACACCACTACATACTCTCAAAGCTCTACCACCACCTCCTCCACAAACAAAGGATCCATCCATTGCCTCTGCCTGCTTTGCACCTTTCCCTTCTGGTTACTAAAGATGCCATCTGGAGCCAACAGCCCATGTTACTGCCACTGCCTGGGTAATGCTCAGGGATGGTTTCAAAAGGTCGGTTGAAGGCCTAAGTCCACTGGAGAGTCCAGCTGATCAGGCTCAACCTTGACCCCTCAAGCCCTGTGGCAGCATCCACTGTGCCATCAGGGGCAGGTCAGGGATGCTCTGCTTGCCCAAGGAAGGGTTTTGCCCCATAGCCCCCAGCACCTGCCACTGATGATCCCAACTGCTGTGGAGTTGCACAGGTCTCTGCTTTGTCCCCATATTTAGCATCTACATGTAACCACTAAATGGCAATGGGGGATTTATAATCCATTGTGACCAGTATGCTGGGCCGGGGCTGCAGAGAGGAATTTAATCGGGGGTACAAGTTTATTTTGGGCCCCTTTGCAAAGGGGGAGGGTGGTAATGGGTAAGCAGAATGGGGGCAGGGAGGGCAAAACAGGGTGGGGGGAGGGTGGAGACAGCTGGAAAAGGAGCCCAGGACTACCCACCCATGTGGCATCAACAGTAATACAGAAAACCAAACGTACTCCAAAGGCTCCCTAAAATCTTTTAAATATAGAAAATCATGCAGAAAATTAGCATCATCATACTTAGGCTCACACTAGAATGGAAAGTATCCTGTACGCACCAAAACTTACTTCTGCAACAGCTGTGTCCCTGAGCTCCTATACACTCCTTCATAGTAAGCAAATCCACAAGCCAAAGAGCTACTGTAGCAGGCCAGTTTCATCTCAGATTTGACACTGTGTTAAGTGTCATGTATGCATTCCTCAGCCCAGCATATATGGTTGCCAGTAGCTGCAGTAGCTGCAGCCACATGCTCATGGTAGTGTCCCCAGCATCCTGTGCAGACAACAAGTCTGAATAGATAGGAAAATGTAAGATCCGAGGAAATTTCTGGGCCTCCTTCTTTGCCTCCTGGGTCCCCTTTTTGACCCTGGACCCGGGTACAAATTACCCCCTTTACCCCCCTCTCCTAGGTCCTGTGGGGCTGCAAGCTCAGTGAAGAATCCCCAGCTTTGTATGCTGAAGGTCTCAGGAAGATCGGTTCCCAACAGCATCTCCAAGCAGAGATGGGAATGGTCCATATCTGCTTGAAATGCTGGAAAGTTGCTGCCAGTCACTATAGGCAATGCTGATTTGAATGGCCCAAGGGTCAGGCTCTGTACAAGGGCAGCTTTGCATGTTCATTTAACACCCAGCTCTTTTTCACTACATTTTGGAAAGGCTAATTGTTGCCTGCAGCAACTAACAGACTAGATAAGAGTTAGCTAACCAGTGACAGAGCTGCTGTAGGTGGGGGGGGGGGTGGCTGCCTGGGCTGGGAGGTGATGTTCAGCCTGTTCCGGACAGGACTGCCTTTTCCTTAAGCACCACATTTGGAGACTGGGGTGCTTTTGAAAGCAAACCCCTTCAACCAGTGGAAGTTGGTGTGAGCCATGGCCCTTTCCTGGACAGAGATAGTCTGGCCACAGTGATGGTTTTGCATCTTGTTTTGGACTGCTGCAGTGTGTCATATGTGATGCTGCCCTTGAAGACTGTGTGTGCAAAATACAGCCAGTTATTTGGGGCTGGATGCACAGAATGCATCTGCTGGCTTTGAAACAGCTCCATTGGCTCCTGGTCCCTTTCCAAGCACAGTTCAAAATGCAGGTTTTTAACACCCTAAATGGACTGGAAGCTGCTTTAGGACTTCAGTGCACTCCTGGATAAGCAGGCAATGGCTGTGGTCAGGATTGCTTTTGCTGCAGCAAAGATCTTCAGGGGATAATGAGACCTAATGACAATGCAGCTGGCACTCATTTCTATATACTCTGACCTTAACTGCTCTTGATCCTTGATTTTTCTCTCCTTTACTTCTGCACTATTCTATACTAGAGTAAGAAGCTATTTCTTTAGAGCAGCTCCTCCAGGGTTCTGTCATGTCTGCACCCTGAGCAGAGCAACCCACGGCTATTAAAGAGAAGTTTTTCCAGCGACCCAGAGACTCATTGCTAGCACCTTTGCAGGCAGCAGCAGCAAAGCCACTCTCACTCACTTGATTTTCAGAGACACGCCCTGGGGAACACCGACACTGACGGTGGCACCAAGGACACTGTGCCGGGAGATCTTTCGCTCTGCTCCGTATTCCACAATGGTTCCAAAGAAGCCTACCCTGCAACAAAAAAATTCAGTCGATAAGATGGTGGCAGGTCCACCTTGTAGGACTGCTGGACAGTGCTGGGTCTGTTGTCTCTTGTCTCTCCATCACCTGCGTACCACCCCACCTCCCCAATGTCTAATCAGCCTCCCTGCCTGGGCTGACAAAAGGAGAAAAGAGGCACCACCCACACACATCACACACACTCAAGTCTTGGAAGAGCTGGCTTTGGGTGGCGCTGTCCTGGTCCATGGCGGCACCTTCCAGAAAGCAGCAGCTGCCTTTTCATGCCAGAGCAGATTTTTGTGGGATAACAACCGCATGTGTGCGGTTACTAAGTTTCATAATCTATTGTGTACTGTAAATGTCTGTAACACAATTGCTTCCATCACAATCACTTCCATCACAACATTTCAGCTGTTGGCATTGCTTTCTTTGTGCTTGCATTGTTGATAGTCACTTATCTGCTGCTTTAAAAAAAATATTTTGGGTAGTCTGCACTAAAGGTTTGTGGCCAGCTCTTCCATTCCCTTCTGCGCCTTGGATTGCTTTTATTGTGGTCAAAATAATACCAGTCATATTAATGTGGGAGTCTCAGTCTTGCAGTTCATTGGTCAGATATTAATTGTATTTATTAAGTCTCCTACAAATGCCCGCAGTATGCCTGCATCTGCATTTCACTGGCTCTTCTATGGCTTTCTTACATTTTGTCTTAGCAACTGTGCATGTACTGATTATTTTCTTTTTTCTTTTCTTACCAGACACCTAGTGGGTGTCACTCTCATCTCCTGACCCTTTCAAGTCTATTCCGTCACCCTGATATTGTAGAGAGCAATTTCTTGTGTTCTGTAAAGCACTTTGTAAACCTTTTTGTTGAAAAGCAGTATATAAATATTCTTAACAATAACAATAGCAGCAACACATAGCATCATAATTAGCCACTGCACTAGGCCATGTGCATCTGCACATCAAACAGGTTTGAGGATGACCACCCTTGCCCAGTTCAGCTGCTACAACTTACTTGAGAGAGCCTTTCACCCGCGTCTGATCCTCATCCTGAAACTTGTGCTGATAACTGACCATCATGAAGGAGTGAGGGATCCCCAGCTGCAACACCAGAGAAACAAACCACAAGCCATTACTCACTCCCCACCTCCTTAGGCAGCTCAGAAAGCAGCTGACTGATAGCATGATGGACAAGACAAACCTACGTCGCACAAGGCAAACTCTGACTGATGGAACATCACCGTCCCAAGGTATGGAGATGGTTGTTAGCTTAGATGGCTCAAAAAAGGGACTGAGCAGATTCATGAGGAATAGATCTACTTGGAGCCTCCAAATGGAGATGGATCCATCTGGAATTGCAGGGATCGCAGCAGAGGTTGGCAGTTGTCGCCTTTATCCCCTGCTTGGAGGCTACTCCATTGGGGCATCTGTGAAAACCAGGATGCTGGGCAAGATGAGCCTCCTTTGGCTTGATCCAGCAAGGCAGCTCCTGCATTCTCAAGACAGTGCACCTGTTCTTCCTTTTCAGACAGACGGTGGGGAAGCTGCAAGTCCTTTAAAGGGTCAGTTTATAAACAGTGGAGTAGCCCACACAGGACCCTTGGGACAGGATGGAACCTAGGAGAGCACTGCTGGATCACAACACACAAGTTGGGTCCATCAAGCCCAGTATCCTCCTTCCGCAATGCCCAGTATCCTCCTTCCGCAATGCCCAAGCAGAGACAGCAGTGGGAAGCCTGGAGGTAAGAGGTGGACTGCATCTGAAGATGGAGGCTCCATGCAGCCATCAAAGCCACAGACCGGCCTCTCCTCCCTCAGTGAGTGCATCGGATTCCCTATTAAAGTAATCTCAGCAAGTGGCCACTGTCATTACTGCAGTCTTGTAGCAGTGAATTCCTTTTCTCTATCTAGAGCTTCGTGCCAGTTAGTTTTGCTGGGTGACCCCGATTTTTCACAGGATGAGAGAGGGGGGAAAAATCTCACCCCAGTTTCTCAGTGGTGTGAGTAATTGTATAAATGTGCCTGGGTGAAAATGAACTGATACTGGTGCCAAGTATCACATGTGGAAAATTCTTACCATCCAGAGCAAAGGGATGACAATCTTCAGGAGCATGTAACTGCAGGTCTAAGCTAAGGGTCCCTTCACAGTTCCTCCCTGCCCAACTGAGCCACAAATCCAAGTGGACAACCAAGTATGTTCCCTGCCTGCTGAAGCCACTCTCTGGGCTGCAATGGCCTCGCCCCACCATCAGGCCCCTTCCCTGATGCAAGAAGTTGGGCAGGAAGAGTCTCACCTGACACGCCATGGTAAAGTGGCTAGTTTTGGTGTCCCGGACAAGACTTGTATTCATGGCTGACTGGATGCCCCAGCGCCACTGTAAGTAGCCCATCGTATTCTTGTCCAGGTTCCGTGCCAGGACAGTCGTGAGGCCTGGACGGATCCCACGAGAGGAAAACTGCAGTGCACAGTTTGTTGTGACGAAGCTGCAAAGACAAGGGGAGAGCAGAAGGATCCTGAAGGCAAACGTTCTCTCTGTTCAACCACAACACTTTCCTTCCAACACCTGGCTTATGAGCCATAGTTCAGTTGGTGTGTGCTTGGGGACACTTGGCACACAGGGGCCATGGACACCTTGCTACCAACTCCCTCCCCCACCCAGCACTGAGCATGTGCACAGAGCTTGGAGGACAGTCACAGAATTCTCTCATTTGCTCTTGTGTAGGAGAAGGCCCAAAATGAAGCGGGAAGGGCTCTGGCTCAAGGGAGAGGCGCACGGCTGTCATTTGTACTACCCGGACAAAGTTGAGCACCAGCAGGGGAGACTCTCACGCTTCCCCCCCACCTTTGACAAATCATGGTTCAAGTGAGAGGCTGCCAGCCATCTTTCTCACATGCCTGGCGGCCCAACGATTTGTGCACAACAGCTCATACGTTTGGAGCACTATTCAGAAGCAACTGGAACTACTGCTGCACAGAGCTGCTCAACAAAGCAGCTCCAACTTTGGCTGAGATAGACCCATGTTTCAGCAAAGCCAACTCTTAAGAGTCCCACAGTGAGTCTGTTTTCCTAGGAATCAATTAACACAAGGCCAGTTCTTCCCAGAAGGGATCAGGGCTCTTTCCAAGACTCACCATCTTTGTGTGAGGTTCCGGAATATCTTCAGCCCAAACAAAGGCCCCTGGAGGTCTCCAGCTCCAAACTCCAGCTGCACAAGCAGATGACAAGGAACAGTTAGAAGGCAACAGCTGCACACCCAGCCACAACTTACTCTGTATGGCCACAAGCTGATCACACAGTCTGAAAGGAGTGGCATGCCTGGACACTGCACTTTTGCACCCCTGTTTCTAAGAGTCCCGGTGGGAGGAACTTCCTAATGCACTTTATCCTCAGAGCTCCTACACATAAGAGGGGACAGAGACAAGTGGAGAGGGGATGGTGGAGAGGGGAACCCACATTCTTTGCCACTCAGTCATGGCCTCCCCCAAGTCAGGCTGCATGTTACCTGCAAAACAGTACCATCACAGCAGTTAGACTTGAATGAGGCTTTCTTGCCCCCTCTCTGGAATCTCTATTAACCATGGCAATAGCCACGAGGGCTCAGGCACTTAAAACTGGCTAAAATCATGCATTAAGTTCCTACTCATTTCCCTCATAATTCTAAATTTCTCATGCTCCATACATGTTGTCAACAAGGAAAGTTATGTTCTCCAAAACTGTACTGGAAACACAGAAGCCAACAAACAGGCCAGAAACATGGCCAGTTACGGTAAGAAATAGGCCTTCTTACCTCTCCCCAGCCTTTGGCAGATGTCACCCGCCGAAGAGCCAAGTTGACAGAGCCGCCTCCATTCCCATTTTGCGTTGAGAGGTTTCCCGACAGGATCGCTGTGTCCGTGGCTGTCAGCGGGGCCTACAACACACGCAAACCAAATGGCACACACAAGGCCTGTGTACCATAACCCAGGCCACAATCCTCTCAGAAAATCACTGGCAGATTTTCCCTGTGATGTTCCAACTGCTGGTCTTTCCTGAAACTCCCTTCTGCAGTCCACACCTCATCCCAGAGCCCTCCCAGCTTCCCACTTTGAAGGGGCTACACAGGCAGGAAGACCTCAGAGCACCTGGTTGGCTTCACCTTGGTAGTGCCCCTGGGTGAAGGGTTGAACATCAAGATCCATATCCTCTAGCATAGCATTTCAGAAAGTGGCAGCTACGTGGGCAGAGCCTGTCCCATCCTGGACAAGAAACCCATCTGCTTCCAGAGAGGGAAGTTGTGTGATGCACACACACACCCCTGCACTCACCTCGATGGACTGGGATATGTGCATTTTGTTAATTTCGATCTGGGGAAAGCCACTTCCAGGCACATCTTCATACTCCTCATCATAGCGATCGAAGAGATCAGTGGCATCTATTCCAACACTAATTGTCCCCTGGGAAAAAAACCAGACATATTCTCAGTGCGAAATGGACACCAGTTTCAGCCGTCCTGAAGACTCCTGTTCTCTCTCTACCTACTCTCCCTCTTCTTCTGGGGCACCTCCCCTCAACACAACTTAGTGGTGCTGCCTCTTTTCCTTTCCTTGAAAATTCCCAATAGCCACCTCTTCCACACGGCCTTTGGTTCACCTCCACCATCCTCATCTCATTCCTGGTTCCCTTCTCTTCATGTATTATTTTTCTCTTGTGCTTTTCCCTTTGTTGTCTCCTTTACTGCTGAAACTCATATTGTAAGCTCCTGGGGGCAGGGAGATGTTTGTTATTAAACAAACAATACACATCACAGAATCTCTTCCTAAGTTCTGGCTCACACGTACATGTTCACTGCACAGTGATGATGAGCTCTTACAGACCAAACAACAGGTAACCTGGTTGTGTAGAATGTGCCATTCCAGACTAAATGACACACAAAACTCTGGGGCTAAACCCACAGAGTTGTTGGGAGGATAGTGGAGGAAGGTGAGCTGAGAAAGAGAGAAGAGAATTGCCAGGTATTCCTCACTGAATTCCTTAGAGCAGTAGAACTCAAAGTCGTGACCACTGTGCGCCCAGAATGTGGTCCCCCCTATTCAGACCACATCTGAGCATTCCATCCAGGCATCATGTGAAGTCCTCCTCGTTCAGTGGACAGGGATGCTCTAGTCTAGGCAGTCACATCTGCTGTCCAGTGTCCCAGAAGGCTGCACCACAGGACATCCGGGTAGATGTGACTGCCCAGAGTGTCCCCATCCTCCAAACAAGGAGGCATGGTGCCTGGGTGGAACTGAAAGGTCTGCTCACCAGGTAAAAGGATCTGCCCGAATCCTGAATCCAAGGTTCGAGCAGCCCTGCCTTAGAGGAAGGACAGAATGAAATGTAATAAGTATTAGCCATAGCCTGATGTGTCATAATATTTCGGGGGTGGGCCTCAGTGAAGAACGAGCCTGCCCATCCCCAATCAGAACATAAGAACATAAGAACAGCCCCACTGGATCAGGCCATAGGCCCATCTAGTCCAGCTTCCTGTATCTCACAGCGGCCCACCAAATGCCCCAGGGAGCACACCAGATAACAAGAGACCTCGTCCTGGTGCTCTCCCCTACATCTGGCATTCTGACTTAACCCATTCCTAAAATCAGGAGGTTGCGCATACACATCATGGCTTGTACCCCATAATGGATTTTTCCTCCAGAAACTCGTCCAATCCCCTTTTAAAGGCGTCTAGGCTAGACGCCAGCACCACATCCTGTGGCAAGGAGTTCCACAGACCGACCACGCGCTGAGTAAAGAAATATTTTCTTTTGTCTGTCCTAACCCGCCCAACACTCAATTTTAGTGGATGTCCCCTGGTTCTGGTATTATGTGAGAGTGTAAAGAGCATCTCCCTATCCACTCTGTCCATCCCCTGCATAATTTTGTATGTCTCAATCATGTCCCCCCTCAAGCGTCTCTTTTCTAGGCTGAAGAGGCCCAAACGCCGTAGCCTTTCCTCATAAGGAAGGTGCCCCAGCCCCGTAATCAGCTTAGTCGCTCTCTTTTGCACCTTTTCCATTTCCACTATGTCTTTTTTGAGATGCGGCGACCAGAACTGGACACAATACTCCAGGTGTGGCCTTACCATCGATTTGTACAACGGCATTATAATATTAGCCGTTTTGTTCTCAATACCCTTCCTAATGATCCCAAGCATAGAATTGGCCTTCTTCACTGCCGCCGCACATTGGGTCGACACTTTCATCGACCTGTCCACCACCACCCCAAGATCTCTCTCCTGATCTGTCACAGACAGCTCAGAACCCATCAGCCTATATCTAAAGTTTTGATTGTTTTGCCCCAATGTGCATGACTTTACACTTACTGACATTGAAGCGCATCTGCCATTTTGCTGCCCATTCTGCCAGTCTGGAGAGATCCTTCTGGAGCTCCTCACAATCACTTCTGGTCTTTACCACTCGGAAAAGTTTGGTGTCGTCTGCAAACTTAGCCACTTCACTGCTCACCCCGGTCTCCAGGTCATTTATGAAGAGGTTGAAAAGCACCGGTCCCAGGACAGATCCTTGGGGCACACCGCTTTTCACCTCTCTCCATTGTGAAAATTGCCCATTGACACCCACTCTCTGCTTCCTGGCCTCCAACCAGTTCTCAATCCACGAGAGGACCTGTCCTCTAATTCCCTGACTGTGGAGTTTTTTCAGTAGCCTTTGGTGAGGGACCGTGTCAAATGCCTTCTGAAAGTCCAGATATATAATGTCCACGGGTTTTCCCGCATCCACATGCCTGTTGACCTTTTCAAAGAATTCTATAAGGTTTGTGAGGCAAGACTTACCCTTACAGAAGCCATGCTGACTCTCCCTCAGCAAGGCCTGTTCGTCTATGTGTTTTGAGATCCTATCTTTGATGAGGCATTCCACCATCTTACCCGGTATGGATGTTAGGCTGACCGGCCTATAGTTTCCCGGGTCCCCCCTCTTTCCCTTTTTAAAAATAGGCGTGACATTTGCTATCCTCCAATCTTCTGGTACCGTGGCTGTTTTGAGGGACAAGTTGCATACCTTAGTCAAGAGATCTGCAACTTCATTCTTCAATTCCTTAATAACCCTTGGGTGTATGCCATCAGGGCCCGGTGACTTATTGATCTTTAATTTATCAATGAGGTCTGAAACATCTTCTCTTTTAACCTCTATCTGACTTAACTCCTCGGTTAGGAGGGGCCGTTCGGGCAGCGGTATCTGCCCGAGGTCTTCTGCCGTGAAGACAGATGCAAAGAACTCATTTAATTTCTCTGCCATCTCTAAGTCTCCTTTTATCTCCCCTTTCCCTCCCTCACCATCCAGAGGGCCAACCGCTTCTCTGGTGGGTTTCCTGCTTCTAACATATTTGAAGAAGCTTTTATTATTCCCCTTAATGTTGGTGGCCATGCGTTCCTCATAGTCTCGCTTGGCCTCCCCTATCACCTTCTTACATTTCTTTTGCCACAGTTTATGTTCCTTTTTATTCTCTTCATTAGGGCAAGACTTCCATTTACGGAAGGAAGCTTCCTTGCCCTTCACAGCCTCTCTAACTTGGCTGGTTAGCCATGCGGGCACTCTCCTGGATTTAGTGGAACCCTTCTTTCTTTGCGGTATACACCTCTGCTGGGCCTCTATTACTGTTGTTTTAAGCAGCCTCCATGCACTCTGGAGAGACTGGACTCTTTTTACCCTCCCTTTCAACCTCCTTCTAACCAGCCTCCTCATTTGAGGGAAGTCCGCCCGTCGGAAGTCAAGGGTTTTTGTTAGAGATTTGCCTGGTATTCTTCCCCCAACGTGCACATCAAAACGGATCGCAGCATGATCACTGTTCTCCAATGGCTCAGTAACGTTTACATCTCTAACCAGGTCCTGCGTACCGCACAAAATTAAATCCAGAGTCACCTGTCCTCTGGTGGGCTCCTTGACTAGCTGATCTAAGCCACAGTCATTTAGCACGTCAAGAAATCCGGTTTCCTTATCGTGACCAGAACACAAATTGACCCAGTCAATATGAGGATAATTGAAGTCCCCCATGATTACAACCCTGTCCTTCCTTGTCACCTCCCTGATCTGTTTCCTCATTTCAAGGTCCCCATCAGATTTCTGGTCTGGAGGACGATAGCACGCCCCCAGTATTACATTGCTGCACAAGCCTGGTAATTTAACCCACAGAGATTCTACGGTGGAGTCGGACCCACCTTCAATCTCTACTTTGCTGGATTCTATCCCTTCCTTAACATAAAGGGCCACCCCACCTCCAACACGCCCCTGCCTGTCCCTCCTGTAGAGTTTATAGCCCGGGATTGCGGTATCCCACTGATTCTCCGCATTCCACCAGGTTTCCGTTATGCCCACTATGTCAATATTTTCCCTTGTCACCAGACATTCCAGTTCTCCCACCTTTGCTCGTAGACTTCGGGCATTTGCATAAAAGCATTTATACACGGAATGCCCCAGGATGGGCTGCTTATTTGCTCCTTTGTCCCCGCATCCTCTCATTGTGCCAAACCGTCTATCACATCCCATCACCCTACCTTTCCCAATTTCTTCTCCTACCCTGCCTTTGTCTTGTTGTTCTCTAACCTCCCCATCCTCATCCCATAGGGATGAGGAGTCCCGAACCGGATGCCCCTCGGCTCCTGTCGGCCTTTCCCCAGGGATCAGTTTAAAAGCTGCTCTGCCACCTTTGTAATGTTATGCGCCAGCAGTCTGGTTCCATTCTGGTTCAAGTGAAGTGAAAGGCCCCTCCAGTGACTGCAGCCTAACTCAGGCACCTACTGAAAAAGCCAAAATTTCTGAAACACTCAGAGAGATGAAACTGATTTCTGCAGCTGCACCCCTTGTGTTCGGCTGGCAATCAGCCTCAATTAGGATCTCAGAAGTCCTCAGGATGTAGGCAAGGTTTGATCAAATTAAACCCTGAACCGCAATCCGGAAGTGAGAGGAAAGGCAAATTTACAGTTGTTCTTCCAGATACAAAAAAAAGAATCCACTGCAAGCCTCTCCCCACCCTGCCCCCCACCACACTAGCCAGTGCCTGCATAAACAGCAAGCACCACAAAGGAAATAATCAACTAGTGTACTTGGAAAGGAGGGGAGGGGAGTCAATTTGGCTTGTCAGTTCTGATAATTCACCAGGTCAAGGGTCCACAAGAAGTACTTACATAGATGCACAGGGCTCTCTCTCTCTCTCTCTCTGGAATACTCACACTAGCCTTGCAACGTGAGCCAGGACAACAGGGCTGTCCACAAGGTTGCCTAAAGGGGCAGGTGAGGCGGGGGCTGCCAACCTCCATCATCCCTTCTACCCAGTTCCTTCTATTACTCCCTAGTTTTTTTTAAAGAAGATGGGAATTAAGTGAAAGAGGAAGTGGGAAGGAGGCAAGAGTGGTGGGCTGCAGCATTGGAGACCATTATCCTCTTCACTTCCTCTTTCACTGTGTTCCCCCTCAGGCAAAAATATGGCTTTTGAATTATCCCTCTCAGGTAAAAGTGCATTAAAATTACCAGCAGGATCCTGAATATTAAAGGAGAGTTCCTAAGTAAGTCTGAGTTAGAAGAGAAAGGAATAAAATTGGACTGGTGGAACAAAATGCAAATAAGAACAAGATTACGAGAAGACCAAAAATAGGTTTTTATGAAGAAGATATGTTTTGATAAAATATTTTTGATTGATGAGGGGAAATATATAAAAAAATGTATAATTTTCTCCTTGAGATAAGAATGGAGGATAAGACAGTTAAAGATGCAATGGTGCGTTGGGCAAAAAATCGGATATAATATATCGATGGATGACTGGAACCAAATTTGGAATACAAATATTAAGATAACTAAAGCAGTGTCTTTTAAAGAGAATTTATATAAAATGTTTTATAGATGGTATCTAACTCCAGAGAAATTAGCAAAAATGTATTCTGGGTTATCAAATAAGTGTTGGAAATGTAAAGAGGTTGAAGGAACCTTTTATCATATGTGGTGGACATGTGAAAAAGCAAAGAAATACTGGAAAATGATACATAAATTGTGGCAAGAGATATTGCATTGTGTATTACCATTCAAACCAGAAATATTCCTCCTAATTGTGACATCAGAAATTAAAGAGCAATGTAAGAAATACCTTATTGTACATATTGCTACAGCGGCAAGAATATTGTTTGCGCAAAAATGGAAATCTACAGATGTGCCAACTAGAGAAAATTTAATAAACAAAATTTATGAAATAGCAGAAATGGAAGTTTTAACAGAAAGAATGAAAGAAAGAGATTTAGATAGAGTAAGAAAATATTGTAAGTCTTTTTATGACTGGATAGATAATTTTAGTTAAACAATATTGAGTGTTTCGGTAAATTCAAATTTTTATACTGATAAATATGATAGCCTTTGTACTGATGATTACTGAGTTGTTGTTTTTTAACTGAACGATGCATGCTGTAATCTGGGGCCAATACCCTCATGTGTAACCTGTGTTGTACCTGCCCTAAGTATAACCCATTTTCCTTACCTGTATCTGTAATAAATAAATAAAATATTTTTTTAAAAAATTACCAGCAGGATCACATCTACAACAGCCACTGGTTCAGAGGGCTTTAAAAGATTAAAGGGAGAGGTGTGTCAATGAGGGCAATGAACCACAATCACAAAATGGAGCCTCAAAAGTGTGGATACAGATTGCTGGGAAGGAGAGAACGGTGGGGGAGTACTGTTGTCTTTCTGCTCCACTTCTGAAGTTCCCATCAGGACATCTGGAAACAAGATGCTGGGCTAGGCAGACCCAACTCTGCTTGATCAGATAGGGCTCTTTTTGTAATTAAACACCAGGTAGGCCAGAACAGGTAAGGTGGCCTGGCACTCAGTACTAGCACCTGGGAGCAGCCTTTTACTCCCATTTCTATTCCTGCAACAGGGATGTTCAGCAATAATGGTGTTCCTTTCAAGCTTGGGAGTTCTCCAAGGTTCCTCTAAGCTAGGGAAATGTTGCCATAGTCCAATATACAGGTGGTGCCTCGGTATCTGCGAGGGATCCATTCTCAGACCTCCCCGCGGAAACCTAAAACCACAGATAATGAAATCTGTGGTTTTTACACCTTTAAACCCTTTGAAGTTGACTGGCTCTGGTTGCCTCCAGAGGGTTTTTCTGAAGCCTGCAGCCTCTGTGAATGGCTTCAGAGCACAAAAAAAGTGACTCAGGAAACCAGAAGTGACCTTTTTTTGCACTTATAAGGCATTTTAAGGCCCAGGGAAGCCCTCATGAATGCTCACAGCCTTTGCAGGCTTCAGGAAACCCTCTGGAGGTGACTGGAACACAGCTCCAGTTGTCTTTGGAGGGTTCAGGTTGGGCCAAATCTGGGGGACCCATGTTGAGTTAGATTCACAGATGGAAAACCCACAGATAAATAGGCTCAACCCGCATACCTTATTTCTACGGTGCTTAAAAACTATGCATAATACGAACATGAAAAGAAACAAGTTCAGCCCCACAGGCTCACAAGCCAACATAGAAGAACAGCAGCAGCAGAAAGGGAGAGGAGCCCACCAGCAGCCACCAGTCATAACGACAAGACGACCCTGCTGAGAGTAGCATCTTTTCAAACCACCCCCTCCCTGTTTCAAACCACGACCACCCCAAATATGAAAGGCAGCAGAATTTCCATCAGGAATTTAAAATAAAAAAACTGTTTGGGGAAGCTCTGAGACTAGCATTTAGAGGTCTAGAAATGTCTGCCTCTTGTTCCACTGCTTTAGTTGCTATGATGCTCCTGAAAGACTGTGCCCCAGTACGGGCAACCTTGGAAGACTCCCCTGTGGCACAGCACTGCTGCTTCCAGGCCTCCGGAAAAAAAAGGGAGAGAGAGAGAGAGAGATCACACGCGCGCCAAACGCACTGGAGCTTAAAATCGGCTCTTGGGTGCCAACCCTGTTTGATGGGAGTCCAAGAGACATACTCTGGAGAGCAACCAATCAGATATGAGAGCTGGTCTTGTGAGCCAAGCCAAATCCCTACCGAGAGATTTTTCCACAGTCCTCAGAGATGAAGAACAATGTTGCTGACCTCCCAAAAATGCAATGCTGAGCTGTACACCAATCCCCTGGGAGTGCAGAACATGTCATGAGGCACAAGGTCCAGCTTCCAGAGAATCTCAGCTTTTGATTGTTCTTATTTCATCAGAGTTCTAGCCCTTATGGTTTTAACAAGACCTGGATAATAGGAGAAACTGCCTTTTGCCCAGTCAAGCGTTGGATGCCTGGCTCAGTACTGCCTGAACCATGACTGGCAGCCCTTCTCCAGGGTTTGAGCAGGGGCTGTTCCTAGTTCTACCTGCAGAGGCTGCCAGGGATTGAACCTGGCACCTTCTGTATGTGCAGGGTCTCGCCTCTGAGCAAAGCCTTTGGAAGTGGGCAGGCAACAGGTCTGCCAAATGTTCAGAAACTTGGACATGTGGCTGAAAGGTTTCCAGCAGTGTGTGTGTGGGGGGGGGGGGAGCTTCAGAGCCATAGCTAGTGCCCCCATCCTATAATAAATTACATCCATATGAGAGACTTTGTGCAACTTTTGCTCTGTGTGTGTCAATTTATCTGGGCTGCAGAATTCTGCCTTTCTTGGTGCGGAACGTGGCTTGACAGAACTGCATCGTCACACAAGTGGCCGATTCTACAAAGAACATCCAAGCTCAGCAGAGCCAAGCGCAAATCCCTTTCCAGCTTCTGTTGAATATGCTTTAGTAATATTTACATGGGAAGAAGAAAATGGGGGACATCCCTGGCTCCAGGCATGAGCAAGCAGAAATGGTCTTGGATTCTGACTATGACTGAGGCAGAGAGACGCAGCCATCGCCACCAAGGGAGAGAGCATGGCGAGACGACATAAATTAAGTTGCAAAGTTTGCCAAACAAGGCGTGTTCTCTTTTGCTTCCTCAGACCTGTCTGCTACTCAGGCTGTTGTATAGTCAAGCTCCTGCTGGTGGAGCTTAAAGCCTCTTTTACTTCCACCCCTCAAGAATGCCCACTTGTCAGAACGGCAGAGAGATGTGCTTAAAAGCAAGGCAATACTTATGTTCCTCCACTAGCAAAGGAAAATGGAGTTGAGAGAACTCAAGCTTCTTTTGTCGTGGAAGAAGAGCTTTGCTGCACCTCTAACAACTAGTCCCCTTCTGCAAGGACGGAAGTCACCCTATCTACAATCCAATGACTTGTCACCAGCAGTCAATGCTCTCTGGTTTAAGGCAGCAGTGCATTACAAGCATCTGAGAATGCAGCTCTGCCAATAACACAGGCCAATACATATTTTGCTTCCTTAAACGTTACACCAATTCCTGGGTATATTTGGGGTGCTGATTCCAAAAATGGCATCCGTTTTGCCCTATCACATCTAGTTTTGGAGATATAGTATAGACTCTTGAGTAAATGGTTCAAGCAGCTTCCTCATGAGGAAGACACCATGGCTTCCTCATGAGGAAGCTGCTTGAACCATTCACGAAAGAGGCTATACTATATTTCCAAAACTAGACGTGATAGGGCAAAATGGATGCCATTTTTGGAATCAACACCCCAAATTCATATCAAACCACCATAAAGTTTGGGAAAAACTTTTCTGACCCTCAATTTTGTAGGGCTGTGTAATGGGAGGTTGAATCAGCCCCATATTCACAATGGGGCCAAAGTTACACAGCCCTCATCTGTACGAAACAGAAAGTTCTGTTCTCCTGCCACCTTCTCGATTTTTCTAGACAGGGCACATCTCCTCTTATATCTGAGGCCTTTAGTGCAAATCCACTGGATTCTAAAGAAGAGGTGGGTGGTAGTTCTCCTTGTGAATGAGGCAAAGTGGTGCCTTTCAGCAGTGGCTCCCAGTCCTTCGGCAGGAAGACAGCAACTGTCCCTATTCCATGCAGCAGAGCTTTGTGCGGCTGTGCTGGTGCCTTTCTTTCAGGTTATGACCCCCCTTTTGGCTCAAGGAAACACCTGCTCATCCCTTCTGCTATGCCAACCCCTTTGAGAACCTGGAAGAGTGATATCTAGATTTTCTGCGTAACCATCCCTCTTCTCACAGCAAAAGGGAAGGGACCTGGCCAGAGACCCAACAGCTGCCAGGACCTGTGCATCCTTCCCTCTCAGAGCTCCTCTCATGCCTTTTCTTCTCTGGGCTCAAAGTCTCCCATTTTGGGCTTCATCTCCCCTCACCATTCTCCTTGCCAAGTTTAAGTTGCACACATGGAGAAAGTCTGTCCTGCAATTATCTTTGGTCACCCACTAGCCTAATATTAATGAAATATCAGGATTTTTGTGCCTAGCTCCCTTTCACTCTAACAATCCCCTTCCAATGCACACACAAATTTCTGACATGTGCCATTCACAGATCACTTCCTTACACTCATGTTAATGAATCCAACACCTACTCTCTTCCTATCATCAGGATGCAGCCCCATCTGCCACCAGATCAGCCTAGCAAAGGGACTATCCTAAAACATTTCTGCTCAGTTCACTTGCCCACACATGAGTCATTCGACAACCCAAAATGCAAGGGGGGGGGAAGAGAGAAAGAACCAGCTCTCTTGCAATCGACAAACAGTTCCCTGTTTGGCCTTCCGGAAGCAATTTTCACTCACCATGGGCTCCCAAGCTATTTACAAGCCTGCATAAGGCCTTGGGTGCTGACACAGTTTTTAAGTGTCTGAGCAGTGGGAATGTTCATGAATATTCCATAACACCGCTGCAGCCAAGCCAGTCATTAGGCTGGGCTTATTTCAGTCCACGGAAGCCAGAGTTTTAACAGCCAATTGCAATGGAGGTTTAGAAGATTGTGGTCCTCACTTATGTCAGTGCTTGTCTTTGGTAGAGTTTCTCTGATTGGGGGGGGGGGCTGAAAACAGAACTGTGCTGCTTTTCTGCAAAACTACTTGCTCTGTGCTGCAGTATGATATCTCTCACTCATCCCAGTGCAATCACAACCTAAAAGATTATCCGAACTGGCTTGGACTTTGCAAATAGTTGGTCATTATTACTGATCAGCACCTAATAGTGTTTGCCCTAGCCCAGAACCCATGAAGAAGATCGATCAGTTTTTGTCTGCTACCAGCATGCGTGAGAGACACTGTACCACTCCCGGAAGAGAAGGGCAGGCCAGGCTGAGCAGCCTAACAGCCAAAAAATCCCCCCCCCCAAAAAAAACAGACGGTACAAAGAGCTAATTTTAGTGTCAGGAAATAACCTGCAGGCAGGTTCTCACTTTTAAGCATTGCTTTATTTCTTGCTCTCTTGCACAAGGCTGTGTTTTGCCACTTCCAAGTCAGAGAGAGTGAGGCACTGAGCAAGCAGGTGAGGTCACCCTTAAGAGCCCACAGAGGTCCTGGCAGGGGAATCTGGATTACACCACAAGGACAGGAACAACAGCAGATGGCTTGCCATTAAAAATAAGCCCAGGGAAGCCTTCTGCCACCGGACAAGAGGAAGGGAAGGATCGTTCTCACCATCAGCTCGGCCTTGGCTACCTGTTCCAAGCAAAGAACAGAGGGTGGGGGAGACAAGGGAGGGGTTGTGGCCTTGTAATGAAAATGCAAGTGTGCGAAGCAGTTTCACAGACCCAGGAATCCTGTGGGAAGTGGGACCGGAGCTAGGCTCCATAAACCCAGGTCAGCAGAGTGCCAAGAATCAGGAGACCTGCACTTCTGGTGGAAAGGCACTCCCTTTGGCCTCCTCCCATCTCAAGTGACAGCAGCAAAGGAGAGTAGATTGGAAGTAGGTTGTTGGGTGTGCCGGTTGCAAGAAACCAGCAGAATGTTCACAGCTGTCTTATGGAAAGGGGAGGGTTTGAGCCTTCCCGTGACAGCGTTGGTGACAACCACACCTGTGGAAAATTACAGGGTTCCAGAACCAAATGGTCTGAAGGAGCTGAGTGTTGGTTCAAATGGGACTCCAGAACAGCAAAGGAAGGCCAGAAGGATGAGAGGTGTAGAGTCAAGATCCTGACTTGACTCTGAAGCTAAAGAAAGGAGCAGAAGAAAGGAGCAGCTGAAGAAAGGAGCAGAAGGTCAGGCAATGTCCTCACTTCAGAGAGAAGTTGTTCATGTGGAGGAGTAGACCCAAGTGCCCTGGGCTTACAGGGCCCAGTGAGTAGGGACTGGCCCTTGGGAGCAGCTGGTAGAGTGCTCAGACTGACTGTCAATACATCCCATCAAACCAAGAAGGGTGCCTTCAAACCACAGAGTTGAGTCTGCTGGGCTTGCAGGGGAATCAGAGTGCCAGCAGCACAGGAGATGCAGGATCAGAGCAAAGGGGGGGGGGGAAGAGAAAGAAATGAAAGTGTAGCATAGTGACTAAGTGCTTCCAATCAGGACTCTCTCAGATCTTGTCATGCCTCTGCCTTGAAATCTCACAGGCATCCTCAGGCAAGCCACGCCCTCGTCAGCCTCAGACTTCCCCATCTGTAGTATGGGAATAAAGTTCCCTTCCCTTACAGCAACATCCAGATAAGCCATCTGAAGAACTTTTACTCTCAAAGTGCTATACAGATGCTTAGTATTCTTTGTTATTAATAAAAGAGGTTGTTCCAGGGAAGTATATTGTGCAGTGTTATTTATTCTGGAGCAGAAAGACACGCTTGCTGGAAAGGTAACATGTGTTACTGTAAAACATTCTCTCTTATGGCCCAGATCAGGTGATGGGCCTGCTTGCAGCCAACCACATTTGCACTTCTGAACTGGGACTCTGTTCAAAAGAAAACCACTCTGCAGAATCAATGTTTTCTTAAAAAGTCTTGCCTAGTGTGGAATTCTTAATTTTTTCCCCCTAACTGTTCCTCTCAATTAAACAGCTTACAAAGAACATGCCTTTCAAATCCAGAAAACTCAGTTCCACTACAGTGTCCTTTTCTGCAGAAGGCCAGGTGCTGACTGAACCCCCCAGAGGCAGACAGGGTAGTCCAAGAAGAAATAAGTCCACACATCAGGCTAGTCACGGACGCAGATCAAGGAAGAATCATCAGAGTGGCAGAGCTGGAATGCAGCAATCGAGGGACAGTCCTTGTTCCAAGGTCACCAGACACATAATGGAGACACACGGGGGGGGGGGAGAGAAAGAGACAGATACCAAAGCAGGAAACAACCAGCCCCAAATTAAAAGCATTATTCCACAAGGACCAAGAGCAAGATAATTATAAATCGAGTCATAAAATTGGAGGGCTCCGGCTTAGGCTGTCGCACTAAGAAAAGAGAAGAGGCAGCTCCACGCCAGGTTTCCTGGTGGCAGGGACTAAAAGTGGAACTGAGAATACTGGGAAATGACCCTGGAAAAAGGCAGAGAACTGCAGAAAGGGACCTACTGGAAGCTCACAGGCCATGAAGATTATCTGCCCCTACCCACCACTACCACCACCCTGAGAGCTGCAGGCTCCAACCAAGAATCCGTTGGTGTCACTTCTGGCTCCCGCAATAGCCACCACTTCAGTCCAGGGCTCGACTCCAAAGGAAGCTGCTGTCCAAACAATTGGTGACCAAACAATGAGTTGGGCGACAAACAATGATACCCAGTCTTGTCCACTCTGCCTGGATGCAACTCCCCAAAATCTCAAGTTAAGGTTTTTTGCCACCCCTCCATGGTCTCTAGGGTTGCCAAAATGTCTCTCTCCCTCCTATGCTTGCAATGAATACCCACCCACAGGCATGCGTCACTCAAGAACCGCCAGGTTAAGTGGTTGGGAATTTTGCAGCCCCATCCACTTTTCGGTGGAGTCTGCACCTTCTGCTGACAGTCCCCAAGCAATGAGAAATCAAGTGATGATGCCTGAAGGAGCCACAGCACTGGGGTGTGTGCGCGCACATGCACAAATTAATTTCTACAGGGCTTGAGTGAGAATGGAGCCCGCTGGAGCGCAGCCAAGAAGAAAAACCAGAGTGGCACCACTGGGAATCTCAATTCAGGAGCAGCACTTCTGCCTGCTAAATTCAATCCGCCATTCGTGACAAAGGTGAGATGAGGAAGGCAGGTTGAGATGCGTTTTTCACACCGATATGGAACAAGGTCACCGTGCAATCTTCTCTTGCTCAGAGGTGACAGTCTTCAGATGTGCTGGCAGTATTACTGGGCCAGCCTTTCCACACACACCCTGCAATGTTATTTTACAATGTCTCTCTCTTTCAGTAATAGTGCTCTGCCCATCACAACTCCCCTTTCATTTGCGCCAGGCCGAAAATGAGAATCTAAGTGCTAGCCACGACGGGTTCCGGCCAGCAGGGAAGGAAGAGAAGAACCTCCATTTGTTTCCAGTACAACTACAGGGGAGGGGGCCAGTTGTGTGTTACTGGATGTGGTTCTGCCCAAAGCAGAGAGTTGAAAAACAACCAAGGCTGCAATTTTCCTCACAAACACCTGAGTAACTGCTGCCTGCCCCACAAAACACATTTGCCAGAAGGACATGCACTACAGCTGCACCCACTCTCAGTTCAAGGCTCCCAGACACTGAAGATATGGGGTTCTTTGGTGGACCGAGTCACTGTGTGAAAGCGTTGCAGGTTTTCAGAACGGTGGGGATTTCCAGGGATATAAGGGAGTAAAAGGAGAGCACCAGAAAAGGGAAAGGTCCAGTTTGTGCTGGTCCAGGTCACACCATTGGTCACCTTGTGGCTTCTGAGAACAAAGGCAAGGTTCAGACAACTGACACAAATGCAACCAGAGGCACCGAACTGAGAGACTGGGTCTGTTTTGTATCCACTGCTTCCCACTTTAACCAATGTGACAGTCAAGACCTGAGCAGAGACAAATGAACCAACTGACCAAGTGGCTCCTCAACTCTCGGGCATAGCTGGTGATGAACAGCCTGCTCAAGACTCAGGGCACAATCCTAACCAGATCTACTCAGAAGTAAGTCTTATTTTGTTCAGTGGGACTTACTCTCAGGAAAGTGTGGTTAGGACTGCAACCTGTGTGGCATTTTGCTCTGGCTTTGTGCAGAATAAGCTCACCTGAAGACAACCCAAGAAAAATTGCCAATCTGGCGGGCAACCGAGTGCCATTTTCAACCAGGGCTGAAGGACTGGTGCCACCCAACAGCTCACTGGTTTTTAAGACATGGGCAGAGGGACTCAGGAGCAGCCAGAAACCCTGTAGGTGTGCCACCTCCCTTATGCACTTCAACTTCACATGCTTGCATGTGGGCCAAGATTCAAATGGGTCAACTGAGGTAGATGAAAGAGAAGAGGAACACACTGCCAAAGCCTCCATTGTTAACTCTGGGCAAGAGGGGGCGAAGAGTCCTTTGCCCACATTGTGCCAGGCCTGGAAGGCAGCAGCCTAATGGAATTGGGGCCAGACCAAGCTGCCTATCCCCAAGTGATCATTTCACATGCTCCACGGACTTGAAGCAAAACATTACAGAGATCTGGTACACATGTGCAGAGGTTCCCTCCCCCATTTTATTCTCTGCCAAAGAATGCTAACTACACACAAGGTTCCCCACCCCACACTGCACGCCCTGAAAGGGCATGGAGCTCTGCATCAACACAAGGAAGGAGGAGGACAAAAGACAGAGCTGGAGAGCATGCGGGGCTCCAAGAACCTGCTCCTGGCACACTGGCACTGAAGTATTTTCTGAGATCTGAACATGGTCTCACAGTTTGACATTGGCCCCAACATCAACCAATCCCTAGGAAATCAGAGATCTGTACTGCTATCTGGGTTTAAAACAGAGCAGAGCAAAGGCTTGTGATACAGAAAGCAATGCCTACGCTGACCGGGCTGCATTTTGGCCTTTAGTCCAAGGTATCCCTTGCACCCACCTCAAGATTAGGTTCATTTACAGAGCATGTACTTCTGTTTCTTAGAAGAGCCAAAGTTTGCATCTGGAAGAGTATCAAAGGGGTTCCAAATGCCTTCTCCAGTTACCAGGCATGAGTAGCAACTCTAGTCATTCTCCATCTGCCCTCCTATGCCCCCACTCCCATTTTCTAGGAGTACCTAGTGGCAAATTACAAGACTGTCTAAGTTCTGCTACAATTGACAGCCTGCCAGAGAGGTCTATGGCTGCTTTAACCTGGGTCAGATCAGAAACTCTCCAAGGGCACGGATGGAGCATTTTCCAAGCCCTGCCTGGAGACACTGCCAGGGATAGAACTTGGGGCCTTCTCCAGCAAAAGGACTGAGCTGTAGTTCCTCCCCATCACCCACCACCTCTGAATGCCCTCAATCCAGCAGCAAGGAACCAAAGGATGAGATACTCAGTAGCAGCCCATTCCCAATCATGGGACACCCCTGTCACCAGAGTCCATGGTCACATGAAGTGTCCCTGTCAAGGCAGAAGCCCCCAGGGCCCCTGGAAAGAATCTCCTGATCAAGGAAAGAGCCTGGAGGCACCCTGTATGTTCTGATACTCTAGCCATCCAGAGCATGGAGCGTGACCATGCTGAATTCGGCAACTGGTGAATTTCAGCTGGTATTCTGCATAAATGAGTACATTTATACATAAAGAGAGTACATACCACAATTCCAGCCCAAATGGCCACCAAGATGGTCCTGGAGGCACATGGGCAAAGCCCAGATATGACCATTGGGGTGGGAAACTAGAACATTTTCAAAGGCAGATTGAGAGCTAGATGCAATGGGAAGGTTTCTGAAGGTAGAAAAACACTCTTTCTTGTGTGTGTGGGGAGGTTCTGAGTTGGGTTCTGAGCTATCTGTGACAGATCAGGAGAAAGATCTTGAGGTGGTGGTGGACAGGTCGATGAAAGTGTCAACCCAATGTACGGCAGCAGTGAAGAAGGCTAATTCTATGCTTTGGATCATTAGAAAAGGTATTGAGAACAAAACAGCTAATATTATAATGCCATAGTACAAATCGATGGTAAGGCCACACCTGGAGTATTGCGTCCAGTTCTGGTCGCTACATCTCAAAAAGGATAGAGTGGAAATGGAAAAGGTGCAAAAGAGAGCAACTAAGATGATTACTGGGCTGGGGCACCTTACTTATGAGGAAAGGCTACGGCGTTTGGGCCTCTTCAGTCTAGAAAAGAGATGCCTGAGGGGGGACATGATTGAGACATACAAAATTATGCATGGGAAGGATAGAGAGATGCTCTTTACATTCTCACATAACACCAGAACCAGGGGACATCCACTAAAATTGAGTGTTGGGAGAGTTAGGACAGACAAAAGAAAATATTTCTTTACTCAGCATGTGGTTGCTCTGTGGAACTCCTTTTTGCAGGATGTGGTGACGGCATCTGGCCTAGATGCCTTTAAAAGGGGATTGGACAAGTTTCTGGAGGAAAAATTCATTATGGGTTACAAGCCATGATGTGTATGTGCAACCTCCTGATTTTAAAAATGGGCTATGTCAGATGCAAGGGAGGGCACCAGGATGCAGGTCTCCTGTTATCTGGTGTGCTCCCTGGGGCATTTGGTGGGCCGCTGTGAGATACTGGAAGCTGGGCTAGATGGGCCTATGGCCTGATCCAGTGGGGCTGTTCTTATGTTCTTAGATGGGGGGGGGGGAAGGAATGGAATGGAAAATTTTTGTTGCCCTTTCATGGCACCTACAAGGCCTTTCATCAAGGCAACTGCCTCACTTGAACCCTGAAGCAGAGCTGGTTCAGTTCTGCATCACTTCTTGACCCACTGGGCAAGCAAACGGCTGTGGGGAAACCCCTGTTCTCTGGCTGCTAGCCAGCTAAACAGAGGTTGAATTGGGAATGAAGTTGCCTTTCTAGAACCGGCAGAGGCACAAACAGCAGGCGAAAGAAAGACCGTGCCACTGCAGGCAAAGCAGATGCACCTTCTCCTAATCAGAAATTGCTATTCTTCTCACAGCGGGTCACTGATGTCCCCCACCCTTCCAGTGCAGTGGCTCAAAAGAGGAGGAAGCCCTGCGTGTACAAGACCCAAACAACCCGGGGCTGCCAGGCCGCCTGCATCTGGCGATGGCTCCCCTCGTTGGAAATGCTCACTTATCTGAAGCCCATTTTATAGGACTAATAAACCATTGGAAATTTTAAAATAACTTGCGTTCTTGTATGAAACCATCACAGCTGCGCTACCTAATTCCACGGGACGCTGCCTGGAGAGACATTTCCATAGAATGCCAATAAGCAATAGCTCTAAACACCCAGATGGCTGATTTTTATCGCCGGATACAGAGGCTCCAGCTCACAATGCAAGTCTCCTCTTTTATTGTTCAACAGCCACAGCAAAAATGCAATCTCGACATCGAAAATGTCAAGCTCCTGGAGCCAAGGCGAAGCAGGGAGAGAAAGCGAGAGGCTCAAGCGCTCTGTGGCCCCACAGGAAAAACAAACTCCTACAAAGCACCCTGAATGCAAGACTAACGTAGTTTGGGCTGCTGGGGACAAGAGTTTAGAATCCTGCCTAGCCGTTCAGCAAGCTACCAAGTACTCACTGAGGTCTAGTAACTTGAGGATTGAAGCTTTAATTGAAGAAAGAGCTCAGTGCCTGCAAGAGATAGAATTAAGCCTAGAGGGTCTCAGTGTCCCTGAACTGAGGCATTGGCACATACAGGGTGGTGGCAGTACTACTGAGCAGAAGGGCCTTGAGAGCTTTAGGGTTCAAGAACCAAGAACCCTGAGCACCCCAAACCCCCCTTATGTTTACGACGTTTCACACAATGTCGGGGCTTGTTACGTGAAAATCCCCTTTTCCCTTCCAAATTGTGTTTTTATATCTAGTTATGTATTTTGGACTAAAATGCAGGCCTAAAACTTCTCTTTCAGGCCACAAAAGGAGTCAAATCTTAAGCTCACTCATTTCTCATGTTGTTTGTCAGTCTGGGAAGACTCATCTTTCTCTAGAGACACTGGAAATGTCTTTATTGTTTAAGTCAATCACTGAATATGCAAACACCTTAAAGGAGGAGGACTTTGGCAGCAAAGTCTATCACCTATTGTTAATTAAATCACAGCCATTAAACCACCTCCAGACTCCAAAATCCAGTAGCAACAGGAAGTAAGCTACTCCCCCTCCCCCAGAGTCAGGTTTTGCTGATAGCTGGTTCTGAACCCTTCCACCTTTTCTTTACATACTCCACGTATACTGAGCATGTGCAAAGCTCTGGGATACTTCCGGTCAGTTTAGGTCAACTTCCAGGTCAAAGACAACTCTTATAAGAGAGAACTCAGAGCACATGCTCTCTCTCTCTGATTGCTCTCCTGCGAGAGTGGTCCTACATGGGACTCTTCCCCCCCCCCCGACAGGTAAATATATCTGGCGTCTACACTCCCTCCCTTCTTCCCTATCCCTCCCTTCTCCCCCATCTTTAGTCAGCAACTGGGTTTGGCAGATTAAGGAACCCCTAAATACTTCCCTACACCCTATCCATTTCTGATTCCTTTTCGGATGCACCCAAATACATAGCACATGCAGCCACCACTAGCTAGGTACACTATACATAAGTACTAGAAATCTATACTTATCAATTATCCATGTGTATTATGTTTACCTTTGTGTGTTTTTGCAATAAAAATATAATCCTTTGATTGAAAGTTACCTTCCTCCCAGTCTCCTCTTTAAACTAGACTAGGGATCTCTTTGCTCTACGCTGTCTTGGTATCCAGCCTATGGTCCCAAAAGTTTCCAAAAGGCTAATATAATAATTCCCCTAAACACAATAGCCTTTTTGGTAACAGGCTGACCCAAGACCTCCTGGCACCTCGGGTGACATGTCAAATGCTCCCCCCCATACACACACCCAGTGATATGCCAGCCCCTATTCCTCATTCCCTGAACTGGAAAAAGAGGACAGAACAGAAGAGGGAGGCAGAGTGAAGGAGGAAGCATTTCCAACACTATAGACTGTCCCCTCCCCCACACTTCCTCTTCTGTTCTCCCCTTTTTCCAATCCAAGGAATGAGAGGAGAAACAGTGGCAGTGGAAGCAAGCAGGAAGGCAGACATGTGGGTACCTCCTACCAAACTTCTCCCAGAGGCAACCACCTCAGTTGGCCTCATGGATGAGCTAGCCCTACACAGTACACATTGCCTCTGTTTTACTGTGAGATGAATCCACAAACACATGAGCAAGGGACCAAAGAAGCAGACAGGGTACAAAGAAACTGAAATAATAGTTCTGATGGCTCCAATGATGACCACTGAACATAAGAAACCTCCTACTGAATCAATACCTGTTCCATCAAGGTCAGCATTGTCTTACACCAAGTGGTAGCAACTCTCCAGGATTTCAGTCTGAGAAAGGGGTCATTAAGAGCCCTACCTGGAGTTGCTGCCAGGGATTGAACCTGTGGGCACCATTTGCATGCAAAGCAAGGATGGCTTTGCCCACCCAGTTGTAGCCCCTCCCCAGAATACTGCAGCTGCAGCTCAGAGGGCAAAGCCACCCCTGCTTCTCAATCTCAATAGGTCCAGTCCCTGGAAGGAGCTCCAGATCAGGCTGCCTATCTTGTTCCTTGCCTGCCTTCTACCTTTAAGCTGATTGCACATGACTGAGTTGGGAATTGAGCACATGAAGGGGACCCAGTGCTGAAGCAAGCCTACTTGGCACTCCTGGTTTTCCAGTGAACTCAACTGCAAATCCTGGTTATCAATGCCTGGCCTCTACCTTCACCCATAGAACCGCAGGGCCAGTGACAGCTTTCAGTGAGAAAACCAGAAGTTCAGGCTGTGTCTCCTTGAAATATCCCTCAGTGAAAATGGATAAAAGAGGGCATGGAGGAGGAGAGGCACCTGGCCTCCAGCTATCAGGAGTAGGTGGAATGAGCCTTGCTTAGCTCAGACAACCTATCACTGGTTCAACTGCCAGTGACAACTTGTCACTGGCTCCCAGGCAAGGGTGCTACAAGGAACCAAGTGTAATTCCTGCTTTACCCCAATGCCAGAAATCCCAGGCCCCAGTCCCTCCCAACAAATGGACCTATCTTAGCATCTCAGCTTTCACTTGTCTTCCCTGCAGCAGTGATGACCAACTTTTGTAACGGATGGAGGAGAACTCTTGCTTCTAGACAGTGGTTCAGGAATGTATTTAGCCACACAAGTTGACACCTCCCACCCTCCAAACCATAGTGATTAGGCTCCAAAAATTAAAAACAAAAAAACCCTGAAGCACTTGTGAGCATCAGTTTGCTTCTGAACCCAGTTTAAAGTGCTGGTTTTAACTTTAAAGTCCTAATGACCAGG
Organism: Tiliqua scincoides; assembly: GCF_035046505.1. Classification (NCBI taxonomy): domain Eukaryota; kingdom Metazoa; phylum Chordata; class Lepidosauria; order Squamata; family Scincidae; genus Tiliqua; species Tiliqua scincoides. The sequence goes on from NC_089829.1 coordinate 15,222,678, forward strand.
AGCAAGGATCTAACAGCCCCCCCCTTCTCCTGAGCTTGCTTAGTTCTCAAGATCATCAGGCAGAGGCACAGCACTGAATGTCCCTTGAGCTACCAGGGACAGGGTCTTCACTGGTGATGCCTCCATCCCCTGGTGGACCAATTGGTCCCCCAGCCACCAAACTTAAAACAATCTGCTTTCTCCTGATCTGGCTTTTAGCTGGGCTCTGGATGAGCCAGTTTTGCTTAATAGTTGTAGTCTTGACAGTGTTTTATAAACAGATGGAGTACAGAGAAGACTCAATAAATGATCAGGAAAATCATTCTACGCAACATTATACAACCAAGAGAGGTATAGCATTAAGAAGTATGGAATCTCTCTCTCTCTCTCTCTCTTGCAAACAAAACTTGAACTTTTAAAAATCTTTTCCTAAGGAAAACAACTACCAGCCATTTCTCCTGGGCTGAAATTCAGCAGTGTTGCAAAGAGCCACCAGTTGGCCATTCCTGATGCAGAATCCTAAGGGGATTCACCCTGCCTGTTAGGATCCAGAGAGAATCACAACCTGGTCCAGGTACAAACCACTGCCTCAGATTAAGGCCCGTGGCTGGATTTTCACCCCTAGATACCTGAATGCAGGGCTTCCAAAAGCAATCCAGAAGCATTCAGGGAGCAATCCACCAAGCTCAGGCATTACTCAGATGCCATTCATTTCAGCGGCTCGCTTCCGGGCCTCAGCAGTGCTTGGTGGATTGCTCCCTTAACAGTTTTAATTTAATTTTCCAGCGATAACACTGTTGGAGCAGAAGAGGAAGAGGCTGCCATAAAAGAAAAGAATTAAATTATATACTGTAAAATGGTTTGCATCTGCAGGGACCAAGCAGGGAACAAACAGTCATTCAGGAGATGTCGATAGAGGCGGCTTTGTATTCTCCAAATGGGCCACCTTTCATCATCAGGGCTGTCTTGCCAATGTGGGAGGACACTGTTTCCACTCCGGTGTTGAGGAAGGACTGGGAGCTGCTAATAATAATAATAATAATAATAACAACAGGTATTTATATACCGCCTTTCTTGGTCTTTATTCAAGGCGGTTTACATAGGCAGGCTTTTATTAAATCCCTTATTAAATAGGGATTTTTACAATTTCAAAGAAGGTTCTTTCTTTCAAGAACCACTACGTTCAAGCTGTTTCATTCCGATCTGGTTTCACATTCTGGCCTCCATCCTCCCACGCTCAGAGCAGATGGAATTGCTCGGCTTCAGCTTGTCAGCTGCTCCAAGGTCGCACGGTGCCGGTAGCCTCGAACTGGCGACCTTGTGGATGTTATCTTCAGGCAGACGGAGGCTCTACCCTCTAAACCAGACCTCCTGCCCAAGTCCACCTCCTGCTATTCAGACCCAAGTCCCACAACGACAGTTTGGCCCTAAGGGAACAGGTTCTGGGTTGGCGTGCTTGCCCCGCCAACCCTTGTCCACACTCCACATCAAACAGCTTTCTCTTCGCTTGGTCAGATCACAGCTTACTATTGCACTCAAACCACACAGCTATGCTTTGAGCTTGCCTTCCAAGCCAGCACTGCAAACCAGCTTCAGAAACTGGCCAGGTTGGATGTTGACAGAGCTGTTTTCAAAACTGCTGTGGTTTGACAAAAGATGAAACTCATTGGACAAAGGAGAAACTTTTAAAGTGACAGCTGTCTCATATATTTTCCAAGGGGAAAGCAATGGCCTCTGCTCTTACCTGTGGTTGTTTGCCAGTGTCTGTCTTGCATCTTTTTTGCAGAAGAGGGCAAAAGATCAGCATGCTGGAGCACCCTCCTTACAAGCAAAGGCTTTGGGGCTTTACAGCTTGGAAAAAGGTGGGTCCCCATTCATTTCAATATTTAATTTTTAATAGACTTGATGCTACCCTGGTAAGAGACTGCATTTGGGGAATGTCACAGATCTGTATGTTTAACAGGCTACTATGAAGATGCTTTTAACAATGATAGTGAATGGGACTTACTCCTGGGTAAGTGTGGGTAGGATTGCAGCCTGGGATTGTTAAAAATTTTCCTGCTGGATGATGTCACTTCCGGTCATGACATTACTTCTAGTGGGTCCTGACAGATTCTCATTTTAAAAAGTGGGTCCTGATGCTAAAGGAGTGAGAACCACTGTTGTATGGCATGGTGAGGGAGAGAAGTTCTTTTCCTTCTCTTTCCATACTAGAACCAGGTTGGGTCATTCAGTGAAAATGGTTGGGGGAGGATTTTGGACAACAAAAGGAGGTCCTCCTTCACATAACACGCAATTAGTCTGTGGAATTCATTGCCACAAGATGTTGCGATGGCCACTGGCTTGGATAGCTTCGAAAGGCTTGGCATGGACAAATTCATGTAGGACCAGAAGTCTAACAATGGCTACATTCTTCCTCCAGGTTCAGTGGCATCTGCAGGGGATGAACAGCGGGAGAGAAGGGTGCTTATCTCTCTCCTGCTTAGGGGCTTCCTGGCAGCAGCTGGTGGGAAACAGGACACAGGAGTAGATGGGCCAGCAGGCTCTTCTCAAGTGCCTATGCAATGAAGGAGCACCTGCAATCCTGCCAGAGACACTGCCCTCTGCCATTCTGCTGTCAACAGGAGAGACAGCATGAAAGCTTTTGAGGTGGCTATATTTGGACCCAAGCCTATAATGGGCTGTGAATCAGAAAACTAACATTTATATCCTGTCAGCCAGCTCGTAATGCAACTCTTGCGGCAGCTAATAATTAAAATATCAGGTGTCAAAATATCTCACAAAAATAGCTAAGCCACCTCAGCAACCTGCCAGTGAAAAGAGCCCAGGAGTTTAACCCAAAGGGTTTTCTCTGCTTTCCATAAAGTCCTCAGCAAGGCAGACAAAAATGTTTGCCTGGGCATGGAGTTTGAGAGCGGGTGCTGCCCCCCATCCCTCGTTGGATGGCACCAAAGCCAGGAACAGCCTCTGCAAAAGATCTGAAAGATGGAGCGGGGGGGGGGGGAATACACCATGAGGCACTCTGACCTCAAACCATTTAAGGCTTTCAAGGGGAGCTGCTTCTCAATTAAGGAAAGTTGATACAAGTTGGGGTCCGTAAGTCACTAGATTAAACCTACATATGAATACAAACAAAGGCTCTGAATATGAGGTGGATGGGCCTGTCCTTTTTGCAAGAGAGTGAGATGGGATGAATGCCTCTTCTCATGGTACCTGCAATCCATGGTTTTTGGAGTGCATATTTTTAAAGAAGCAAATAGTGCTTTTGTTTGTGCCACAATCCAGGGTCTCCCTGATTGATCTTATGCATGCCTGGTTCACTGGTCAAGCACTCTCAATAAGCCAGAAATGCATGATCCCAATTGGTTCTTGTGTATCCTACTATTTCAAGTGCCTTAACACTCCAGGAGAGAGCAGGCTACAGGTTCCTAAACAAAAAAGCCAAACATTGAGTACAACTCCTTGCCCACGTTCACCTGACTAACCCCAAACAGGTAGGCATAAGGGTCCTCAAGGCCTCACCTCCAGGAGGTGTCACCACCACTTCTAACAGCCAGTTCTGTGTGCAAGGGGAAGATGAAGGCCTATGGGCTAACTCCCCAGCCGTTGCAAGCTCTGAGCAGCCCCCAAACTCCAGAGACCCAGGCCTCAAAGCTCTGGTTCACTTCATGGTAGTACATTGGGTGGCCCAGGCCTGACCTCATTGTTATTGTACAGTACTCACACAGACACAACCTGTAATAATATAATAGTTTATTTAAATATAATTGGTTACATGTTACTGTGAAAGGCATTTAGGAATTTGAAAAAATAATTACACACACTCTATGCTAAAACAAAGCTAAGTTCCTAAGCTTATTTGTTCTCCTAACCTGGATCTTTCCAACTTCCGAGCACAAGTAAGGGTAGCTTATCTATCTATTGTACTATGGCTGATATGAACAGACTTTTCAACCTTCTAGGCTCCTGGACCTTTAACAATTGTTAAAGGTAGAGGAATCCTTAAGTTGAAAGGTTGGCCACCCTGCCTCAGATTTAGCTCTTAGCCAATCAGATTCAGACCTGCCAAAGCTTCTGGAAAATGATTTCATCACCTGAGGCTACTGTCTGTCACTCACTCTGGCCCCTCCCAACTGGAGAATCACAGCTGCAGCCAAATCTCAATTAGGGAGACCTTGGTGCCCAGCCTGTTCTCATGCTTCTCATCTAGCAAAAGGTGCTTCTTCTTAGCCTTCTAACAAGCTGTGCTCCCACCACTGCTGCAAAATGGCTGCTCTCAGTAATTTTACCTTGTTCTTCATAGTTTTGTTTTCTTTATTGCTATCCAATTAACCCTTTAACCTTTCAAAACCAGCACTTCACATTAGAAGTCAAAATATGGAAGAAAGGTAGGAACTCAGATTGTCAGCTGTAGCCAACAGGGAAGGGCGTCAGAGTGGTGAAAAAGCTTCTCCCTGGGTTAGCACATGTCATGTGAAGCTCCTTAGTCCCTGGAAGAGGCATGCTCAAGGGGAGGAAAAGAGAAGGGAAAGCGCCCCTGTTGCTTCCCTGTGGGAGCCAGGCCCAATCCAACAGGCTGTTTTCTACTAGAGATGTACAAGCTCTCTATTGCAGCAGCTGGAATAACACCTTAAAAGATCATTATCCTCACCTCCAATTATCCAAAGAGTCAACCAGGAAGATAAAAGGGCAGCTCCCAGACCCAACGACTAGACACAAAGGTATTTTTAAAGAAAATTTATTTATATACACACAAAATTTGGAGCTCTTTGCTAGACCTGCTTGGGACTTGTGCAATCAAGGACTAGGTGCCCAGAAGTCCATGAAGATTTAAGAGGTGGGAGGCCCAAGCCCATGGCAGTCCAGCATCCTCTTTCCTACTATGGCCATCCAGAATGTCCAACAGGCAGGCTACAAGAGGAGATAGGTCCCTCTCTCACCTGGAGCTGGAATTCAGGGGTACGCTATGTCTGAAACAAGAGGCAGGCAAATAGCCATTGTGACCAGTAGCCAGGGATCAACCAGAACTGTGACTGCACTGCCCAGAAAATGATACTGCAGGCATGCAATACTACAAAAGAACTACCACTCTGAGAAACAGAGCACATCCAGATTGGCAAAGTTAACACCATGCACTGGGCAAGGTTCTTGAAGGACTCTGGCTTCTTCAGCCAAAGGCTGATGAGTCTCACGATTGCCAGGTATCTGGATACTCTCCACATCCAACCTCATTCCAAGGCCAAAAGGAATATTTCTTTGGAGAGCCCTAAAGTCGGCCCCTCAGTGGGTGAGCACTCTTGGGCACAATTACCACAAAGCCTTTGCTTGAAAACAATGTCCAGAGGGGCAGCCATGTCAAGTCCGGTACAGCAAGACCAACAGTCTAGTACAGGGGTGTCAAACTCATTTCATACAGTGGGCCAAATGGCATTTATGATGCCTGCTGAGGGCCGGAAGTGATGTCATTAGGTAGCATGTGATGTCATTAAACAGGTCATAACCAGAAATAAACACTTTTTCTCGCTTAGCAACACATTAGCTGCAAATGACAGAAGAGAAAATACACAAATCTTGATCATATTTCAAGATATGGGAAAGCCCAATTTTCTTGTGGGTCACCCTTTCAGAAGTAACACTTCAGCAGCTGAAAGTCCGAGGGCCAGATAAAAAGCTTCCATGGGCCACATCCGGACTCCGGGCCTTATGTTTGACATCCCTGGTCTAGTAGCACCTTAGAGGTCTCTAAGGTGCTGCAAAACTGATCTTCCAGAAAACAACAAGGAAATGGGATTTACTGCCATCGGATGCCACTCCCCATTCAGAGGCAGCCTGGCCTCTGACCACCAGGAACTGGAGGGGGGAACAATAAGGGAGAGCAGCTGCTTGCATGGCCTGCCCCTGAAAAGCCCACCAACACCTGATCGGCTGCTGCTGGGAAGAGCATGCTGGATTAGAAAGTTGCTTTGGTATGATTCAAGAGCCCCCTCCTTAGGCATTTATGTTCGTGCCTGGAACAATTCTAAATATTGCTTTCGCAAATGTTATGTGTGCATGTTCAACCTGGTTTGGACAGCCTGTCGAAGATGTTGCCCGGGGTGTGGCCGCTGCGCATGCTACAGCTACTGGGAGCCACAGGTGAGAGCTGAGTGACAGGTGGGGACCAAAGCTGGATGAGCTGCCCTAAAAGGACCTTACATGCCCCTACACCAGAGGTACTACTGCTCCCTGAACACCCCATACATCCCGCTCTCTCTGCAAACAGGTTGAGGGTAGCCATCGGGTCACTGACCTTCGGCGAGATTGGGACTTGTCTATCCCGAGCATGTGAAGACAGGCTCCGGCGGATTGAGCGGATGAGACCTACTAGAATAGGACCAATGGTCATGAATGGTCAGTTTCTGCAAGTGAAGTGGTACGCTAAGAGCACGGCAAGACATGAAAGACGCCCTGGTCAATCACTGCGCCCAGCCCATCTCCAACCGTCTTGACTTTTGTCCTGCCATTGGAGCAAGATGGAATCTGGGAAGAGAGAGTGAGGCTGACTATGCGCACCTCTCTCTCACTTTAATCCAATTCATGCGCAAGTCTTGACATCCCAGATGTCAAGGTCCTCTTCGTAATGATGGATAAACATCATGTGTGCATGTTAATGTTCATAACAAATTCAACACACTGGAAAGCAGAGTGAAAAACCGAAATAAAAGAGGAGCAAAAGCTTACAACAATGATGAATATAAAGCACCAGCTGCTGGGGTGGGGGAGGGGACAGGGGCCAGATAATGAAAACAGAAGGAAAACTGTATCTGAAAGACGCTCTTATTTGGAGACGTGTTTTGGCTGGTGGGGATTCATGACGGCGTCGTGCTATTTTTAGTTATGTGCTTATAGCCATATTATATTTGGCATTTTATATAAGCATCATCTTTTAAAGGATGCTATAAGATGCTCCAGACTTGGAGAGAAGACAGTTTACAAAGCAAGAAATAAAGACACTGTCAGAGTTTGAAGGGAATGCAAGAAAGAGGGCTGAAGATGACAATGAGCTCCACGAACCAGGTTGAGCTGCCATTCGGGACAGTTAATGAATCTCCACACAGTGCCTGTGGCCCAAATGTGCTCTGGAGGCCCTGCAGCCCACCTTGTTCTCTCAGGGGACTTGCAGGGGAACTCAGTCCAGAAGGGCTAGGGGCACACATCACAGCCATGAGTGTTAACTAAGCCTTGGCAGGGCTAGCCCAAGATCTCCTGGTGGCCAAGGCAGATAGATGCCAGAAGGTGCCCACCCCTTTAACTGGTTACATGCCAGTCTCTGCTCCTCCCACTCCCTGGACTAGAAGAGGGAGATGGAGCAGGAGAGGAAATGTAGATGCCCGCCACCTTCCTCTCCTCCATCGTCTTTCTTTTCAATCCAGGGAACTAGCAGGTAAGAAGCAGCAGTGGAGGCGAGTGGCCAGGTGGGTGCCCCTGACAATCTGCTATCCAAGGTCACATGGGTGTCCCTAGGCCAGCTGGTCATGTTTTACTGTTATTTATTTAAAAACATTAATATTTCAACTCTCCTACCTAGAGGGCTGTTCACAGTGGCATACAAAGAATTAAAATATAAAAACCACCAAATGAAGTTCAAAAAAAAGTGAAAGCAATAAAACATTATTTTGTAAGGTAATAAAATAAGAACAACATCTTAATAAAACCAAAAAGTAAACTGAATACTATAAGCTGACAAAAAGAGCCCATCAAAAGCCAGATTAAATCATCAAGTTTTTGCAGAGGCACAAACGTTGGGATCTTGGTAAACCTCTGATGGAAGAGTTTTCTGTAGGGTGGGTGCCCCCATCAAAAAGGCCCTGCCCCAAAGGATGCATTACAGGCCTCTGACACTTGGAGCAAGGCCTCTGCTGATCACCTGAGTGTATAAGGGGGCTTCTACAGATTCAGCAGTTCTCCAGATAGAGGGAGGCCTTTCCCATCCCTGTTGAGCTTCTCTTAACTGGAGGTTCTGCCAGGGAATGAACCCGGGGCTTCTTCATGCAACACACATGCTCTGCCACAAAGAAATGGCCCCTTCCTCCATGGAAAGAATCCTTTATTAGGCACATGGCTGCATTCAGTCTGGGACTTCCCACAGCACGAACAAGGAGCATTCAGGCTGGCGGCTGGGACCTATGCTAGTGAGCTATCATGGACCGTTTGTGCTCTTCAGAAGGGAACAAATATATGCAAGATCAGCTTCTACAACTGACAGACAGCATGAAGACTCTGGACTAGCCAGGTTTGGAATACATGCTAGGAACCTGACCGTCTGCCTTTGCCCAGCCAATAGAGCAGCACCTCCTGCCCTATGTGCTTCAGACTTGCTGTTTAAGCTGCTCAACTCGGGGATCCAAGGTTCAAGATCCTGCAAGATCCAGATAGAGGGAGGGACAGAGCTCCAAAACGGTTCATCCCACACTAGTGTGGTGGTGGGAGGTTGAGGCTCATCCACACACCTGAGTTCCACTGCACACAGACCCAGCATGATAAAGTTCACCAGCCCAAGAGGTTGCACCAGAGATACATGCACACTGGAAAACAGAAACGTGAGGCAGGGGGCGTGGCTGCTGTCTAGAAATTGCTCACATACAGGCACAAACCCACCGTGTACACGAGAAAGGGGCACTCGTTCTCTGTGCTGCGGCTCATCTTGACATTTTGATGGATTTAAAATGCCTCAAATATGAAAGTTGCTGGTTTATTGCTTCTCAAGCTAGGAACAGCCTCATCAATAACCATTGTTTGTCCCGAGAGCATTATGAAGTTCTCTCAAAAATGGGCACTTGCTGTGCCTCTGGAAAGGCTCCAAAGCTCCTACACTTATTTTGCAATTCTAAGTTACTGCTGAAACGTTCTCGCAATACAGCTGGGGTGGGGGTGGTTCCCCCCACTTCTTACTGCTACGCCTTCTTGCTCAAGGCCAAGGATGTCCCTGACTGCATTGCGGCAGCAAAACATGGTGCAGAAATGGCACTGGGGACCAGGGAGAAGCCTTGCGCCACCCTGCTTCCCAGCTCCAATTTCTCAGACTGCCCCAACTGTTGCTCCTCCCAGGTTCATGCCCTGACTATACAGACTCAGAGTCAGAGAGGGTCTTTCAGGCCATAACTCCATGCAGGAAGTCCAGAATGAGGACACCCCAAGTCTTCCCTGCTGCACCTTAGTCCATTACTTATTCATTCAATTTACATCCTGACATTTCTCCCCAAAGGCACCCAAGGTGGCTTTAGACCTAATCCTGCTCCCTGGGAGAGCAGAGAACAAGTCTTTGCCCTCCTGTGTGCAACAGCCCTACAGGGCTTTGAAAAGCGCTGTCATGTCCCCACTTCAGTCTTCTCTTCTCCTGACAAGAAATGTGCAGTTACATCAACTATTCCTCATAAGACAGGCTTTCCATACTCCTGATCATTATCAGTACTCATGGTACCACCTCCCCCATCTCAAAGTCTGTTAAAATCCACAATTTCAATGAAGACTTTGCCTCCACCCCTTCATCCTGACCAAAGAGGAACCCAAGGGCATCTTCACATTGACCTATGTTCATCCTTTGGCTCTCCCATCCTTCCCTTTATGGTCTCCCCCACTGCCATGACTTCGGGGCAGGGATCTACTTTCTTGCTTGTGTACCTTTGCAAACCACTATGTGAAGCGTTAGTGCAGTAGAAGCTGCAAGCAGTTATGGTGTTAGACAGAAAGGTCTTGGTGCTGCCCAAACCAAGTGGGCCCCCAAGTCTGGTTTTTTACCTTGGGGTTTGTCCGCTGCTGAAGCCTTCTCTCTTCCCGTTCTCTCTGCAAACGTTCAAACTCCTCCCTGATTTCGGCAGGTGTCCTCCTCCTCTCCACCACCTGCAGGAGAAGGAAACAAGCACCAGAAGTTATCTAGAAGCAGGGATGGCCAGTAAACAAACAAGGCCAGCATTGCTGGGATTTTAATCATTGGTGCCAGTGGAATTGTTAGGAAGGGTTTCCACTTACTGGACAGAAACGGGCACTGAAGGGCTTCTACTGTCCTGTCTTTGGGCAGAAATGTCTTCTTTGTCAGTCACTCCTAAACCAAGCTGCAGTGCTCTGATTACATTATTTAGGGCTTTCAAATCAGACCCCTGCCCCTCATTCAGGGATTTTAAGCACTGAATGCCAAGACTGAAATACAATATAAAAGTGGAGCCCTCACCAGACATGGTAGTTGCAGGAACAGCAAAATAATGCTACTATACACTGTTAGTCTACTACCATAAGCCAAGCATTGGCCCCCTTCCTCAAAGGACCATGGATTGAGACGGGGTATGTCTGCCAAGCATTTAGATCAGTGTTTCTCAACCAGTCGTATGGGTACCACCAATGGTACTTGAGGTGGCATCTGGTGGTACTTACAGGACAGCCAGACCAGGAACGTGACAAAATGAACAGTGGCAGTAGACTCGGCTTGGCAGACAGAGCTCCAAAGTATGCTTTTCCATGCTCAAAAAAGCCCTCCTGTCCATCCTGAGCCTCTTACTTGTGTTGGTCGTGTCGCATCTGGCCTCCTAACCCAGAAGTAACTGGTGATTATGTCATTGCCTGTTACTACCTGTGGTACTTCAAATAGGTGGATCATGTGAAGTGGTACAGCAGAGGAAAAATATTGAGAAACACTGATTTAGTTAAATGCATTTCAAGCAAGGAGTCTGAGTTACTTAAACATAAGGAGCATGTTAACCATAAGGGGCAAACACCAGGAGCTCAAAACACAAAGTGCAGACTTGCTCAGTGTCACTTGCCTGGCAACCTGTGCCAAGATACAGTGAAAACCTTAGCAAAATTGGTTTTCTCTTGTGTGCCACCAGGGATGGAGGCCCAAACTACCATACTTGCCAATTGACAGCAGCTTCCTGGGGCTTTCAGAAAGAGGCATTTCCCCTGTCCTATCGCAGGAGTCTCCAAACTTTTTGGCCAGAGGGCTGCATCAAATAACTGGCATGGTGTGGAGGGCCGGAAAAAAAAATTTAAATATAAAATTTAAATAACTAAATTAGAGATGGAACTTAGATGAGTGAATAAATGAATGAATGGGCTCATTCATTCAACCTCTCTGGCCTTCAGAACACCCTCCAGACACAATCAGAGCACAGTTCTGGTCATGTTCAGTTGAGGGGCCAGAGGCTTTCAGGGGACAAGAGGTTGGCCGCGGGCTGGAAAGAGGCTTGCTGCAGGCCACATCTGGCCCCCGGGCCAGGTTTCGGAGACCCCTGCCCTATATGAAGATTCCAGGAACTGATCCTGGCATGTTCTACATGCATAGCAATGGGCTCTGCCACTATCAGCAAACCTGGGTCTCCAAATATGGGTCAACCCCAAAGTGTGGGAATGCAAGCTGAAGGATCAAAAAGAGGACACAGGAAGGGACAATTCAATCCCTCACCACACTCAGCTTCAACCATCCACTGATGTTCTTTCCTCCCAGCTGGAATACCTTGTATGCAAATACTGTATTTGCTATTTCCTCCAAACACTTACAACCCATCCAGTGTGTTCTAGGTGAAGGACGGGGTATAGAAGTTAGACAGTGAATCCTGTTGCCTGACTACTGCAGCAACACAATTTCAGGGGCCTGTACTTTCACACCCCAGTAATAAATCCTCCATTCTTTTTCGACAGCTGGAAGCATCCTACAGAAATTATCAGCCATACTTCCAACAACCCTAGAAAGGAGGCCAATACTATCACCTCCATTTGGCAGACATTAAGAGAGAACGAAGCACTTGCTTAACGCAGAGACAATGAACAGACTTCTGGCTTGGGTTTCATCCCTACACAAAAGTAACTCTCCAACCTGCAACATCCACCCAGCTACATTCAATGAAACAAATCTCAACAGCCCAGTACCTGGGAAAAGAATGTACTTTTTGCAGCAAAGTACTGCAGAAATATAGGTTTATGAGAATGAAAATGCTCCCTTGACTACAGGCACCTTTGCATGGGGAACTAGAGTTTGCCAACTTTGAAAAGACGTGGCAGCAGAAAAGTAAAGGCCTGAGCTAGAGAGGAAATGTACACACACACACACACACACACACACACACACACAGAGAGAGAGAGAGAGAGAGAGAGAGAGATACCAAACTCTGAAACTACTTGATGGAAACCAGGGGATTAAATCAGCAAGGGCTGGCAAGGGTCCGAAAAGGGGAGATTTGTTGTGAAGAATCCAAGCCGCTTAACCTCTGCAAGCCTGAATTAATGACTTTAAATTACTTTATCTCTGACATTCCTGGTGGCAGAAGGAAGAGAAAACAGCTCCATGGGCCTCAATTCACTCAATTTCCAGCCATCAGATTATAGAGCACGTTCCACATTCCGAACACATCCAAGAGGGATAACTGCAAGGTTGTGAACACCCGCCCCTTGGCATTCCAATGAGGCCAGCAAGAGCTCTTTCTTGCTGGCCGCATCGGGTAAGAACTGGGACTTTTATATTTGTCTTCTCACTTTATGCCAATAAAGGTTTTGGCTTGGATCAGATTGGACTGGTCTCACTGGTCCACTCATGTACTTGAATCCAGCCTGGTTTCTGTGATGAGACATGTTACCCTCACGACAGCCCTGTGAGGTAGTGACTTGCCCAAGGCCAACCAGGCAGGGACCTGGACTAGGTTTTCCCCATCCAAGCCAAAGATCACAGCCCTCATCCTCTTGTAGGTATGAAATCCCTTGCAAAACATACAATCAATGAACAATTTCCAAATGCAGATTATACAAATCATCTCAGTCATTGGAATTGAGAGACAGATGTTTATCCACAGGGACCACTCTGTGAAAGGTATATCAAGTGCCAGCCCTCTGATGGACAATCCATCTTAACTTTTCACCAGCTGAAATATCCACTCAATTTTTAAATTATTTATTCCCTTTCAAGGTAGAACATATCTCCTGATCCAAAAAAGGTATCCCAGATTACAGGACTGCTCAATGGCCACTAAGAATTTTATGTGACTGAAACATTTTTGAAATTCCTGAAAATATCTTTTTAAGTTAAAACAGTTAGCCCAAGTGAGTATGGCAGAGCTTTAGAGGAGAGTGCTTGCAAGAGGACTGTGGAGGCAAGAGAGAGGGAGATTTCCAAATGACTAAGCCGAGGAATGAACCAACTTCTTAGGAGCCAGCATCAGAACACTGGTGCCAGCCACACACAGGGCTAACAGAAGTGTTCTGAAGTCTCTAGGTTTAACCAGTCACAACATACCTGTCTCATACAACTCCAGGCCCAGAACAAAATATGCAGTCCAAGCCAGGGCCACAGTAGCGACTACCAGTGACCTCCATGAATCAATGGTGAGCCAAAGCGGCTACAGGTTATGCCTCTTTATCCACTGGGGTTCCACTCCAGAACCCTCAGTGGATTAAAAAAAAAATCAATGGAAACTAATTCAGTGAAATAATCGCTTTAAAGTTCCACTTGCAGGTTTCTTGCTTATCCACTGACTCCTAAAAATGCATTGGTATAGACACTATACTGCATTCAGTCGGCATAGCATCTACACCAATGCATTCTGGGGCAATAATGGAGGAGGAAGAAACCTGGAAGTGGGTCTTTAAAACTATCTTTAACCCCCAAGAAGCCTGCAACTAGTGCAGTAACAGCACGAAGGCAGGAAATGGGATCTGGATGCTTTCCCCCCTTGTTACAAGTCATTTCAAGTGGACCCTGGTATCAGTGGTGAGTCAAATTGGTGGATGCCATATCAGCAGATAACAAGGCAAGAACTGTAATTTGACTTTGCAAGCTCTCTTTCTGCCTCTCCTTACCAAGAGAGCTCCAAGTAAAGGTTTTCAAGGAGAAGGTGACAGGAAGAAAGGGTCTGCATGGAGCATTTAAGGAAGGGGCTATGACAAGAGAGGTGTAGAAAGGCAACCACTGGAACACAGGCTAGGGGAGGAATACGAGGAAAAGCCTGGAGTTTGCAGATCTAAGGCAACAGAAATACAGAGAGAGCATAAGGCAAGGGGCAGGGAAATGACAAACTCTCCCATTTCACAGAGGAACTCTGCTTTCATTGAAGACCCCCCTGTGAGGAGGCAAGCCAAGCTGGCTCAATGACTAGGCCAGCTGCAGAATAAATCATTCAAAACAAGAGGGAAGCATGCATGATGGGTTCTGCTTTGAACATTTATGAGATGAAGAATCTTGGCTGCAGAACATGGATTGCCTGGGTGCAGATCTTTGTAGAGAGTACACACGTGTCTGAGAGACAGACGTGGCCTGAAATATCACAGATCTCTTCAGCTGGCTGGTGGCACAGAGCCAGGCCAGCTGTATGCCTGACTGCTTAAATGCCAGTGTTCTGGGTAGATGCCCTATCCTGAAAGATCAAGGTCTGTAGAGAAAGACACACATTTGGATGTGCCTCTTGGTTTTGGAGCCAGGGGTAATCTTGGAGGAAAGTCATAAAGGCAGCCATATTAAGCCAGACATCTGTTTGATCCAGGCAATGATATTTACAGAAGGCACCAGATTATTTCTCCACCAACTAACCAAATCTCTACTCCTGGAAACCATTTGGGATTTACACTCAAAGCACCTGGCTCCCCACCCCGCAGAATGAATATTGCAGACCCAAAGAGTCATGTCAAAGGAAACAGGAGTGGTTTCAAGCCCGTTCTGAAGACAGTCGTCTAAATGCCCCTTCCCTCTTAGGAACTAAAGGGACAGGGGAGAAAATGGCCTCCTGCTCTTCACTTTCAGTTTCTTGTGCTCATTTTCCAATGTCTCCATGGCCTCCTCTACAGCTGTCTTCAGGCTCCTGCTCCTCTTCTCTGTCTTCAGGCTCCTGCTTAGACCCGTCACCCTAGAGCAGGGGTCTCCAAACTCCGGCCTGGGGGCCAGATGCAGCCTGTGGTGAGCCTCTGTCGAGCCCGTGGTCAGCCTCTTGTCCCCTGAAAGCCTCTGGCCCACTTGGCCGAACATGATTGGAGCTTTGCTCTTGTTGCATCTGGAGGGTGTTCTAAGGGCCAGAGAGGTTGAATGAATGAGCCCATTCATTCATTTATTCACTCATCTAAGTTCCATCTCTAATTTATTTATATAAATTTTATATTTAAATTTTTTTTCTGGCCCTCTACACCGTGCCAGATATTTGATGCGGCCCTTTGGCCAAAAAGTTTGGAGACCCCTGGTCTAGGTACTGACTAAGGGTCAATCTGTATGTGCATATTGATCAAGAAGGAAATGTTGGCTCACCATTCATTTTTCAACAATTGCTGGCAAGTGTTTTATAAGACCTGCCTTTGCCTCAGGAGTACCAGTCCTGCTGTATCACCTTCAGATATGGTAGCAGAAGCAAAGGCAGAATGAAGGCACCAGGCAGCTGTCGAGGGCTCCCACAAAAGCATAACCCTTGCTCGTCGTCTCAAAAATCTAGTGGACTTCTCTGGCCAGCTGTGACAATGGGGCAGCAGGAATGAATCTGTGTGCACCATGAGAAGCAATTATCCACTCACAATATTTGCAACTCCCTTGGAAATGATTGTCTGAATGGAAAGACGAACTTGTAGCCGCTTCCACCATTTTTTCAAAAAGCCATTGGTGTAGCTGCTGAGAGTGTGCGAAACACACAGTTTACTTGTGTCCAGTTCAGCCTGATGATGATGTCGGAGGGACAGGCTGCAAGCTCCAGCTACTTGGAGAGTCTTCTCTTTTTCTTAGTCCCATTTTCTCACTACTGACAAAAGACTGATCCTGCTTGCAGTGCCACCACATGTGTAAAACAGGTTGTGCATGCACAGTTCCACCTGGTTACGGACTCTTCTTGTTGGGGGTCTACAGCTGGGGTGCCCAAACTCTGGCTTGGGGGCCATTTGCAGTCCTCAGGGACCCCCAATCTGGCCTGTGGGGAGCCCCCAGTCTCCAATGAGCTTCTGGCCCACCAGAGACTTGCTGGAGCCCATACTGGTCCAATGCTACTGCTCTCAGCACAAGGCCCAACTGTTCAACCCCTTGTACAAGTTGTGGGTCAAGGGCCTCCTCTGCTGCTTGGTGTTCCACGTCTGTAAAGCAGCAGCAGTAGCAAAGGAAAGGCTGACCTCGCTTTGCACAAGGTCTTTATAGGCCTTGAGCTATCATGAGACCTTCATTCACTCATAAAAGTTCCATCTCTGATATATTCATTTATGTAAATTTAAATAGTTGGCAACCTTCAGTCTCGAAAGACTATGGTATCGCACTCTGAATGGTGGTTCTGGCACAGCGTCTAGTGTGGCTGAAAAGGCCAATTCGGGAGTGACAATCCCTTCCACACTGGGAGCAAGTGCAGTCTGTCCCTGGTCTGTCTCCCTGGCTATGGGCCTTCCTTCTTTGCCTCAGTCTGTTGGCCAAGTGTCTCTTCAAACTGGGAGAGGCAATGCTGCACAGCCTGCCTCCAAGCAGGCCACTTAGAGGCCAGGGTTTCCCACCTGTTGAGGTCCACTCCTAAGGCCTTCAGATCCCTCTTGCAGATGTCCTTGTATTGCAGCTGTGGTCTACCTGTAGGGCGCTTTCCTTGCACGAGTTCTCCATAGAGGAGATTTATGTAAAATTTATTCAAATTTTAAATGTAAATTAATTCTTTTTTTCCCTGGCCCCTGACACAGACTCAGAGAGAGATGATGTGGCCCTCCTACCAAAAAGTTTGGACATCCCTGGTCTAGTGCCTTGAGCTTGCAGCCTGTCTGGAATTTCCCTCAGCAGGCAGGCCTGGGTTCATGTCACCTGTCCTGCCACAGGGAACATGACATGGGCTCATGTGCGCACCTTTGATCTGGCCACTGTGTTCCAACACTGGCACTCCACCTCCCCAGGTCCCTGCTTCCGTGTGTTCTGAAGACTGCAGCATCGGAGAACAGAAGGTGCAAGAGGGGATACACCAATGCTGTTTTCGCTGTGTGGCATGTTCACCAGGGACCTTCCTCAACAGGAGCAGTGAGTAAAGCATGAGCAGGCAGCGCAGGTCCTGGCAGCACAAGAGGGGCTCCTATCCCACTGTTTTGCCCCACAGCCTTCAAAGCCATTTCCCTTCTCAAATATGGGGGCTGAACTGTGGATCCCACTGACCCCAGCACCTCTGTGCCATTTGCCTTTGGCAGCTCTCTTATTTTGGAAACAGAATGGTATGGAAATGGAGCTGGCTCAAGCTGATCTGCTGCTGCAGTGGAAAATTAAGCTTGCCAAAGAACAGCTTGGGAAGAGCTGAGTTTAGATTCCTCTACTCAGCCATTAAGCATGCTATGTAGTAGCTTTGGGCCAGTCTATGTCCCTCAGTCTAACCTACCTTGAAAGGCTATGGCCATATAGCCCGGGTCAGAGCACGCCTCAAGCCTGATGCTGCGCACAGACACCTCCCCCCTCAACCGCTGGCCTTTTAACCAGCAACCACATGGACTTTAAACAGGAAGCAAGCAAAGGGCAAAAGAGCATTTAGTAGCACTTAGAGCACTGGCTGCTGTTGTAAAAGTAATCTCACTGCCTCCCCAGAGCGAAAGCTATTACTGAAGTGGGACAGGATCCATATTAAACCATTCATCCACCAGCTGCAGGGAATGGAGGAGCCCTTGGGGGCTGCTGATGGTGGCACGAGAAACACGAGCTCCACCGTTAGCTGTACCAGTAATGGACTCAGCTGATCTACGGCATCCCCAAAGCACCTCCAAGTGACTGTATTATACTGTTTTGATCTTCCGGCAAAGGGGGCCTTGACACGTGTTTACCATCACCACAATGTTCTGGAACCTGACTGGTCCACTCTGCTTTTTAAAAAGAAAAATCCAGGTTATTCAAATTAGCGTAGCCAAAGAAATGTCCAGGATAATGCTTTCAACCATGACTTGTGGGGTGTGTGTTTTCTCCTTTAAGTTGCCTCTTTGCACTGGGTTCCCTTCCTATGTTTGGATGGGAGAAGGCTACATCTCCCTCGCCAAACTGCTCACAGGATTGTACCATCCCTGTTCAAGGACTGAGCCTGGTAAAGGGAAGTCACAAACAAGGTTGGTCTGGCCCCCTGAGCTGCTTGGCCAAGGACAGTGTAATCCCGCCCCGCCCCCCACAGAAGAGGATGACTTGAGGTACTCCAGAGAAAAGCAACGCTGGATGCAACAGAAGCAGCATAGTGTTCCACAGAGGAGTTCTCCAAACTTTAGAGTTACTGTACCAATAAACCAAGGAAATCTTAACCTCTCATCAGAAATATGTCAAAACATTCAAAGGGGCAGAGTGAAAACACGATCAAGCTAAAAAAGGTCATTCAACTGCCACCTCTTTTCCTCCAGTGCTGCTCTTTTCTCTCTTAAGCACCAAGATGGGACTACACTGAAGAAATCCAGATATTGTATTCCAACAGAAAGATGGTTTATCGCGTCATGCTGAATAGGACCAATGACTCCTTTTCTTGACCAAGCATGCCAGGGTCAGAGGGAGACTTGGGCATACCTGGAGTTTGTAATACAAGCAACACCAACTAAAATGGTAGTATGTGGAGACAGGGGGTGTCCCTGGACTCAGGGACTTGCAAATTCTTTCCGATTATATCACCCTTACCTCCCAGCCTTCCATTTCGAGGCCTCTCTTCCCGTATATGTCATAGATGGCTCTCGTCTGTGGGTCACTGAGCACTGAAAATGAAACAAAAACATGTTCAGAGCCTGCCACATTCTCAGCAGAGACCAGACCAAAGCAGTCACACGCCATCCTCAAATTCAGTTTTGAGGAAGGCAAAAACCAGACCGCCAAGGTTGTGCTTCATCACCTGCCGATCTTGGCGCACTGCCAGGGGTACCTTCAAGACATACCTGCCAGGAAACACTCATTTGTCACACTTCCAAATTTACATTTATAAGCATACGCTGAAAACATCTCAGGAGTATGCCTAAGAGCACGGTGTGTGGAAGGGGCCTCGGGGGGAGCCCTGTCTGCAAACTACTGCCAAGTGCCTTCCCAGAATCCATTTTTCACAGTGCAGGTTTTCAGAGCGTGAAGGTTGAGGAGTTCCCTCTTCCCAAACATCATCGCCCACTTCTAGGTCTCTGTGGGGCTTTCCCCCTCCCTCTTGAAGCTCATTCCCATGCATCCCAAGGCCTAATTAAGAACACAGTAAATGATTCCACCCACGTTCCAGCCTAATGGGAGGAAAGAAATGCTGACCATTCAGAAAATGCCGGAGCCAAATTTCTTTAGCTAATCTCTGGGATTTAATAAGAAATCATTTATTCACTATTTTACTTTAGCTTCCCTCTGGGCCAAACCGCTGGGCAACAAACCCTGCTGCTACTGCAGTTTTGCTACAGAAAAATATATATGTGCACTTGTCCAGCCAGCTCCTAATTCACTTAAGTTTCAGTTGTTTCTCCCCAAATCTCCAAAAACTCTGCAAACAAACTATCAATAATTCAGATGCATGCAAGATTCATTCAACCAAACCCAGATAACAGTATAATCAAAAAGGGCAACCGTTTCAATCAAAGCCTGAGCGGAAACACACTCGGCCCATCTGCCTACAATCGCAGGAGCTAAAAATCGGGCAAGATCACATTATCTTGACTATGCAGATTCATCACCCAGCACCTCCCGAGATTCCCAATGGCCATTAACATCTCATTTTTCGGCAAAAAAAACTCCTGCAAACTGAGATAGGAGATAAGCTTTTCTAAGAGATTGGGAGAAGTCTTTATTTTGGATAGACGCATCTTTCTTGATACTTAGTTAAGTCTAATTATAGGCGAATTGCATGCCAAGCTTAGCAAACAGCAGCTTGGATGAATTATAGCCAGCACTTTCTCTGGTGGAAGAAATTCTCATCTCGGCTATAATCCTTCACGGAAAGCAAAACCAGCCTGATGAGAAACACTTACAGTTACGACTGCATCAGATGACTATTTCAATGCTGACACAGTTGGATTTTCTCTCCTTTTAATTTTCTTTACAGATCATGAACTTCTGCCTACTTGACGCTGAACAAAAGAAGCAGCACCCCCTGTCCTCGGCTTAACCCAGGCCAAGAAAACTTCCTGGGAAGCCTGGCACTCACCACAAGGCTCCAGATGAGGGAGGAAGGACTCTGCTGGCTTAGAGCAAACCGCCAGGGATGGAGAAGTGTTGGTTCCAGGCCAAGCCCCGCAACAGATCCCCTCTGGCAAGTCAACCAATGCCAGAGACCTTCCCACACCTTGACTGTGTTGCCTGCCCAACAGAAATAGCACCAGCACTTAGCTAGTGATGTCCTTTGCAGGGTTATGCGTAGAGGTGGGAGAAAACAGTATTCTTTTCTTTTTTTTGTTGTGTTTTCCAAAGGTAGAAGTGCAGAAAGCAGTGTTATGTGTTCTTATTAAAAATTTTACATTATACAGGTGTGTGCCTGTAATGACAGGGATACTTTCTCCAATCACTCTTGTTAGATGATTATGTCATTAAGCAAACATTCAGTTCAATCTAGTGTCTTTGTTGTGTAAACAGACACTCCCTGCCAGACACTAGCTGACTGCACAGGCTACTGGAGACAGACTGCCTCTTCTTTGCAGTAAGAGCCTCTTTGTTGTGTTAACACATATTCTGCTGCAGGCTATGGGAGATGCCTCATTAAGAGCCTCTTGTGCTTTGACTAATATTGTATATGTGCTCTGTCGTTAAGCAGGTCATTAAGCAGCGCACACTTGTAATTATAAATTATAATCATTTTAAAAGTGCAATAGGTAGGTGATATAAGTGGTATAGTATCAGCAGATGAAGCCAGTCATTACCCATGCACCCCTCCCCCATTAAATAATAAAAATCAAATACAATGCTTTCATTTTTACAAAGATTTGAGGATGGGGTTTTTCGCCTTTTTAATTTTTATACAAAAATAAGAAGCGCAAGAAAGTAGTGATGTGTTTTTAGTTCTTTATCACTGCTTTCTCTCACCTCTAGTTATGCACTTGCAAGGGGCTCATAGGTCTCGGCTGAGCCTGCTCAGCTCACTTGCCTTGAGCCAAACTCCAGAGGGGTAGCTGTGACTGCAAACATGGGCACACACACAGGAGAATCCTATGGCACCTTACAGGACAACAAGGTTCCCGCAGAATGCAATTTCATGGCCTGGGGCCCGTGGAACCTTGTGGCTTCAGAAGCTGCTCCAGTACATGGAGGAGCCTGCATTAGAAGTGAGAGATCACAGTTCGGTGGGAAGATGCGTACAGTATCAAAAAAGGTGAAATCTGCGAGGCTTCAGCCAGATCGGCCGGAAGACAAGATGGCAGAGGAGAGTAAATAGAAGGGAGACAAAGAGAGAAAGTAAGAGGGGGAAAAACCTTATGTGTCTGCCTCACCCTCCCAGTTCTTGGGATTTAGCCAGCAACTTCAAACCCCAAGGACATGCTGGGCCCACAAAACAGATCTTTTGCCATTGCCTTCATTAGACACATTACGCCGAAATCTGCCTCCCCCACGGACTGAGATACTGCCTCATAGTGCCCTGTGGTTTGAGAGTGGGGGAGAGCCGCTAGAATTAGGTGGAAGGAATTAGAGTGGCTGCATGCCACTGCCTCCCCTGCATATAAATTCATGACATCTTTCTCATGCTGGGAGTGGCCCCTGCTAAGCTAATGGGAAGGTGACAGTTGGAGCAAGGAGGCCGTCATGGGCATTGCCTAGAAAGGCAAGTCTCTTTCATCTTTTCTAGGTTTTCCAGTTGGAGTGAATAAAGAACCTGCCAGTGTCACAGACCACCCAAAACAAGGGGCTCCCCAATTGGAAGTTGGCTTAGCTTTCATACTTATGTCTTTGGCATCCCCAACCATGCGCTTTTCCTACTCATTTGACAAATACTGATTGTCTTAGCATGGCTCCACATGAATGAAATAGAGGGGGGGGGAACACACACACGCACACACACCCAACAACTGCTGTTTAAGAGCACAAAAATGAAACACCCTCTGGGCTCCAAGGATGTGCCAGCTGAAAAATCCCAGCTGGCCCTACAAATCTCCAGCATCCACTGACCTTCATAAGCCTGATGAAGAAGGTTAAAGAGCTGCTCTGCCTGCCTCTTGAGTTCCGGGTCTCTGTGCTTGTCAGGATGGTACAACATACACAGCCTGCGGTAGGCGGCTTTCAGCTCTTCCTGAGTGGCCTAGGAGAAGAAAAGAAATCCAATTATAGTACAATCAATGCTGCTAAGCCACTATCATCTTCCAAATCTGCCCAGAAACGAGAACCCATCAGGCGCACTCCACTGCGTTTTGCTCGACTCAACGGGGAGCATAATGAAGCCCTGTCTCGTTGGGTTTCTCTCTGGCAGGGTCTTACAGCACTGTCAGTTATGCACCTCAATAATAACAATGATAATAATGCATTTGTATAGCAGTTTCTTATGTCCAAACCACTTCATGTGTACTATCTCAACAGGTTTTACAGTAGCCCCATAATGCAGTGGGGGGTAGCATAATAGTATTTATTTTTCAAAATATTTATATCCCCTCTTTAAGCCCCCACCACCATGCTGAAATTAGCAAGTCCGTTTGCAAAAGCATGAATGCTGTATTTCCATTTTTAAAAGAAATAATAAAAGTACATCCAACCATTGATTCGTTTTTGAAAATTATTATTAAAATAATTATTTACAGAGCTTCATCAACATACCAGGAACTTATAAAGCAGGACAGGTCCCTGCCCTAAGAATACTACAATCTAAAATCTGACACAGCCAAGCTGAAGTATCTGAAGTAATGCCAAGCTTCAGGGGCAGGACCACTTGTACTGCACTAAGCCATTTTGAATCCTGCTCCTCCTAGATGTGGGGAGGGGGGGAAGCAGGAACACAAGCCCAGCTGGTCACTCTTCAGGACACAGGCCAGGATGCCAAGCATCAAACTGAAATGGTGGCAACTAAGTGGCAACTTAGTGGCAACTAAGCTGGGACAGCTCCAAAGACAGGGCATGTGCTGGCAGCCAACACACTGCTCAATCAATCCTTGCCCTGCTCAATCAATCCTTGCCGCTGTTCCCAAAGCCAGGGTCCATGGAGATGCTAACTAGGCAACTGTGGGGGAGTGGCTGCAGTAATGAAGGGCGTTTTCCATCAGTGCCATTTTACAATTCCTAGAAAGCCTGTCTCCTGATGCTGTGCTGGGGGCCAGGGCACCTGGGAATTGGTTGAGCTGAAGCTGCCACTGCCAGGGGTTCAAACTGAGTCCCTTGAAATTTGCTGTGAGCATTCAAGCAGAGCATTTGTGCAAAACAAGGTGCCACAGAGGGAGAGAGATTAACTTGTAAAGACAGAGGCCGATTTAAAAAAGAACCACATAGAAAAACCCAAATGTATTCCAAGAACACGCTCTGCATGCCTTCAGTCCTGTGGGCTCTTAATTCCCTTTGATCAATGCAGAAGTTTGCCCAGCTGTTCACCTCCAAAAGAAAAGGCTGGGGCATTTTGCATCTGAAGCTAATCCCCTCTCTCAAGAACAAACACAGCTTATCAGCCGAACAGGGCAAGGCTGTTTTTAATAGGCAAAGTGGGACTCCCACTACACTGACAACAAACAGTAATCGAGAGCTGTCTGCCTCTTCCTGTTCACATGTTCAAATTCAACAGCAGGGAGAGTGGAGAGACCTGTCCGGCTCCTGCAAGAACATCACATGGTGCTTCCCACCTCCTGCTACCTCTTTCCACTCTCTTGGTTAGGAGAATTAAAGCAGATGAGAAGGGAGTGGAATTTCCAGCTCTGCAATGACCTTCCTTAATCAAATTAATGATAAATGGCTTAATGTGCTATTGATTAAGTAATAAAAATGAACAGTTCCATTTTTCACAAATATCATGTTCAATAAAACCTTAGATTGGGCCTTTCATCATAAGTGAATCACTAAGGTCATTGGTTCAATATTTCATGAATGATAACCTCTCTCCAGCCACCGCAGAAAATACTGACAACATTTCAAATTGTAATGAGATACATAAGTCACTAATAATGATATTTTAAGTTACATTCTTATTACTCAAACTCAGGGCAAAATTAAGAGGTCCGCCATCAGGCTATTCAGGGGATTAAGCACATTCATTTCACATCTCAATCATCTAGTTACATCTTTGCAGGATGTAAATCTATTACAGATTAAGCAGCCACATACCAGCAAATTGCCAGAGACAGCTTTTTGCCACCCTCCTCTTCCTCCTCCGCAGACCCATAAAGTTTAGTGACCTATTATTTTCAGATTAGACAGCCAGTAAAGAGCCTGGCCTTCAGTACAATAGCCAAGTGCATAGAAACAAAGTTCCAGGGCAGGGAGCCAAACTCCAAGGCCACACAGAATTCCTCCTGTAGGGAACCCAAAAGCATATTCGTTCACCTGGAAAAACCACTTCTCAGCAAGGCAAGCAGGAAACCTTGAAGCCTCCCAACTGCTAACTGGGGCAGGGAGAAAGAGATCCACAAACGAACATGGATTATTCTTTGCTACTCAAAGATCTAAGATGGTTTGCAGCAGCAGTAGGCAAACCCTGACCCACAGGCCATATGCAGCCCTCAGGGCCCCCCAATCCAGCCCACAGGGAGTTCCTAGTCTCCAATGAGCCTCTGGCCCGTCGGAGACTGCTGAAGCCTGCACTGGCCTGTAACTGCCAGTTATGACCTCCAGACACGAGCTGTGTGCCAAGTTAGAGCAAGGCCTTTTATAGTCTCCATGTGTTTTCTGCTTTTCCCTGGGCAGTATTTTACCCCCACTGCCTCTGAACAATTTATGTCTCCATGTGTTTCTGGCTTGGTCTGCATTTTTTTACTGTGCGAGAAGTGTGTGGCAAACAGTTTATAGCTCTCAAGTGGTTTAATAATAATAATAATAATAAACTTTATTTATACCTCGCCCTTCTCCCCAAAGGGACCCAGGGCGGCTTACAACATGTTAAAAACAGATTAAAACATAATTTAACAAACAGATAAAAACATATTAAAACACATTAACAGATAGCATAAAAACACTAGTCAGATAAAAAGAGCATAAAGCAGCAGTTCATAGAGGACTCAGGCCTGTAAAAAATACTAAAAGAGGTAAAAAAAGATGTTAAAAAGGCCATGAACTCAGAAGACTTGTTTAAACAAAAGGGTCTTCAGGCCTCGCCGAATAGTCTCAAGAGAGGAAGCCATTCTCAAGTCAAGGGGAAGGGCGTTCCATAACGTTGGTGCCACTACTGAGAAGGCCCTATTTCTTGCCGCCGCCCCACGTACCTCCTTAGGCGGCGGCACTTGTAAAAAGTCCTTCTCTGATGACCTAAGAGGACGAGCCGGATTCTAAGATACCCTGGCCCAGAGCAGTACAGGGCTTTAAAGGTCAAAACCAGCACCTTGAATTGGCCCCGGAAACGAATGGGCAGCCAATGTAGCCCCCGGAGAAGCGGGCTGACAAACTGCCTAGCTCCAGTGACCACACGGGCTGCCACATTCTGCACTAATTGCAGTTTCTGAACCATATTCAGGGGCAGCCCCACATAAAGCGCGTTACAATAACCTCGAGCATCTAACCTCGATGTCACCGTGGCATGGATCACTGTGGCCAGGTCTGCACGATCCAAGTACGGCCGCAGCTGGCACACCAGCCGAAGCTGAGCCAAGGCCCCCCTAGCCACAACCGCCACCTGGGAATCCAGGAGCAGCTGCGAGTCCAGGTGGACCCCCAAGCTGTGGGCCTGCTCCTTCAGAGGGAGTGCAACCCCATCCAGAGCAAGCTGATAGTCCAGCATCTGTATCGAGGATTTCTGAACCAGGAGGGCCTCCGTCTTATCCGGATTTAATTTCAGCTTGTTAGCCCCCATCCAGATCCTCACTGCTTCCAGACAGCGCTCCAGGCCCTCAACCGCCACCCTGGAGTCTGGAGGAAAGGAGAGATAGAGCTGGGTGTCATCAGCATATTGATGACACCCCACTCCAAACCCCCGGATGACCTCTCCCAGCGGTTTCATGTAGATTTTCATGTAGAAAATCCCCCAGAGCCCTCAGGAAACCTTCAGGATCCATTAGCCTCCGGGGGTGGACCATAGAAAATGGTCCCCCACCTCTGCGGAGGTAGGAAGTCGCAACAAGCCTAAACCTTAGCAGGAAGTGATCTGTCCATGACAACGGAGTGATCTTGATCTCCTCCACATCCAGATCACTGCCCCCGTGCCCAGCTATGAACATCAGGTCGAACACGTGTCCTGCAGTATGTGTCGGGATCCAAATCTTCTGGGACAGGCCCATGGTTGTCATGGCGGCCATGAAATCCTGAGCTGCACCTACTGCGGGGGCCTCGGCATGAATATTGAAGTCCCCCAGCACTAATAGGTGGGGGGCCTTCAATGCCACCCCCGAGATCACCCTGGTCAGCTCAGGCAGGGAGACTGTTGGGCAGCAGGGCGGGGTACACCAACAGAATCCCAATCCTGTCCGGTCCTCTCAACACAACATGCAGGCACTCGAACCCAGTAAACTGCTGGACAGGGCACCTGGTAAGGGAGATGGACTCACGATAGACCATTGCAACTCCCCCTCCCCGTCCCTGCAATCTTGGCTGCTGCAACACCTAAAAGCCTGGTGGACTAAGTTCAGAGAGGCTAACGCCTCCCTCCATGTCCAACCAAGTCTCTGTAATGCATACCAGGTCGGCTTTCTCATCCAGGATTAAATCCCGGATAATACAAGTCTTGTTATTCACCAACCTGGTATTCAGAAGCAGCAGCTTCAGATCCAGGGACTCACTGCCAAGACCACCAGGCATCCGAGAATTGGGGGAAGGACCAGAAGGGGAGATGATCTGCCTATGATGAACTCTCCTTCTCCTGTAACGGCCTGTCCGACCCCCACTGCCATATCTCCCCTGGCCCGTCACTCTCTTGATAGTGGCACCCTTCCCTTCCCCTGAGCTCCCTCCTGAGAAAAAACACATGTGGCGAGGCCCACCTTCTGAGATTGGCCTATACAAAGAGACACCCAGCAGGACTGCTTATAAAAAGATAAAAACAAGGCAAGCCCAGCACTGGGTGTCTCACAGACAGATCCTCTGCTGCAAAAAGACTGTTGTTCCTCTCTCCCCTGCCTAAACAGAAGGGGAGGATATCTAACCGCTGTTACTTGGTCCACTGAAGAAGAGGGCACCAGATCTTCCGGGCAAGAGCCCCAGGCTAAAAGCCACGGGCTTATGGGCTCTTGGCCCGTGGCTCGCGCCAAAGGCTCGCGCCTCTGGCAAGCCCAGCAAAGATGTAAATACCTGCCAGGGAAGGGAGGAGGAAAGCAATCAGGTCAACAGGCCTGCAGACTCCACCCCCAGCCGGGCAGTTCCCCCAGCTGAGCCTGATGGGCCCTTCCAGGTACTGCCTCTGGCAAGCCCAGCAAAGATGTAAATACCTGCCAGGGAAGGTTTGCATGCCTGTATTATTGTTCTCATGTGCATTATAAATAAGCTCAGTAAAATTCATTCATTCATCTAAGTTCCACCTCTAATATATTCATTTATGTAAATTTACTCAAATTTTAAATGTAAATTAATTTCCCCCCCCCCGGGCCCCCAGGCACAGTGTCAGAAAGATGATGTGGCCCTCCTGCCAAAATGTTTGGACACCCCTGGTCTGAGTAAGGGTGGAAGCCAACAGGCAGGTGAAAAGATACTGTAAACCAGGTCTTGGGTTTCAACACTGACCATGCAAGAAGTGGAGCAAGGGCAGGACTAAGTAGGGGAAAAAAGGGGGTGTTAAGCTATGAGGGGGAAGGCGCCCTCGCCAATCAGTCTGGTTGGGGCTAGCTGCCATTTGACTCCTCCTGGAACTCTCAGCATAAGCAGCCATTCTATCTAGCCACCTGGCCCAGCCATTTGGCTCCTCCCCCCTCCCTCACCTGGTGATGTGCCAGCCTCTGCTCCTCCTATTCTCTGCACTGGAAAAGGAAGAGGGGGACAAAACAGGAAGGAAAACAGTGAGCTTGTTTCTTCAGGGACACTGTAACCTACCTCCACATTTCTTCCCCTCCCCCTTCCTTTTCCAAACCAGGAAATGAAGGGAGGAGGAGGAGTGGAGGCAAGTGGATGAGAAGAGGTGTGTGTCTACTGTCATTAAGCCACCATAATCACCCTCATGGATGGGAGAATAGCCTCAATCCCAACAACATTAAAAAATATAAGACAACAACAATTAATAATTTCAATCATCTGAACAATAATTTTTCAT
Organism: Tiliqua scincoides; assembly: GCF_035046505.1. Lineage (NCBI taxonomy): Eukaryota > Metazoa > Chordata > Lepidosauria > Squamata > Scincidae > Tiliqua > Tiliqua scincoides. The sequence goes on from NC_089829.1 coordinate 15,250,856, forward strand.
CAAAATAAACCACATTGTCCTCCAAGACTTTTTGGCTGCATAGACTACAACTAAAAGCAAAGGAAGCCATAGTTTTAATTTGTGTGCCAAGAGAAATTCTACTTTTGCTGCTGATCTGACCAGCATCAAAATTCCAAATTCTGAATTGGTCAGTTTCCAAATTCTTCTGTCTCACTGCTGCATGAACAGGGCAAGTCAACAGAAAGTGGGGTAAACTGCAGCCTTCCCCCAAATAGGGGAGATTTGAGCTTACTGTGAATTCCCCTTCTCGGTGGACTCCATGGAGTATCCACCAGAGAAACATAGCCTCATAGAATGCACTTTGCCACCCTGAACAACAAAGGGAACCTGGTGAAAGAGTGGAAGAAGTAGAGCCCTGCAGTGGAACCTAGGTGAGACCCATGGGATTAGGCTCAGAGTCCTGTTGGCAGCTGAACACATGATGCTAAAGGCATAGTAACTTCCAGGATGCTGGACTGCACATCCATAGCCCAAAACATCCACAGCCCATCCTGAAAGACCATTTTAGCTGCTACTAGTTATGTATCAGTGAAATGTGTTTCAGAAAAACCACAAGAACAAGCTAATTGCCTGCATTACTGCTTTCCAAGTGCCCACAGAACCCATCTCCCAAAGACAAAGTCCAGGCAAAAACTCTTCCTCCACAAACTTAAATTTCAAACCAGTAGCTAAAAATGTGGGAACTGTTTTCCACCCCAAAGGTGCTATTCCTGCTCTTTCTCTGAGGAGCCCTGCGAAGAGCCTCGATTGCACTGGCAGAAAACAGCATTATAAACAGCATTTATACAACGAATAAACAGCCTCTCTATAAATGTCTCCTATGGAGTTAAACAGGACAAAGCACAACATTTTGGGACAATGCTGAGGTGTTGCAACCAGGAGTGGAGGGGGGTACAGCCCCCACCCCAATGGAGTCTTTCAGAGTTGCCACTCACTCATAAGATCAGCCAGGAAAGAGCCTCCTCTGTTGTCACATTCAGGCTACGGAACAACCTCCCTAGGAAGTCACGACTGGTCATGTCCTTATGGATCTTCTACTAGCTGGTGAAGATATTTGTTTTCTGGGTGGTTTTCAACTTACAGAAGCTGCCCTTGACCCATTTTTAACACTGGGCTTATTTGTCCTACATGCTGCTTTCACCCCATTTTACTGGGTTACATTTTTATCATAAACCAGCTCGAGCAGCAACTGATGACAGGAAGAAAAATGGGGCAGAAGGTGAATCAAGGAGCAGTGCTGTATGGGGAAAGGGGTGTGTGTGAAAATCTGCTCACCAGCCTGACATCACCTCCAGGCACTCTGTGGGGAGAGGCAGTGTGCACACCACAGAGCACCTCTCAAGGCTGCCCACATGCTGCTTCCCTCCCTCCACATAATTCCACTGGACCATTAGACACTGGCATGTGTCCCTGCACAATGTCAACAGAGAACTTCTGGGGAAACCAATCCTTGACCCTTGGCTTCACCGCCACTCCTGGAAGGTGCTAATGAAATCTGGTTCACTTCCCAGAGTTGATGCAGAGATCGTTAGCGGTCAGGGAACCCCTGTCCCCGGGGGCTCTCCACTCCTAAATACTTGCATGGGCTTCTCTCTCTTGAGCCTGTGTAGCTAAGAGTACCCCCTATCCAAGTACAGTATACATCTTTAACTTGGCTCCTTATAGCCATCTGCCTGCTTGCCCATAGCAAGTAAGACTGAGCTCCAAGACAAAGAAGCATTATGGGCAGCAGGTTACCAGAGTAAAGCCTGACAAGTCTGCAGAAGTTATTCACAAGAGTGACACATTACATAGTATCTTTCTATTGGGCTGTTACAATGCTTCAGAATTATTAACAAAATGAACACCTGAGTTTGTTGGGAGTTTTCAAAAGTATTTCAGGATGGGAGAAGCAATTAGCGAAGGAAATTCCTTTCTCAAAGTCAGCATTCTGGACCTGAATAGCCTGAAAGTCCTCTTGGCTCAGTCTTGATTTATGAGCTGCCCAATTAAATGATCTGTCATAATGCTCTTACATTTTGAAAGGACACTGACATGTCCCATTTCTCAGTCCACATATATTTCATGTTTTCATCACTGCTGGCAAATCCTCTGGGAACTATGGAAACTCAGCCTCCCCACTCCTCTGCATTGCTTTCACCATTTTATAAACACAGTTCTGTGCTCCCCATGTTCTGAATGGAACCAAAATTAATAACAATAAAAAACATCAGCCTGACATAATGTTTTGCCTGAACATCCTCATTGATAGCTGTACCGCCCTGGGAGTAGACATCTAATAAAAATGTAGTAGAATAAGTCAAGAAGCAGAGCAGCCTTTAGTTACGGAAAATATAGCCAATACTATCCTCGTTCGTTATGTTTTTATGAACTAAGCCTCACCTGAAATAGGCCAGGTTTGGAGCACTGGTGCCTGGCAATGTTCATATTACTATGACTAGTAAATATGTAAAAGTAAAAAATTTACTATGAGTAGTAAGCATGAGTACTATGAGTAGTAAATGACAACGCTGGAAGGCCCCAGTGAATTAGCAAATAAAGTTGGGAGATCTTTGTAGGGACAGCACATTGGTCAATTAACCATCAGTTATTGCTCACTGTAGGTCTACTATTTGACAATAGTCAAATATTGCATGAAATCAAATATGCCATTGAGTAGGGGACAGGTTCCCTTTACAACTGCCATCAAAAATTTACTTTTGTTTCGCAACAGTTGCTGTTATTGTTGCTGTTATTTCTTCTCTAATCTATTCATTTAAAATACAACTTATTTCAGAGTAAAGGACAGTCTGCAGCTTGAGGTCTTCTGAAGGAGACCTCCTTTGCATTCTCCCAACAGTGGAGATTCAACTGGCAAAGACAAGGCATCTTGCAGGTGAAACGCCCTACCAGAAACAATCAGGTTATACATACAGGTACTCACACACCTTTATATACACCGGTATACAATCTGCAATCATTATGAGTTTGTAAAATTGGGAGATACTGCACTGTTTTTTCTCATATTTGCATCCTTGTCTGATGTCTTATATTTTGTTTTCTGTTTATTTACATAGACTATATGCTGCCTTGGGCACCTCCTTATTGGAGAAGAAAGAGAAAGATAAAAATACTTCATATAATAAATTAAATATTCCTGGATGAAAGCCAAAGACAGGAAAAAACTGTTCAGTGAACAGCTCTTGGTTATCAAAGCCTCATCAAACACTCTCAGAAGTGATCACTACATTTTTTCAAAAGTTAAATCTCATTGTTTCTACAATAACAGTTAATTTTTTTTCTACTGAGCATAAGGAATAAACCCTTTGATGATTAAAGTGTTTTTTTAATTGCCTTAAGAGTGAATGCTCTAAAAGATACTTTCTCATTTCTCATTGTCCAATCAACTGACCAACCCCGAGACTCTGTTGAAAAGCCATTTCTACAATGCCTACCCTCATAAGCTCCTTGCTCTTCATATCCTGGCTCTAAAATAAAGGGGCCCATTCACTGGGCTGCTGTGAGAGCAAACAAGCAAAAAATAACATTTTACATACTAGAGTGTGTTACAAAAGGCTGACTGAGAGTAGGTTTGGAGTTGCTTTAATATTAACTTGGACAAGTTCTCAAAGATCTGTTGCCAGAAGTTTGTTTGGGGGGCAAGAGTATTTTTTCAGGTGCCACTGAAAGGAGCCAGAAAAGGAGCCCAGACTAATGGCCACAGTGGCAGAAGACTGGCGCCAAGGCAAAACCATTAACGCCAAGCTAGCAACACTGCTCAGGTTTTCTACGGACAAGCTTCTGATGCATCTTCATCATGATCTAATGATGTCAGCCCTTATCTATGAAGCCTCTTGTCACAACCAATTTGTCCGTCTAGGGTGCTACAGGACTCTCGAGAATTTTTCTTTTTTGCTAAGGTAGCCTAACAGTGCTGCTGTTTTGGTATCAAAAGATACCCACAGTCTTCCAGTTTGTATAGAATTTCCTTGCCAGGTTTTCCCAGAAGGAATTCTTACTTGCCACAGGCAGACCAAGCGATTATTTACCAGCCTGGAATGTAGGATGAGAAAAGAACAATAAAAATCACATCAGCCTTCCTGTCCTCTCCAGCTATAAAGTTGCCTATTCTGCAACAAAAGTCCTTTTGAATAGCTTGTTTCATTAGATCTTCGCCACATAAATTTTTCAGACAAGGATTGTCATGAATATGTACATGTTAGGCCTAGGTTAGCAGTAGAAGCCTGAACCAAACTAAGTCAGTAACAGTGAAGTGGTTAGCAGTTCCCTGATGCAAGAATGTAAGTAAATAAACAAGAATCACAACCCATTGGAATGTTTAACACCTTAAGAACATAAGAACAGCCCCACTGGATCAGGCCATAGGCCCATCTAGTCCAGCTTCCTGTATCTCACAGCAGCCCACCAAATGCCCCAGTGAGCACACCAGATAACCTCATCCTGGTGCCCTCCCTTGCAGCTGGCATTCTGACATAGCCCATTTCTAAAATCAGGAGGTTACACATGCACATCATGGTTTGTAACCCATAATGGATTTTTCCTCCAGAAACTTGTCCAATCCCCTTTTAAAGGTGTCCAGGCCAGACACCATCACCACATCCTGTGGCAAGGAGTTCCACAGACCACCCACACGCAGAGCAAAGAAATATTTTCTTTTGTCTGTTCTAACTCTCCCAACACTCAATTTTAGTGGATGTCCCCTGGTTCTGGTGTTATGTGAGAGTGTAAAGAGCATCTCCCTATCCACTCTGTCCATCCCCTGCATAATGTTGTATGTCTCAATCATGTTCCCCCTCAGGCGTCTCTTTTCTAGACTGAAGAGGCCCAAACGTCATAGCCTTTCCTCATAAGGAAGGTGCCCCAGCCCAGTAATCATCTTAGTCGCTCTCTTTTGTACCTTTTCCATTTCCACTATGTCTTTTTTGAGATGCGGCAACCAAAACTGAACACAATACTCCAGGTGTGGCCTTACCATCAATTTGTACAACCATCAATTTGTGCATTATAATATTAGCCGTTTTCTTCTCAATACCTTTTCTAATGATCCCAAACATAGAATTGGCCTTCTTTACTGCCGCCGCACATTGAGTCGACACTTTCATCGACCTGTCCACCACCACCCCAAGATCTCTCTCCTGATCTGTCAGACAGCTCAGAACCCATCAGCCTATATGTGAAGTTTTGATTTTTTGCCACAATGTGCAAGACTTATTGACATTGAAATGCATCTGCCATTTTGCTGCCCATTCTGCCAGTTTGGAGAGATCCTTCTGGAGCTCCTCACAATCACTTCTGTTCTTCACCACTCGGAAAAGTTTGGTGTCGTCTGCAAACCTTGCCACCTCACTGCTCACCCCGGTCTCCAGGTCATTTATGAAGAGGTTGAAAAGCACCGGTCCCAGGACAGATCCTTGGGGCACAACGCTTTTCACTTCTCTCCACTGTGAAAATTGCTCATTGACACCCATTCTCTGTTTCCTGGCCTTCAACCAGTTCTCAATCCAGGAGAGGACCTGTCCTCTAATTCCCTGACTGTGGAGTTTTTTCAGTAGCCTTTGTTAAGGGACCGTGTCGAACGCCTTCTGAAAGTCCAGATATATAATGTCTACGGGTTCTCCCGCATCCACATGCCTGTTGACCTTTTCAAAGAATTCTATAAGGTTCATGAGTCAAGACTTACCCTTACAGAAGCCATGCTGATTCTCCCTCAGCAAGGCCTGTTCGTCTGTGTGTTTTGAGATCCTATCTTTGATGAGGCATTCCACCATCTTACCCAGTATAGATGTTAGGCTGACTGGCCTATAGTTTCCTGGGTCCCCCCTCTTTCCGTTTTTAAAGATAGGCGTGACATTTGCTATCCTCCAATCTTCTGGCACCATGGCCGTTTTGAGGGACAAGTTGCATATCTTAGTCAAGAGATCAGCAACTTCATTTTTCAATTCCTTAATAACTCTAGGGTGGATGCCATCAGGGCCCGGTGACTTATTGATCTTTAATTTATCAATGAGGTCTGAAACATCTTCTCTTTTAACCTCTATCTGACTTAATTCCTTGGTCAGGAGGGGCCGTTCGGGCAGTGGTATCTGCCTGAGGTCTTCTGCCGTGAAGACAGATGCAAAGAACTCATGTAATTTTTCTGCCATTTCTAAGTCTCCTTTTATCTCCCCTTACCATCCAGAGGGCCAACTGCTTCTCTGGTGGGTTTCCTGCTTCTAACATATTTGAAGAAGCTTTTATTATTCCCCTTAATGTTGCTGGCCATGCGTTCCTCATAGTCTCGCTTGGCCTCCTGTATCACCTTCTTACATTTCTTTTGCCACAGTTTATGTTCCTTTTTATTCTCCTCATTAGAGCAAGACTTCCATTTACGGAAGGAAGCTTCCTTGCCCTTTACAGCCTCTCTAACTTGGCTCGTTAGCCATGTGGGCAGCCAGCCCAGCCCCGAGGGCGCCTCTCTCCAGCGCGATGTGCTGCGGGGCGCTGGCTGCTGGTGAGTGCGGGGTCGGGGCGCCGCCCACAGCAGCTCCTTTGCCAGGCAGGGGCAGCAGCGCTGTCCCGCACCTGCTCTCCGCGCCCCACTGTGAGCAGGTGCTGCGGGACAGGGCCGCTGGTGGCAGGCGTGGGGGCATTTTGCAGGGACCCCTGTGGCCGGGCAGGGAGAGCTGGCAGCGCTGGCGTGGCCACGCATGGGCTTAGCGGGGAAGGGCATCAAAGGAAGGGGCAGTGGCGCTCTCCCGCACCTGCTCTCTGCGCCTCACTGCAAGCAGGCGCCCACAGGCGCCCCACTGCAAGCAGGCGCGGGGGGGCAGCCGGGCACCTCTTCCCTGCGCCCTTCCTTCCTTCTCCCTGCAGCTGCAGGGGGCTGAACCGCGGGACAGGGCCACTGGTGGCAGGCGCGGGGGGCACTTTGCAGGGACCCCTGGGGCCAGGCAGGGAGAGCTGGTGGCGCATGGGTTCAGCGGGGAAGGGCGGGTGAAAGTGGCAAAGGGGGTGACAGAGCGCCTCTCTGTCACCCCCTTTGCTAAACTAATTACTATGTAAAAATACAAAGGCATTTCTGAGGCAGATAAGCTGCGCTCCGAAGCCTCCTCCGACCCCTCCCCGCAACTTGGAGTGCTCAGCCCGAGGTGTGCATGCGCCTCCCCTGCGCTCAGGCTGGGCTCTTCTAACCCTGCCACCGTTCCCCCCCCCCCGGCACAGAGCAGGCAGAGGGATCCTTCGGCTCCATCCCTCTGAGTCTGGCAGGCTTCATTACGCCCTTTGCCTTAATGTTGCCCCCACCTCACTGCAGGGGGTGACTGACCCTGGAGCTCCCTGGAGTGCGCCTGCAGGGAGTGCACACTTTCCTGGGAGTAAACCCCATTGAACTGAATGGGATTTACTTCTGAGTAGGCATGCTTAGGATTGGGAGCCGACTCCGGAATCAGCCCCTCTGGCCTTCATGCGATTTCTCTCCTGGTCAGTGCGCCTGAGCATGGAAGTCAGTCCCTCTGAAACCGACAGGGCAGACTTCCCAAAAGAAGTCTGAAGGTGGAGGATGCGATCCTAATACTACACACACTGACTAAGGAGGAAGCCCCATGGAAATCAGAGAGGCGCTTACTTCTGAGTAAGCCTGCATAAGTCTTCCCATTGCTTCGATTCAGCGCAAAGCAGCATCAGTCGGGTTTTTTTTCCCTCCCCTGACTCCACTTTGGAGTCAAATGAAATCCCATTGATTTTAACACACTATAGTTTTTTTTATACATAGCATAAAGATAAAAAAAACTATATATGCAGTGTTATCTTCATTTTAGATGTCAAGAGGCTTTTGTGGCTCCCAAGGTTTTCTTTTCTCTGGAAAACAGGTCCAAATGGCTCTTTGAATGTTTAAGGTTGCTGACCCCTGGCCTAGAGGGTCTCAGTGTCCCTGGAATGAGGCACTGGCACATACAGGGTGGTGGCAGTACTACTGAGCAGAGGGGCCTTGAGGGCTTTAGGGTTCGCGAACCAAGAACTCTGAGCACCCCAAACCCCCCTAGGTTTGTGACACGGATCAATACCACTCACTTGTAAAAAAAACAACACACATGTGGGGCGCAAATATATAACAATCATGTTCCCATCAGACGACACACACTTAAAAGCAAAATCGGTTGGAGGGGGTAGGGAGACACTCTACCAAAAGCAGTACAGAAACTTTGTAGGTAACTTAAGAACCTGCAAATTGCCAAAGTTACAAGGAGAAAACACAACTTCAAAAACCTCTTTCTATACAAAGTTGAAAATGGCAGAGCTTCACCAGCTTTTTATTTGTATCCTTCACAACATCATTTATTTAGCACTGTCAATGCATATGGTACTTTACACAGAGTGAAAAGACAGGTCCCTACCCAGGGGTTTTTTAATCTAGTTCATAGGTGACAAACATAAGGCCCGCAGGTCAAATGCCACCCCAGTAAGTTCATTACCTGGCCGCCGTTATAACTGGGTTCTCCCAGAAACACCCTTTCAGCAGCACTACTTCTGCCAAAGCATCACTTTGCAAAGCACCTCTCAGCTGCTAAGCTATAAAGTGAAACCTCAGCAGAAGCAGCGCTGCTAAATAGGTAGTCATATCTTTCCATATCTTGAAAATATGATCAAGATTTGTGTATTTTCTCTTCTGCCATTTGCAGCTGATAAGTTCCTAATTGAGAACAAAGTGCTTAATCCTGGCCAATATCTGCATAATGATGTCACTTCTGGTCATCAGCATGTGCCATTAATGATATTCAGCCCACTATATGGAACAAGTTCAATACCATCGATCTAGATCAGGGGTGTCCAAAGTTTTTGGCAGGAGGGCCACTTCGTCTCTCTGACACTATGTCAGGGGCCGGGTGGAAAAAGAATTTATTTACATTTAAAATTTGCATAAATTTGCATAAGTTTACATAAATGACTATATTAAAGATGAATTTATATGAATGAATGAAGGTCTTGCAATAGCTCAAGGCCTATAAAAGGCCTTGCACAAAGCATGGCTGGCCTTTCCTTTGCTGCCACTACTGCATCACAGATGTGAAACAGCAAGCAGAGGAGGTAGCCCTTATTCCACAGCTCACGCGAGAGGTCAAACAGTCGCCCTCACAGTGAGAGCAGTTGCGTCGGGCCAGTGTGGGCTCCAACAAATCTCTGGAGGGCCAGAGGCTCATTGGAGACTGGGGGCTCCCTGAGGGCCGCACTGAGAGGCCTCGAGGGCCAAAAGTGGCCCCAGGGCCGAGGTTTGGGCACCCCTGATCTAGATCAGTGGTTCTCAAACTTTTAGCACCAGGATCCACTTTTTAGAACAAGAATGTGTCAGGACCAGTCAGAAGTGATGTCATGACCGGAAGTGACATCATCAGGCAGGAAGAGTTTTAACAAAACTAGTTTGCAATCCGACCCACACTTACCCAGAAGTAAGCCCCATTGACTATCATTGTTAAAATTGACTATCATTGTACATTGACTATCATTGTACAGAAGCACATACATCTGTACAAAGCCTGTTCAAAGTACAGATCTGTAACATTTCCCCAAATGCAATTGCATACAATGACAGCATCAAGTTTAATGTATTAAAAATAAAATATTGAAGTGAATGAATGGGAACCCACCTGAAATTGGTTCGCAACTCACCTAGTGGGTCCCGACCCACAGTTTGAGAAACACTGATCTAGATGATGACACAAAGGAGGCAATGGGGGGGGGAAGAGGATGGAGGCAGGGCAAACGGGGAGTGTATGCGATGGTTTCTGTTACATGTACTTAACTGGCAATGAAATCCTTATGCAAGCCTACCTGAAATGCCACCAAGTTTAATGCAACTTATTCTTGAGGATAGCCTGTCAAGAAAAGGCATGAGGGAGGAAGTATCCCACAGGTATGCTAAAAAAAAAAATAGTTCCAAGCCTAATAAGCACAAGGAACCACTTTCATGCAGTCATGGGCTCTTCCCCATTGAAGTTTTTCAAACACAGGCTGGATAGCCACCAACAGTTAGGGATACTGCAGCAGTTGCCTGCACAGATCAGAGGGATTAGATGACCTCCAAGGTACCTTGCGACACTAACGTTCAAAGAATCTCTGTATTCTGGGGCTCCAGAGAAACTTATTGAGAAATCTGGAATCCCCAGTGTCTGAAAAAGAAAAGGGGCCCACAGGCTGCGCAGAAAGGATGCCTTCTAGTGTTCTGAGGCAAGGCCAGGATTGCTGAGAGGGGAACAATTTACTAATGTACAATGTCTTAACAGTGACTAAGGAGCAAGTAGTCCAGTACGACTCAATTCCTTTTTTGCAACAGGTGGACCAGATTTTTAATCACTAGTTCTGAGCAGGCAAGCTAAGGATCTCCTTAGACCAGCCCTCTGTCAACCCAATTCACCCACATTTCTCTATCAATATACATACACTGTCAGTACTTCATCTAGTGTCAACAATGCAATCCGTTTTGTAGCTCTTATGAAATAGAACAGGTTTTACTTTTGACAATGCTTACCAGGGCCAGCCTGAGACCTCCCCCTATTGGGGCACCTGACAAGGCATGCCAAACACTGGTCCTTTTCTCTTCCCTTCAAGAAGTTCAAAGTGGCATAAGTGATGCTCCCTGAACCCATTTCATCCTCACAACCAACTGTATATTTAAGATAAACTGAAAATAACTGACTCAAGATCATTCAGTGCGCTTTGTGGTTTGAACCTGGATCTCCCTTAGTCCTAGTCTGACATGCAAATTAATACACCACACTGCTTCTTGCTGATTCCTTGTTTACAGCTTTTTCTCCTGGTCAAACGGTGCAAACATTTTTGTTGCTGTTGTGAAAAAACAGGACTTGTGCCTTCATTTGCGAGTTTTGCTATCTTTCCCAATTTTAGTATTCCAACACAGAAAACCAGCACCAGGAAAAGGAGCTTAGTTTCAACTTGAACTTAGACAACGAGAGCAATGTATGTTTTAACTTGCACTAAGCATCAGAAATCATCACAATAGACCCTGTTGGGTAAGCGCAGGTCACCAAGGCTAAAGATCATTGGCTTTTGACTGATCAGAAGTCTACAGAAAAGAAAAATTCACTGCATGGAATCAACTGCCACTTTTCTCCTGTATGTGGAGAAGCTTACAAAGGGATGCTACATGACAGTGACAAAATGCTCTTGTCATTGTTACAGGTGCCTGTCTGCTTCCCATACTCAAATCCTTTCCTTCCTCCTTCTTCCTTCCATTTCTCTGCCACTGTCATCTCCTCTTCCTGAACAGAATGCCAAATACTCCTTGCTATATTTCAAAGCCAGTGCGGACTAAGAGCCCAAAATGTCCTATCTTGATCTCAAGAGATCCAACCAGTCTAGTCTTACAAGGGGAAGAAGAATCCTTCTAGCTATCTTCAATGTATTACTCATTAGTATTACAATTAAACTTGTCAGTTTATTACATACAGAAAAAAATAAACAGATATTGAAGAGTCCATAAAAGATTATCTAATTTGGAAGTCCCACATGTCCCTCTTACGATTAGCAATATACTGGACTTTTGTGCAGAAAAGAATGACTTAAAATCACCAGGAGAAACAACACCTTCACAGGCATATGGAGACCCATGTTGTTTTGAAGGGCACACTATGCGGCAATCTTGCTGAACCTCAGAGGCGCTCAGTCCAGACTGGGATGAGAAACCACCCACAGAAGAAAGGTGAGAAAAATATATGTACTAAATAAATGTACATGATAACTTTCCTCTCCCTTTTTAAGCTGAGAATTTCTAGAAGCCCAAGTCTGGCACTCCCGACCAGCTGAAAAAGTGGGATACAAACCATACCCCAACTTTCTGAAAGAACTCAGATTCAAAGCAGCTTACAGACATACAACTGATGCAACAACTTGTGCACTAGAAGGATGAACAAGCCCTCCCACCACAAAACTACAAGAACAGAACAATCAACTTGCTTTCTTCATAAGAGTAAAAATGTTTTCCAGATTTTAAACAGATCTAACCAGATAGAATTGCTTTTCGTCCCTACAAACTGGGCAAAGAAGCACATTTTAAAGTGGTGATTTTCCAGGGGGACAGGAACTGTCCCAATTCACTTCCCAGTGGTAGTTTGTGTACGTTTTTAAATGGTGAGTCCCTCTGGGACAGGCAACAGCCTTCTAAACCCTTCTGCTACATAAACTAATTTTAAAACATTTTTGTTAAAGTGGTATATAAAGATTCGTAACAGATGTTGTGTCATCCTGTAGAGGAGAAGCATCATCATCATCTTCTCTGCCTCCACAAGATGAGGCAATTCTCTCTGCTCAGAATCTAGGAAACCTTTCCTGTTCTTATGAGCAAAGCAAGGCTGCTATATGCTGCCTTTCCTACAGGGAGCTCAAAGTGGACAACATGGTTCCTCCATCTTGTTTTTATCTTCACAACAACCCCATGACATCAGTCAGCCTGAGAAATCAGTGGCTGGTCACATATCAGCCAGGAAGTTTCATGATCAGCCAGGAAGCTTCATGGCTGAGATCCTCCCCCATCTCAAATCTGCCTAGGACTCACCATGCTCCTTCCAACACTCTCTAATCACTACAGTTATACTTTGCTTATGACTTTTGGGGGGAGGGGGGCATCTGTTTAATGTGCAGATCACTGCACGAAAATTTAAGCCTACCAGCCACTTTGAATGCTACTTATTACAGAAGGACAGAATACAAATAAAGAGCATGAAGCAAAGGGATGGAGCTGGAACTCAGTGGTGGAGTGGCTCTTTGCATACAGATAGGGCCACCAAGTTCAGTCTCTGACAGCAACCCCAGACAGAGCTGGGAACAATCTGTTTTTCTCCCTGAGTCCCTGGATAGCCACTGCTGCTGGTCAGCGCAGCCATCACAGAACTAAGTGGAACAAGAACATAAGAACATAAGAACAGCCCCACTGGATCAGGCCATAGGCCCATCTAGTCCAGCTTCCTGTATCTCACAGCGGCCCACCAAATGCCCCAGGGAGCACACCAGATAACAAGAGACCTCGTCCTGGTGCTCTCCCCTACATCTGGCATTCTGACTTAACCCATTCCTAAAATCAGGAGGTTGCGCATACACATCATGGCTTGTACCCCATAATGCTCAACCCTGTCTCCAGGTCATTTATGAAGAGGTTGAAAAGCACCGGTCCCAGGACAGATCCTTGGGGCACACCGCTTTTCACCTCTCTCCATTGTGAAAATTGCCCATTGACACCCACTCTCTGCTTCCTGGCCTCCAACCAGTTCTCAATCCACGAGAGGACCTGTCCTCTAATTCCCTGACTGTGGAGTTTTTTCAGTAGCCTTTGGTGAGGGACCGTGTCAAATGCCTTCTGAAAGTCCAGATATATAATGTCCACGGGTTCTCCCACATCCACATGCCTGTTGACCTTTTCAAAGAATTCTATAAGGTTCGTGAGGCAAGACTTACCCTTACAGAAGCCATGCTGACTCTCCCTCAGCAAGGCCTGTTCATCTATGTGTTTTGAGATCCTATCTTTGATGAGGCATTCCACCATCTTACCCGGTATGGATGTTAGGCTGACCGGGTCTGAACAAGGGTCTTATTCAGCTGAAGGCAGCTCCCTCTGCTGCTAAATGACAGGTTTTTTTTCTGAGACAACCAAGAGGAACACCTTTGCTGGGCAGCACAATGCTATTCAGCTAGACATGCAGAGCCAGAGGTAGTTTCCCAATAACAGAAGCTGGGAGACAGTGGCAGAACACAACCCCTAGATGCAGGAGATCCCAACAGGTTTGATCCCTTGTAGCATCCTCATAAGGGGCTGGAAGAGAAAAGTAACCCTCCATACCTGAAACCCCAGTCTCTGCCCATAGCCACCCAACCCAGGTATCTGCCTTGACTGCAGGAGGCTTCCAATGCATACCAGTGGTGCCCACAACTCAATAAGTAGGCCCCTACTTTGCACGCAGTTGGGCCCAGCATATTTGTGTCAGGTAGGGTGACCAGATACAAAGTGGGGACAGAGTACCTATACCTTTAACCACTATACAGAAGAGGGAATTTTGGCAGGTCAACATGGAAGGGTTCAAAAAGCTGCACCTGCCAAAATTTGCCCTTCTACACAATGGTTAAAGGTATAGGCCAGGAGTATCATTCATGATGCCTGCTGAGGGCCAGGTCATAAAGCAAGAAGTGATTAAGCAGGTTATGACCAGAAATAAGCACTTTCTTCTCACCTAGGCACTCATCAGCTGCAAGAAGGGAAAATACACAAATCTTGATCATATTTTAAAGATTTGGGAGAATCCAATTATATGTGGGCTGCCCTTTCAGCAGCTGAGAGCAGCTGATGGTGGTGCTGGGAGAGGTCAAGGGCCGGATAAAAGGCTTCCACAGGCTTTCATTCAGGCCCCAGGGAAGATGACCAGATGTCCTCTTTTTAGCCTCATGTCCTGGAAAAGAATTTAAATGTCCCCCTTTTAAGAACATAATAAGAACATAAGAACAGCCCCACTGGATCAGGCCATAGGCCCATCTAGTCCAGCTTCCTGTATCTCACAGCGGCCCACCAAATGCCCCAAGGAGCACACCAGATAACAAGAGACCTCGTCCTAGTGCCCTCCCTTGCATCTGGCATTCTGACATAACCCATTTCTAAAATCAGGAGGTTGCGCATACACTTCATAGCTTGTACCCCATAATGGATTTTTCCTCCAGAAACTTGTCCAATCCCCTTTTAAAGGCGTCCAGGCTAGACGCCAGCACCACATCCTGTGGCAAGGAGTTCCACAGACCGACCACACGCTGAGTAAAGAAATATTTTCTTTTGTCTGTCCTAACCCGCCCAACACTCAATTTTAGTGCATGTCCCCTGGTTCTGGTATTATGTGAGAGTGTAAAGAGCATCTCCCTATCCACTCTGTCCATCCCCTGCATAATTTTGTATGTCTCAATCATGTCCCCCCTCAGGCGTCTCTTTTCTAGGCTGAAGAGGCCCAAACGCCGTAGCCTTTCCTCATAAGGAAGGTGCCCCAGCCCCATAATCATCCTAGTTGCTCTCTTTTGCACCTTTTCCATTTCCACTATATCTTTTTTGAGATGCGGCGACCAGAACTGGACACAATACTCCAGGTGTGGCCTTACCTTTTCCCTGTGAGCAGGCCCGTGCAGGCAGCACATAGGCTTCTTGTAGTTAATAAGTTATGTGTTACATAATGTTGAATTTAAATATAGTGTTTAAATTAACCACAGCAAATAATATACAAGTGGTTTCAGCTTTTGACAAGCCCTACACTGAAGGACCGCCTTCTTCCATATATTCCAGACTCCCCTCTTAGGTCATCTGAGGGAACTTTCCTGCAAGTGCCACCTTTCTCCCAAGTCAAAGGAATGGCAGCACAGGGGCGAGCCTTCTTAGTAGTGGCACTACTACTATGGAACTCCCTACTGGGAGAATCAAGATCTACCCCCTCCCTCGTGGCATTTCAACGAGGACTTAAAACATTTTTGTCTGGAATTTGGGTGATGGGTTGTCTGCCTCCTGGGCCTCTGTAGCAGTTCTGTAAGTATAAATAGTTTTTGACCTCCTCCAATTGGTTTTTATTTCCTTTTGTGATTTTATTTATTGTTTTTATTTCTTTTTGATATTTTATTTATTGTTTTTATATTGTACATTTTTACATATAAACTGTAAGCTGCCTTCGGCATCTGCTTTGGCAAAGGAAGGGCAGGTAGAAATCTTCTGAATGAATGTCTTATATTTTGGAGTGCCTGGTTCTCTTTTGCCTTTATGACATCTGGTCACCCTGCCCCCAGGCCTTATGTTTGACACCCCTAGTACAGGCACTCTGTCCCTCTTTGTATCAGGTCACTCTAGTGCCAGATCTAATAATTTGTACCATTGTATATTATATATGCATTATATCATTATACGCCATTGTATATTATTGAATATATTTTAAAATTTTATATATAAATACACACACATACACGCATACATACATGTGTATATACATATATACATACACACATCTACATACGCACATATATACACAGATATGTATGCATATACACATATACACACATGCATACATATACCACACACACACATACACAGACACTCACACCACACACATACACAGACACTCACATACACAGACACTCACACCCCTCTATATGCACTCACACACATACATATATACACACGTAGACACATATACATACATACGCTCACACACATACATATATGTATGTGTAAATACATATATATACACATATACACTATAGACTGTACATATACATATATATACGTGCAGAAAAGTGGCATCACTAGGGGGTCCAGGCTGCACCAGGTGACGCACAAGAGGGGGGTGACACGCACTGGGAGGGTGACGTACTAAAATCGTGGTGGTTAGGATTAATACCATCATGTTATATACCGTTGGATGTGGAATTTCGAGCAGAATGCAATGCAAAAAACAGGAGTAAAATATCTTTCTATCAAAAGTTACTGGGAAAAAACTGGAAAAAAATGCATGGAGCCCAATAGAAAGAGAAACCAAGGGGTATCGCGTGTTTACTCATGAGTAGTCTGAAGGCCTTAGGGATGGACCTCAAAAAGTGGGAAACCCTGGCCTCTGAGCAGCCCGCTTGGAGGCAGGCTGTGCAGCATGGCCTTTCCCAGTTTGAAGAGACACTTGGCCAACAGTCTGAGGCAAAGAAGGAAGGCCCATAGCCAGGGAGACAGACCAGGGACAGACTGCACTTGCTCCCGGTGTGGAAGGGATTGTCACTCCCGGATTGGCCTTTCCAGCCACACTAGACGCTGTGCCAGAACCACCTTTCAGAGCGCGATACCATAGTCTTTCGAGACTGAAGGTTGCCAATACAATAGGTGAACAGGCCTTTGTTCACCTGATAGGGCAGGCTGAGAGGAATCCAACAACACCAGAATGGTCCTGATCCAATGAATGTAGCCCCAACAAAACACCCGAGAAGGAGGTCCCTCCCTCCAAGCTGGCGAATGTATTAAGTCCTATGGAAAGCAAAACTAAGCCACATGGTCACGTTTACTCATGAGTAAGCAAACGTGCTTTGGCTCCTGGGCAGGTCAGGCAAAGGGAAATGTGAGGCCACCAGAATGGTCCTGATTTGATGCAACTGGAGCTCAACAAATGCTCCAGAAGGCAGCCCCCTCCATAAAAAGAATGAAACAGCCTTGAAAGGGTAAGGTGAAATTTTTTTCTGTTTTAGGCTGTAGTTCTAACCACACTTTCCTGGGAGTAAGCCCCAGTGACTATAATGGGACTTACTTTTGAGTAGACGGGCATAGGATTCGGCTCTCAAACTTGCAAAGCCAGGTGGGTCCTGATAGTGATATGTTTGAAATAAAAGAACTTAAATTGAACTAGGTAGGGGTGAAAATCTTACTGATTCTTTTGTGAAGGGGTGTTATTGTAGGCAGGCTACAGAGAAAATTCACTTGGTGGAACACGGCTGGCTTTCCCTTATTTATTGATTTTACTTTATTTATAATTATTTATTTTAATTTGCTTTATGATGGGTCCTGGACAGACTGTCATTCTAAGAAGTGGGTCCCAGTGCCAAAAGTTTGAGAACTGCTCCAATAAGGTGTTAGTAAGTTGACACCCTGGGGGGAGGTGACACCACTAGTGACCAAAATCACTAAAATCAGAGTTTGGAGGAATAATACCATCGTGTTATATATCAATGTGTAATTTCATGTAGAATGCAATGAAACAAACTACGTTGAAATATATTTATTCTATCAAAAGGTACAGCCAAAAAACCGGTGGGGATAGGGTGATGGTAGATCACCACGCCCACCACCTGGAGTGTTGCCCCACCCACTGCAGGGGGGCTACGTGCTGGCCTCCCACACCAGGTGACATGAACCCTAGTGACGCCACTGATGCAGACACATACACATGTACACGCACAGGCACATACGTGTATATACACACATACATGCTTATATATGTGTGTGTTGAATTGGTTGGCATCCTTCAGTCTCGGAAGACTATGGTATCGCGCTCTGAATGGTGGTTCTAGACTGTCCTCTCCAGTGCACAAAGCCTGGGTAAAGTAGATATGGAGGATAGACTGTTTCCCATGCAGCAAATCCCCCCTCTCCCCGTCGCTGAAATGGTCCAATGGAAAGGCAGAAGCCGATACAGTTGGTTCCACCATGAACTGCCTCAGGGACTCTGGCTCCGGATTTTGCCTCAAGGTTGACTCCTAAAGCCTTTCCCATAACTGAATGTAGCCACAAGGCAGCGGAGGTTTGGGATCAGAGTTTTCCTTCTCTCAGATGAGCTGCCTTCCCAGGCTAAGGAGTCCCATCTACCCTGTGGCTGTTTAGTCGCCTCTTACAACAAGTACAGACAAACTGAGGGCCTATTCTTATCCCCAGCCCCCAGGGGAACAGCAGACAGCAGGTGTCTGTTTTGTCAGTTTCCCCACGTTTTAACTCCCTGCAGGTAGAAAATGAACACCTCATGCTATTTTAGCTCATCCTTGTTATGCTAGTTTTCTGCTTGCAGGGAGTATTCAAAACTGGGATTCTCACATCTGCAGCCTGAAGTGGGGGAGCAACCAGCAGTTTGAACTCTTCAGCAATATGTTGAAAGACAGCCCACATTTACATACGTCTGCATACACGTGTATATATACACGTCTACATACACACACTGCAGATTGCGGTCCACCGGGGCTGCTGCCGCGGACCGAGAAGGGCTCCCAGCGCTCGGGGGCGGCGCGGCCGTCCCTGCCTGGCTCAGCCCTTCCCCAGCGAGTGAGCGGCCTGGGCTGGCCCGGCCCTGCTTCAGGGGCGAGACGACGGCTCGGCCGCGGGCCCTCCAGCGCGGACTCCGCGCGTAGCCGCAGCCGCCACCTCCTCCTCCTCCTCACCTCCCGCCGGACGTTGAGCAGCGCGTAGTAGTCCTCGTTGTCCGGCGCCTCATCCCCCGAGGCCGCCGCCATCTTGCCGACCTCTCACCTGGCGCGCACGCATGCGCCCGGAAGGGGCCGCTCTGGACAGCAAAGGGCGAGGTAGGCGCAAGGGCTGCCGCCGAGAGCGCCCACCGCAGGTCCTGCCGGGAGACGCATGAGCCGCGCAGCTGCAGAACCACAGGGAGAGATGCGCTTGCGCAAACGCTGACGGGATTTGGGAGTCGCGGAGCGCACGGCGCATGCGCACACTAAGCCGGGAGGCGAGGCGACCTTTCTGTGCGAGAAGGACTCAGAGAACTTTTGAAGAGGGCGCCGCGCGAGTCGCAGTGCGCATGCGCGCTGTCGCCGGCCTCGCTCCGCTTGGACTCCGAGGGGAAACCGAAGCCCCGCCTAGGCGTGTTGACGAGGCGTGGCGACGTGGGGCTCCGCCCCTAAGCGTGCTGGCCACGGCTAAACAAAGCTGGAGGGCACAGAATGTGTTTTATGTGTAGTTTTGTAATGTATATAATTATGCATATGTAATATTATATGTAATGTAATGTATATATAATTATTATTATATGTAATATAATAATATGTAATAAATGTAATATAATATGTAATGATTATTAATTATTATACTATATATAGAATTAATATGTATTTTTGTATTGGCAACCTTCAGTCTCGAAAGACTATGGTATCGCGCTCTGAAAGGTGGTTCTGGCACAGCGTCTAGTGTGGCTGAAAAGGCCAATCCGGGAGTGACAATCCCTTCCACACCGGGAGCAAGTGCAGTCTGTCCCTGGTCTGTCTCCCTGGCTATGGGCCTTCCTTCTTTGCCTCTTAGCCTCAGACTGTTGGCCAAGTGTCTCTTCAAACTGGGAAAGGCCATGCTGCACAGCCTGCCTCCAAGCGTGCCGCTCAGAGGCCAGGGTTTCCCACTTGTTGAGGTCCACTCCTAAGGCCTTCAGATCCCTCTTGCAGATGTCCTTGTATCGCAGCTGTGGTCTACCTGTAGGGTGCTTTCCTTGCACGAGTTCTCCATAGAGGAGATCCTTTGGGATCCGGCCATCATCCATTCTCACGACATGACTGAGTCAACGCAGGCGTCTCTGTTTCAGCAGTGCATACATGCTAGGGATTCCAGCACGTTCCAGGACTGTGTTGTTAGGAACTTTGTCCTGCCAGGTGATGCCGAGAATGCGCCGGAGGCAGCGCATGTGGAAAGCGTTCAGTTTCCTCTCCTGTTGTGAGCGGAGAGTCCATGACTCGCTGCAGTACAGAAGTGTACTCATGACGCAAGCTCTGTAGACCTGGATCTTGGTATGTTCTGTCAGCTTCTTGTTGGACCAGACTCTCTTTGTGAGTCTGGAAAACGTGGTAGCTGCTTTACCGATGCATTTGTTTAGCTCAGTATCAAGAGAAAGAGTGTCGGAGATCGTTGAGCCAAGGTACACAAAGTCATGGACAACCTCCAGTTCATGCGCAGAGATTGTAATGCAGGGAGGTGAGTCCACATCCTGAACCATGACCTGTGTTTTCTTTAGGCTGATCGTCAGTCCAAAATCTTGGCAGGCCTTGCTAAAACGATCCATGAGCTGCTGGAGATCTTTGGCAGAGTGGGTAGTGACAGCTGCATCGTCGGCAAAGAGCAAGCCACGAAGACATTTCAGCTGGACTTTGGACTTCGCACTCAGTCTGGAGAGGTTGAAGAGCTTTCCATCTGATCTGGTCTGGAGATAGATGCCTTCTGTTGCAGTTCCAAAGGCCTGCTTCAGCAGGACAGCGAAGAAAATCCCAAACAAGGTTGGTGCAAGAACACAGCCCTGCTTCACGCCGCTTCGGATGTCAAAGGGGTCTGATGGGGAGCCATCGAAGACAACAGTGCCCTTCATGTCCTTGTGGAAGGATCTGATGATGCTGAGGAGCCTGGGTGGACATCCGATCTTGGGGAGAATCTTGAAGAGGCTGTCCCTGCTGACCAGATCGAAAGCCTTCGTGAGATCTATGAAGGCTATAAAGAGTGGCTATCTTTGTTCCCTGCATTTCTCCTGTTTGTTGTTGTTGTTGTTGTTGTTGTTAATAATAATAATAATAATAATAATAATAACAACAACAACAGTTTATTTAATATTGATAATAGATTAATATTAATATTATTGGATTTTATTATTAACATTTTTAATTTATTAATATTGATACATCAATTACAAATTATATATTGATATATAACAATATGACTGCATTAATGCATCAAAATTACATTAATCTGCATTGATTAATTTAAGATAATTGAGGGTTGAATGCATAATTAATTATGTATTAATCATTTATAATTAATTATTAATATATATTAGTAAATAGTACAATCTATCATCTAATTCAGGATGGAGTGTATTATTAATGAATAGACATGTGCCAGAATAGGTGTGTGCCAGAACCACCTTTCAGAGCGCGATACCATAGTCTTCCGAGACTGAAGGTTGCCAACAAGATTAATTATTAATAATTCCTAACTGATTAAGTATATTATATAATATATTAATGAATAATATTCTATCCTCTATTTATTTATTTATTTGATTTATATTCTGCCTTAATAATATTAGTATTATTAATTATATTTTATTATTAATTAATTACAACTTATAATTATAAAATTATAATGATAAAAATGATTATAATTAATTACAAATCATGTTTTGATGCACAATAATAAAATTGATGTTTTAATGTAGATTAATTTAACATAATAAAATTAATATATTGGTATTAAATTTGACATGTTTTTAATGTAGATTAAATATTATTTATAAATAACTATACAGGTGCAGCCCGTTTATCCACGGATTTTTTCTCCTCCGATTTGTCCCAATGCAAATGGGGTGGGGGCACTGAAAGTCACACACTCCTTTGCCTTCTTTGCCCTGTGCTCGCTTCTTGCTCCATTTCCAGGCAGCCCGAAACACTGCAAAAAGGCTCCGCGTCACCCAGGCAGGGAAATAGCTCTGGAAGAAGTTCCCCTTGCAAGGAACAGTAACATTCCTGGAGCCCCTGAGCCAACAAAGAGGCTGAAGAGGGGAAGGGGAGGCCAAAAATCTCTGTAGCCAGAACACGTGCAGCAAGGTGGAGTGCTCTCGCTGTCTCTCTCACTCACACAGGAGCAGGTGTGGTAGCAACAGAGGGAACTGCTTTAAAAAATCCAGGGAGTGTTTGCCAAATCCCTCCCCATTGTTGGCAGGCAATCACCAACACAAGCAAGCCTTCCCACTAAGCAAAGCATAAGATATTGCCTACAATCCTCTCCACACTTTCCTGGGAGTAAGCCCCATTAACTGGAATGGGGCTTACTTCTGAGTAGAAACGCATAGGGCTGGACTCTTAAAAGATCAGCATCTCAACTGTGAAAGAAGCCGGGCAGCTGGCAACGGGGAGGGCTGAGCACAGAGCGGAGGGGAGGGGATTGATAACAGCTGCCTTAGTTTCCTTCCATCCGGAAGTGTCAGGCTGCAGTGTATTTGCATAACTCTATGGAATTTAGCACAATGCGGTTTTTGTTAATCATGCAGAGTCATGGAATGGAACTAACGCGGATAAATAGGCTCCACATGTAAACACGTATTATTTACTCAAAATAATAACACTAACATTGATTCAATGCATAACTAATTATAAATAAGGGTGTAAGTAAAATCAGATAAGTGGCAAAAGGGCCTGAGTGGAACACCACCTGCATAATTAATTGATCAATTTAAATGTTAATTTCGTCTTAAATGATGCACAAGTGAAATAGGTTCACTCCATCAGCAAGGTGGTGTGGTTGAAGAGCCTCCTCTTCCTCCCCTGCCTAGGATTTCTTGTTCATGTAATTTATTAATTAGTTTAATCAGTGACATGAAATGGAGCAGCCAGCAAGAAGGCAATCAGTCAGCAGGGGTGGGGGCCTTGGGGCCCAATCCTGTCCAACGTTCCAGCACTGATGCAGTCATGCCAGTGGGGCATGCACTGTATCCTGTGGTGGTGGGGCAGCCACAGAAGCCTCCTCAATGTAAAAAGAAATGTTTGTTCCCTTACCTCCACACTGCATTGCGGCTGCATCGGTGGTGGGAAGTCGAATAGGATTGGACCCTTAGTCATGGTGCATATTGGTTTGGACATGTAGTCCGCCTCCTACATCTCTCTCAAGGGAGTTTTATCAATCCATAAAGATATAAAGAAAGGGTTCAGAACAGATGAGAAATTACTAAGAATATTTTTATCCCAGCTTCCAACAAAAAGATGAATTCAGAAAGCAGTTAATGTAGCTGATGGAGTGAAAAGATGGTTTCCCGCCCCAAAGGTGCTGAGAGTCCTTAAAAACACAATGGGGGAAAAAAAAACAATTTAACAAGGTTAAAGTCTTCTTCTGCCCCTCCTGTTCCTTGGCCATAGGAGCTCCATAAAAGCTTTCCAAACAGATCTGCAACACAGCCTCCCGTATGTTTACTGGAAAGTAAATTCTGCTGTTTTCAGCAGGGCTTCACTCTCACGAAACTGTGCCTCGGATTGCAGCCTAAGTAGGAAGAGTACTTAGAGAGCATGTCCTCCCCCAGCAGGCAGGTATGTAACCAAAACTGACAGATCCCCAGATCCCTTGCTCTTTTTCTGGTTCCTGTGTGCACCTAAAAGCAAGGAGACAGGATTGCCCCTACCACAGCCATAAAGGGAGAATGGGGAGGAGGCTGCTTTCCTCCTTTTGGCCCTCTGAGAGCTTCCAGATGCCAAAAGAGGACAAAATTTACATCACTGCAATTTACAAAAGATCCTGCACTTTATTCTGGATTAATAAATCCAGCATAACTACCAGTCCCTGTTCCACTCATGTGCCTGATGATTTACACAAACTCCAACCAGGCCTTCCTGTGTACTAAGAGAGGGACATAAATCCACCCTTGGAAACACCAAGTACAGGAGAAGCATTTAAAAGGTGGTTACACGTTTTGGGGGCACATCTACACTGCAGGCAACTTTGGTTTCACATCAGTTCTGCAGCTGTGGCTTCACCTAAAGCATCTTGAGGCATGTTGTTTGTTGAAGTCACAGAGAAAACCAATTCCTACTTCTGTGATGGGTTGGGGTAGTTGGACATGACAGAGATTTATAAAAATGACATATGCTATGGGGAAGTGGATAGAGAGACACTTTTCTCCCTCTTGTAATATAAAAAATCAAGGGGATCCAATGACAGTGATGGGTAGGAGCATCAGGACTGAATGAATTGATGGGATTCCTGGCCCTAATGTGTGGTGTCTTTAAAAAGGGGTTTGGGCACATTTATGGAAGAGGAGGAGTGGCCTATCTAAAGCTATTAGCCACGATAGCTGTATAGAACTTCCATGAACAGAAGCAGTCTATCTGAGCACTCAGTGCTGGACAGCAACAGTAGAGGGAGGCTGTCACTTTCACACCCTGCTCTTGGGCTTCTCAGAGGTTTATGTGCTTATGGCATTCCTTAATGAGGCATTCTTTCTGCCCTTCATCTTTACAGATGGCAGAAGGTCCTCCTCATTACCGCTCTGCATTTTATAAACACCTTTTTCATTATTTGTGCGGTCGGCATGCTGAGGCAGCATTTGCGTTGTCTCTTTACTTTAATTGCCTGGAGTGCGTTTGCATACCTACAGCCCTATATTTGGAAAGGTAATTTTCATGTAAATTTCTGCCTCTGATATATATTACATTGTAAGATCTAATTAATTAAATTGGGTGTCCTTCCTGAGGAAAATTACTTAAAATCTATCTGTTCTATAATTTAAACTTGGTAAATGTTTGGGGAAACTGCACAACTATGAAATGGGAAGATGGCAAGTCTTGCGAACAGGCTGACCCTATGCATACTTACTCAGAAGTCAAGTCTCAGGCAGGCTTGCTCTCAAGTCAGCGCAGGATTGCATGTAAAAAATGTGGTGTGATCCCAAGTTTATATAAAGGAGATGTGCACTGGTTTTAAAGTTAATGTAAGAACAGAACATCAGAAGAGCCCTGCTCAATGTGGCCCAGGACCCATCTAGTCTCACAGGGCACAATCCTAACCAGGTCTACTCAGAAGTAAGTCCTATTTTGTTTAATGGGGCTTACTCTCAGGAAAGTGTGGTTAGGATTGCAGCCACATTCTCTTTCCCATAGAGGACCACCAGCTCCTTGTAGGTTGCCCACAGTCAAGAGATGTTGACAGCCCGCTCTCCTCCCACTGTTCCCCTGCAACTGGGATTCAGTGGCAGACTTGCTTTAGGTGGTGCATAGTGGTGATGAGTAGAGCTACTGGTAGACCCCCTGGTCCTCCAGCTTTGTATCCAATCCCAATTAAAAACCACCCAAGCTAATGGTGATCACTGCATCCTGTGGCAATGAATTTTACAGATTCTTGATGTGTCATGCAAAGAAGTTCCTATTTCTGACTTTGCAAAAACTTTCCTCCGTTTCAGTGAATGATCTCTGGTTCTAGTGTAGTGAGAAAGGATGAAAAACTCTCCATATTATCCATCATTTTAAAAGCATAGTTTTTTTTATTGGTTCACTTCTTTGTCTTCATCCAGCATACCCATTTTACACAGCAGCCACAACAATCACATTCTGATCCCCAGAAATCCAGCAGGAAATTTGGGGGCATCACTGCATAAGCACCCATGGCAGGATTCAGTCATCAAGCCCCACACAGGGTTCCACCCCTACTTACCTCATCCTCACTGGACAACTCCCATGTTTTGTTCGCAAGCCAGTTACTCCAAGCCTTCTGGTTCCTGAGTTGGTAGAAAGGAACACCAACTATCAGCATTCTGTATCTGTTCCTATGTCTGCAGGATGAACTCTGGAACTTGTCCAATCCTGCCCTGTCACTTTAACTGGACTCATCTCCAAAGAAGTGTCTTAGGACACTTCTAGCACTCTAACCCATCCCTCTCCTCTACACATCTTCTGCTCTATCCACCTCTTCCTTTTCCAATCCAGGGAGCAGCAGAAGCTGGCACATCTACCAGGTGGGGCAGCATTTGGCACCCCATCTCAGGTGCCAGGATGTTTTGGGCCAAACTTGGTCCTTATCAGTGGGCTTCCACTTGTGTTGCAGTGATGCCTAGCTGCTTGTCTCAGCAACCTGGGATTCTGTCGCAGCTCATAGCTGCTTTCCCCATTTCACCGATGCCTGCTTTGACTGTAATCCTAAGACACTTTTTTGGAAATCAGTCTAGTTAAAGTGATAGGGCAGGATTGGACAAATTCCAGAGTTCATCCTGCAGACATAGGAATAGATACTGTATCAGACCAGGGCCTAACTAAGGCAGCCTCCTTTTCCCCACAGCAGCCAGCCAGGGGCATTTACCTGAGCAGAGTAAATGTGTGATGAGTGGCTGTGGTTTCTCAGTGTCTGAAGAAATGGAAAGGTGTGTGAGGCTGAACGTTCTGTATTGTGTCATGCTCCTTTATCATGAAGGAAGAAGGAATCCATCTGAGGGTGAAATCCAGGGGAGCTCCAATTAATCATGGCCAACCATATTGCCACTGGAATTGGCTCACAGAGTGCATATTTTCTAATGGCCCTTGAGGGTCAGAGCCACCTCCAGAGCTTCCGAGTGAGTGCACAGGCTTTTACCCTTTTATCCAAAAGCCCAAGCAAACTTTAGCAAATGTGGAGCACCCTAGCTGGTTTCACACAACCCCCCAGTATCCCAAGTGAACTGAGACCAGGCAGGACAGGAAGAAAGGATTTTTGTAAAAGAGATGTAGAAACACAGCCGTGGATGGGAAAACACAGTGGGAAGAACAGAAGAGGCACAGCTCCAACAGCGCACAGAGGGTGGGAAAGAGGGAAGGGGGTGTTGCAGTTCCCAAAAACAGGGCCCTCGGAAGCCCTGCTGGCCTTTTCATCTTCAAAACAAAGCTCTCAAAGGAAGTGTCAGTGCACTCAGAAGGAACATTTGTTCCTCGGTGTCAGAAGGAAGCTATTGGCCTGGATTCATTCCAACTGATGAAGAATCCAGAGTTAAGAAGGATGTGGGAAGGAACCCAGCAGAAACCATGGTGGGGGAAGGGTCATCTGGTCTATTCAAGAAGGAGGAATATCAAGATTTGAAAGATAAGGAGCTGCCTTCAAGATAGCAGAAACTTGAAGACCCCAGACACTCACATCCCCCCTTTGTGACATCATCTGACAGTTGCTGGGGGCAGTGTCAATAGCAGGGTCATGGAGAAGTTGAGTGAGGGTTGTTAGAGAGGAGGTGAAGGAGAGAAGTTTGGGTTTTGTTTTGCAATTTTCTTCTGGATGCGTGGCATGAAAGGCAGAGCAAAAGGAGGAGCAAAAGGCAGAGGGGAGTGAGTTGTGTGGTATGAAAGGTGTGTAGTGAGTGGAATTTATTGTTATATTTTCAATTTTTTTAATTTCTTGTTTAATTTATTTTTATTTTCTTTGGTTTGTGTATATTTTGAATTGATTTATTCATTTTCTTATTTCTTCATTTATTTATTTTTTCTCTTTTTATTTTACTTTTATCTTTTTATCTTTTCTTTTTCAGGTACTTTTTATTTTCTTGTTTTATTTTTAAAATTTATTCTTATATACTTTGATTTATCCATAGTGTGTGTTATTTATTTTGCGTACATTTATTTCATTTCTTTTCATCTCTCTTTTTTATTTTTTCCAGTTACTTTTATCTTAATTTTGTTTTACTTTTAAAATTGATTTGTATATTCTTTGATGTCTTTGTGTTTCTTCTTGATTCTTCCTACATTTATTTAATTTATTTTTTTCCTTTTCCTTTCATTTTATATTAAGTTCATATTATTTGGGGTGTTTGTGGAGAGTCTTTTTTTAAGCCTAGTTTCTTAGATAGTTTAGAGGGATAGAGAGAGGAGAAACTTAGGGAGGGGTCGTTTGTTTCTTTTGGTAGGTTTGTAGTGGGTTTGCTTCTCTGCATCCCAAGCCTCCCTCAGCTACACCCAAGGCAAGGTAACTCTTCCAGTCACCTGATGGGGGGCACGTGAGTGATCACCAGCCATTTGGGATAGAGACCCTCTAGAAACCAGGTGAATCCAGAGTCACCTGGTTCATGAGATCAAGACACATGTGAGGAGCCAAGGCATTCTGCTGGCTGGGGGAGCATCTGTACCCCAGATGGAGGGCAAGTTCTGAGACAGTTCCATCCAGAGGCAAAAGGCCAAGGTGCTATTGTGTCTCACAGGAGCTGAGTGTGCACCTCGTGTCCAAGGACAGCTGGGAGCAAGCTATAGCCATACAATGCTGCTGCCGCCTTTGCCAACTGGCCGCCAGCCTACCTTACATCAATGTCATGATTGCTTGGACCTTCCCCTTCCTGTCATCATGAGGTTTCTAGTATGAAATGACAATGAACTCAGAATGGCAGTGGGTCACTGGTCACAGCTGGTTAACCCCCCCATCCCCCATCTGTGCACTTGCTTGCCACCTGTCTGTTTATGCACTCAGCATGTCTGCTTGGAGCAACTCTGAAGAGTTCCAAAATGTGGAAGTGGAAATGGGGATCTGAGAATGAGGTCAGTGTGCTTTTCCCTTGAATGCAGGAGCTGATATAGTGAGTAGAATCAAATAAGACTTGAGAGGTGTGGATTCAAATCCTCCCTCAGCCATTGCTAGGTGTTGTGGTAGGGTGTGTGTAGGAGTCTCCAGCAGAGCGAAAAACAAACAGCAGTGCAACAGAAACTCGAGGCTGATGTCCAAGGCAATCTCTCAGAAGGCAAAGACGCACTTGACACGAAAGTTAGGTTCCATCACCAAGATATATACAAGGATATTTACCATAACATGGTCCGGCATACAGCAACACACATATACAGCATCCTGATTCCTACGCATCCTAACACCCTACACGCTCACCGTTGAGCGTTTGTCTGCGGCCTTGTTTTATGCACAAGGCACGCCCACAATCAGCTGCACAGAGTCAGCAATCAGGAACAGCTGCTACTTGTTACTTGCTACAAACAGTCTATTCACCATAGCGTTTGTCACATTTCCTCCTGTGCACAGGACCTGAGTGATTTCCTGGGTTCAGACCTCAACACTAGTTGATGTATTGTTAGCTTTAGCTATTTCACAGGGATAAAATGGAGTTGGGAGAAGCCTTAACCCTGGGGAAAAGATGAGATAAAAATGTAGAAAATAAATGACAATTATTCATATGTCTTTCAGAGAGTGAGAGATGGGTCCCTGCCCCAGGAAGCTTACAATCCTAGTTGACAATCTAGGTAGTTATTAATAATAGCAATAGTAGTTATAATAATGAACGTTCAGCACTTTTATTTTATATACATCACCTTATACACACACACACAGCATCATATGTATCTTGTGTGTGTGTGTGTGTGAATTTTTTTTTTACAACAACTTAGTAAGGGAGTGAGTATTCTTATCCCCATATTGCAGATGGGGAAGACGGAGGCTGAGAGGGAATGGATTGCCAACTAGTAAGCTGATGGCTGAGGCAAAATTCTAACAGGGAAAAGTCCAGATTCTCTGTCCATTCTCTTTTAACCTCAACAGGCCACCAGCCCTGTTCTAGAACAGAGTCCAGCACGTGTCCTTCACACACAGTTTGGAGGAGGGCGGTTTAGAACATTCTTTTGAGCTGGCAAGATTCTGTTCTGAAGCCAGCCAAGGCCTGAGATGTGTTTATTAGTCTCCTTTATCTTCAAGAGAGAGGGAGAAAGGCTACTTCTCAGCTGCGAACATCGTTACATTGGGGGGGGGAGCGGCCATATACAATGTTGTCATGCACCTTGGTGGGCGATATGATGCTTGGCACTGGCCAGCGACATATTTCAGGCCCTCCTCATCTTGACGACTGTTTCCCCCTCCCTTTATGCTATTTTCTCCCCACCAAAAGCGGAGTGGCAAAACTATTTATACTGCGGCAGCGAGGCAAGTCCCTGAAATCCATTATTGCTGGCTCTTATCTCCAATACTGAGGCCCATTTATCCTGGCTTCTCCCCACTTCATGACCATCTGGGGCCACATGCTCATCTAGGGCAGAAGAGGGGCTGGAGGCCTTTTGCTAGGGGAGCTTGTGGCCACCCTGTCCCGAAGGTCGCCAGATGTCTTGTGCACAAGGGCAGGATTGCAGAGAGCGGGGGCTGTAAGCTGCTCCCGGTGTCACTGCGGGATCCAAGCCCTCCTCTATAATTCATAAGGAGAAATTACCTATAATCTTTTTATTCTTCTCCTGTCATTGAGTCGGGATGGGGATTTAAGGCTATTTTTGTCATTTTCCTGACTGCTTTCGCCTCCTGCACACATGCAAAGCCAGGCTGACTTTGAGGGGAGGGAAGAGGGAGGGAGGCAGGCAGGCGGGAAACTGCTGAAGAGGGACATTTCCAGTTCAGCCAAATCAGGGGTGCCCTGGATAACGGTGATGCTCAGAGGATATCAACTGGGAAAGGGGGGCTTCTTAATATAGCCCAGAGCAGACATGCGGTGATAAGCAGGGTGTCATTTGAGACTGGGGGGAGCCAAGGTGTTTCCGCCAGGTTCTATTAGAGCCCTGCTCTTGGAAATACATTCAAGATTCAATCGCAACTGAAAAAGAGAGGCATATTATTTGAACTGAATTTGCTGCAGCTTCTGTTTTCTACCTCAAAAAAGTCAGTTAACGATATCATCAATGCAGGCCAAATAGTCACTTTAGCATAAGCCAAGGAATATTCTACTGCTGGCATACCTGGGCCTGTTTAATTCTGTATGATGATATCCTCTTTGCAGCTCCTGATCCAACCATGCACAAGGACAGGAGGCCAGCTTCGTGACTAAGCCATCCCTGCTTTACTTAGAGGAATTTCCAGGTTCAATCCTTGGCAGCACCCGCAACCCAGGGGTCTCAGCAAGCCTGGGAAGGTCCTCTCTCTCCCAACCTGGGATGCTGCTCGCCAGAGCAGACAAAGGTCTGAGTCAGTGTAGGGTGACTTTCGGTGTTGTGCACAAGCATGGCTGCCAAGGTGAGTCCTGCCAAGGGCTTGTAGCATGGGGAGGGGTTGAATCCAGCCCCCCGTCCCCCGCAAGAAGCTCTCCAGCAGGCCATAAAGGCAATTGCCCTCCATTCCTATTTGTCTCCCACACTTGGTGTTCAGAGGTCGACTCCCTAACATGGAAGTTCCACTGATATGTCATAGCTAAAAGCAGTAGATATGCTGTCCTCTGTGACTTTCTAAGATGGATCGACTGGCCTCAGCAACAGTTGAGTCAAGATTGAAGTCAGCAATCAGAGAAAGGGAGCAGATTCTGGGGCAGGATCCTCATACCAGAGATGAGCTGCTCAAACTGAAAATCAAGTGGTGAAGCTTATGGTTTTATAGGGTCTGATGGACAGGGATTGGCTACTGGGGGATCAGGTGATGGAGCTGTGTCTGCATGCCTTGTAGTGGAAGCAGAAGGTTGGGGACCGGAGGGAGGGGGCCAGAGCATGGACTGCTGGGAGCTTTAGCTGGAGACCCTAAAGCCTGAGAGCAGATCTTATGGCTCCCAATCAGTGAGCCAGTCTGGCCTGTACCCTTTTGCTCCTGTGGCACTCTTGTTGCCAACCCTCCAGGCTTGTCCTCGAGCATCACTCAGAGTCAGCAGCCCTGGCAGAGACCTAGGGAGAGCCTGGGGTCTTGAATCCCAAGGCTGGGGTGCGGCTGAGCTCTTGTAACTCCTGAACATGTGTGATTCTGGCACAACCTCTCCAGGACCTATGTCTGAGTCACTCGCGGGTGGGGATCTGACACCCCCTGTGTCTAACTTTTACAGATGGTTTTTGTTTCATCTCCCCATCAACATTTTCTGCCGGTACATGCATTTTCTAGCCAAGGTTTGCAAGTGAGTAGATCTTTGCAAAACCGCAGAAGAAAGAGGCAGAGATTAAAGTTCAGAGGTTTGGCATCTCCATAGCAATGCCCTACATTTCCCACCAAGCAGGGTCCTGTAGTGAGAGTGACTCTCAATCCCTTTTATAGCAGGATGGAGGGAATTGCAGTACCCTAGTGATGGGGGGGGAACACTCTCTGGCTCTTCAGTTCCCCGCCACCACTTTTACAAGTAAGCAACACAACTCCAAACAGCCACACAAATGCACAGTTTTGCTCTAGCAAGTGGAAACTTTTAATTCCGTGAATGTTTTTTTTCTTTGTTTATGGTTTACAGCCACTTGCCAGAAATGTAAGCACAGTGGACAGAGGCAGGCTGAGAAGGGGCACAGGGAAGATGTTCAAGCAGTCTCCCCTTTGTCGCTGTGTGGTTGTTAATTGTACAGATTGGCTGTCCAGATGCAGAAAGCCATCAGGAGTTTGGAGCATGCCTGAATGCGCTGAGGACAGGCACCTGGGGAAAGCCACTGCCTTCCTGGCTTGTTTAGAGACTCATGGGCATCACCTGGGCCACTGTGGAAAACAGTATGCTGGGCTCAGTGGCCTGATCTGGCTGGGCTCTTCCTGTGCTTGGCTTTGAGAGCCAGCCCAAGATCTCCCAATGCTGGAGGTGGCAGGATAAATGCCACTGCCCTCCCCCTTATCCAGTTTCTGCCAGCCTCTGCTCCTCCCAATTTCTGGATTGGAAACAGAAGCGGGGTAAAGTGGAGGAGGAAGTGGGGAGGAGGGGAGAGTGGTTGCAGACACTCTACCTACAACGCTCCTGCCTTCCACAAGTTCTGCTCTTCTTATTCCATCTTATCCCATCTTCTTGTTCCAATTCAGGGAATGGGAGGAGGAGCAATGGAGGTAAGTAGGCAGCTAAAGGTAGGCACCCTTGCACCTTGCAGTTTGCTGCCTGAGGCAACTGCCTCAGCTGACCTCATAGATGAGTCTGGCCCTGTGAAAAGAACAGCAGACACGGAATCACCTCCCTCCTACATGCAGTCAAACCTCTTCCTTTTTATGAGTTCCAGTCCATGTAACAAGTAGATGAATTCACTAAAGATTTGATGATGGTGGTTAAGCAGTGGGGCTTATGGTTGGGGGCAAACTGAAAAAGCCATTTTGGTCTTGCTGCATGACTGCCAGGAATGAAGAAAAAAAAATAGTCAGGCAGCCTTTTTACCATTTGGAACGGTGAGCCTTCCCACACTTCTTGCAGTAACTCCAGCAAATCTGCTCTTGGAACTAAGGTGTGGGCCAAATGCAAAGATGCTTTAAAAGAACCGCAGATGATCAGTTAGTTGAAAGGCAGGTGATTAATCAAGGCAATGTTCTTTGATCCATCAACCGCCTTTCAGCAGCCAGACTGCTGGTTTTGTGCCCCAGATCCCCTGCCCTTCAGTCCTGGAAGCCAGCTGGGATGTGGAACCCTCCCCTGGGCCATTCTGCATTGCCAGTTGCTCCTTTGTGCCCTTGCCAGCTCACTGGTTTGGCTTCCGGTCCTCTCTGAAAGGGATCAGCTCCGGAGCAGGCACCAGGCCATTCTGCTGTCTGCTGGATGAAAGCAGGCTGGAAACCACAACTGTGCACTACTCTGCTTCTGCTGGGAGGAGCAGGCGCCCTTTGCAGCTGGGGATGCTGATAAGCGGGGTGGGGGTGCTACTTTCCCTCTTGCTTAGTAGCGTGTTGATCTCCCCAGTGCTTGGTCAGGGCAAAGCCAGAGAAAATCCATCTTTCTGGAGAGAAGAAAGACAGTTTTTTCTGCCTTAGGCTGGCTCATATTTCAGGGCTCCTCCCCACTCAACATTGTCAGTGTCAGCTGCCAGTCACAGAACACAAGAGGAGCCCTGCAGGATCAGAGAGAATTGGGTCCATCCAAATTTGCACCTTGCTTCCTCCTCCACTTGCTATTTTGGAAAGAAAAGCTAAGCACACAGTTGGATTAAGGTTGCACTTTTGCCCTCGCACTTCATCCTCAATCAGCCTCATGTTTGGGCCAGCCACATGGCTTCCCATTCATTCTGACAAGGACGGACCTTCCTGCACAGCTTGGATCACATCTTCCAATGTGGCGGTGTGTAAATGGGATGAAGACTCCACTCAACGAATTCCCCACAGTCCCCAAATGGACAATCATGCCTCCGTTATAAAGATAATTTCTCTGAATGAAACTGCCAATAAGAAATGAGTCCCTTGGGCAGCTGTAAACGCAAGATGTTGTTAAACAGGAGGAGAGCAAGTGAGCGTGTATCAAAGCCTTAGAGGAGAGCTGGCAAGCCCGTTCTAGCAGTCGGTGGCCACCTGGACACGCTGTTTACAGAAGGAAATGGGCAGGAAGACTGATGTCCTCTCCTCTCCTTTCCTGTCCTCTCCTTTCCTGTCCAAGGAGGCTGCCCTGAAGGTTTTAAGGATAAGGCCAGTCCATCCATGAGACAGACTGAGGTGGCCACCTCAGGCAGTGGAATTGGCAATAGGGTGCCACCATCTGGAGTGCCATCGTCTGGGTGGAGTGCCACCATCAGGGGCTAGGAGAGGGGGGTAAAGGGGATAATTTGTACCCAGGCCCAGGGTCAGAAAGGGGGCCAAGGAGTCAAAGAAGGGGGCCCAGAAAGTTCCTAGAACCTTACATTTCCCTATCTCACCTGAACTTGCTGCCTGCGCATGATGCTGGAGGCACAACCATAGGCATGCAGTGGCAACTGCAGCTGCAAAACCATACACACTTGTCCCAGGAATGCATCCATGACCCTCCTTATCACAGTGTCAAATCTGGGAGGGAACTGGCCTGCTACAGTTGCTCTTGTGGATTCCATAACCATGAAGGTGTATATAGTCACTCAAGGACCCAGCTGTGGGACTACAGCTGCTGCAGAAATTTATTTTGGTGCACACAGCACACTGTTCATTCTAGTGTGAACCCAAAAACCAAGATGCTAATTTTCTGCAATGGATTTTCTATATTTCAAAGATTTTAGAGAGAAGTGTGTTTAGTTTTCCATATTACTTTATCTAGCTGCCAGTGCTGCATGAGCAGGTAGACCTGGGCTCTACATCAAAAGCCTGGTAGATCTGGGCTCCAAAGACTATGCTGGCAGTCAGCACCCTCACCCTGCCCTATTTTGCTCTCGCATTCTCCACAATGAAGTTGAATTGGTGTGAAAGTGCTTTATAGCACTTTTGCAACAATGTTGTGCTGGTCAAGGGACTTGTGCCAGCCCAAGTGAGGGCTAGGATTGCGCCCTAGGACTCAATACTAATCTGCCTGGGTGTACGTCCCATTAAATAAAATGGGCCTCACCAGTTACCTGGGCACAAGTCCTTACTGAACACAGGGGGACTTGCTTCTGAGTCAATGCACACAGACTAGAACTTGGATTGTTTTTTTTACATTTATTTGACATATTTTAAAATGCCATTTTTCAATTTGTATGCATTTGTTTTTAAATAGCTATAACCTACTCCAAAAGTCAGAAACAAGCTAGCTCATGCTTCAGAGTAGAAATAAGAGACAGCAGAAGGAAACACATGAATTTAATATTGGTTTTGTGTTATAGTCTCCATGGAGCACAGCTGTGGGGCCATGGCTGTAGGGGTGTTACGACTGATGTTAAAACTGACTATAGTGTACTGCATCACTGACCAGCCCCCACCAAAGCAGACCATCACAACCAAGTTTTTACTCTGTACCACAATGACAGCAGAATAGAGGCTTTACAGACTGCTGACAAGTCCAGAACTCTGGTACCACCAGTGAAAAGTCTCTGTTCAGAGTGGATGAAGCCTTCTGTGACTCTCTGAGCAAAGCTTCTGTGAATGACCTGAGTGTGTGAGAGGGCTTGTATGGGAGAAAGTCAGTCCATAAGGATCCCAGCCTCACACCATTTAGGCCTTTAAGGATGCTGACCTGTGCCTTGGGCTGAGCTGGTGGCAGTTGACCTGAAAACACACTGGTAACCTGCTCAACTCACAAAGCATAGGAGTGATATGACACCCCTTCCCAGGCACCCCCAATCAATTTCCAGAGTTGCAGCTTCCATCTGCCTTCTGCAATGACCCTTTCTAATCTCCCACTGCTGGGGAGAGTGTTCAGTCACCTCTCCAACTTTTGCAAGCGACTGGGAAAGTGACGAAAATCCTCTAAAATCACCCTGAAGAGAGGGACTTATCAAGATGTGTGACTCATGCCACCAAATGCCAAAGGAGTCATATAGATGTCTCTTTCCCTTTTTTTAATGCCCTCAAATGTGAAAATCACCTCTTTATTTTTAACTGAGACAGAAACTCTAAGAATAACTCAGAAAACCAGACTTAAATGTGAGAACAGGTTCAATTGCTGGTACAGATGAGCCATAATTAAAACAAAAACAAAGAAAAAAAGGAAAGAAATAAGTGAGTAGAAAATGGAAAAACGAGTTTGCTCAGACTGATCCCATGTGGGGGATTCCCAGGAGCCCTGACAAATTTTGGGAAGAGAAGAAGAGGTTATGTTTTATGGGCAGGAGATTCAATAACTGCTGTTTCTCCATAAAGCC
Organism: Tiliqua scincoides; assembly: GCF_035046505.1. NCBI lineage: Eukaryota > Metazoa > Chordata > Lepidosauria > Squamata > Scincidae > Tiliqua > Tiliqua scincoides. The sequence continues at coordinate 15,287,222 of NC_089829.1, forward strand.
TGGGATGGAAGGTTGTCATCCCTCCGTAGATGTGCACTGCATGGTTCAGGATAAGCATAACGGGAAATCGATAAGCATCATTTATATGGGGAGAGACACTATCTCTGGGGACTCCTAATATGCACAATCTGGCCAAAGGAGGTCTTGGGGAAAATGGAGCAGTCAACATTTGTCTTGAAGATAGGAGAGGGGAACAGCAGAGAAGTCAAGACTAGGGAAGAATTTTTCTCCTCTCTAAAAGCAGAAATGGCTGTGCTTTGTGATTGGAAAAAAGGAACCCAAATCCCACCATACTCAAAATCAGAGATGGAAATCTGTCTGTTATGAGGCAAATATAAACATGCCTCACCAGTGCTGTTCTATGGAGAGGTGGAAGCTATTTTCTGCAGAACATGCAGGGAAGCTGCAGACCGATGGAGGACAACATCTCCCCACAGCAGCTGGCAGTCTAGCACTGAGAAACCTGCCCAGTTTTTCCAGTGATGGTGCCAAGAAGACTATGGCAGGTCTTCACTACAGATGTACACTGTGTGAAACTGGGACAGCCTCCCTTTCTTTCCACGACTCAGAAAGAGCCCACGAGTCCCAAAAGGAGGGGATGTACCTCTCTAGGAAATAAGTACTGAAAAGGATCTACCAAAGGTTATCATCTGCTCTCCACATCTCAAAAAAGAATATTGTAGACCTGGAAAATGTGTCAAAGGGGGCAACCCAAAAGCTCAGGGAGCTGCTAGAGCATCTAGGAAAGGCTACAGCAGGGGCGTCTAACTTGTTTCATACTGAGGGCTGAATACCATTCATGGTTCCTGCTGAGGGCCAAAAGTAATGTCATTAAGCAGGAAGTGATGTCATTAAACAGGTCATAACCGAAAATAAGCACTTTTTTTCATTTAGGAGCTCATTCACTGCAAATGACAGAAGAGAAAATACACAAATCTTCATCATATTTCAAGATATGAGATAGTCCAATTTTCATGTGGGCTGCCCTTACAACAGTAACACCTCAGCACTGCTCAGCAGCTAAGAGTCAGAGGTCTGGATAAAAAGCTTCCCCTGGGCCTTATGTTTGACACCCCCGGGCTACAGCATTTGAGGGCTTTTGAGCTGGAGTAAAGGTGATGAAGGGAGGTGCATAAAATGATGATCAGTGTGGAGATAGTTTGTGGAGTTCATTTCCACAAGATGTGGCATTGGCTGCTAGGTTGGGGGGCTTTAAAGGGGGCTTAGACAGATCCATGGTGGGCAAGTCTGTCGCTAGCTACTTTTACTAGACAGGATGGCCACCTTCTTCTCCAGTCCAGCAGCACCCCTCCATCTTTTCTGTAATTTCTTCACCTGTATTGTAAGTGGCACCCCTGTGCTGAGGTACAAATTCAACAGAAAAATCGGCCACACCAGTTACAATAATAGAGGAGGAGCACTGTGGCACTGGCTGGGGAAAGAAACATCCCATGGAGAGCAATTTCATAGAAACATTTAAGTATTTGATGAGGCTGCAGGGACAAGTCCTGGTTTGCTCTCATGTCTCTGCCTTCCCTGTTGTTTGTATCAGATTGCCATCCCATTGACTGCTGACTGTTTCGCAGAGTAGACTTTGCATTGGATATCCTAGCAATTCCTGGATCCCTGCTATAGCCAGCCCAAGCCCAGAACTTTATGAGGAAGAGGAATCCACTATCAGTTCCTGCACATACTGTACTAGAACTGAGAAGAGTGGGCCTACCCTGATGGAGATCCTGAGGCTCCCACTTTCTATGACACCCTTACCTGAGCAGTCAGCAGAGTCAGGGGACTTTATGCTCCCTCACTAGGTACTCATACCCAGTTCCAGACCCTGTATCATCACCTCCAGGGGCCAAGGAGCAGAGTGTGGAAAGCCCTGTCTGCAAATCTGGCAGCCCAAATTCTCCTCTCTCTGTGGCCTCCCCAAGAGAATGAACCATAGCCTAAGCATCCTCTGGATCAGAAGCCAGCTGGTGTTCCATGAGGGCCTGGAGCAAGAAGGGCAGCTCTTCAATCATTTTGCCTGCTGCCTGACCATTACTGGTGAATGCAATACCTCCTGCTGGACAGCTCTCCTGCGGCTTCAGCACATCTTGCTTGGTCCTGCTCTTGCTGGACAGCTCCTAGGCTTGCCACATAGAACAGGACTGAGCCAAACCAGTCAGGGTTGATGAGATGGGAAGAAGACGATCCCTGACTGCTGGTGTGATTTGTTGTCTCCCTCTAGTCTGCTCCCTTGCCTGCCATCCACCTGATGCTTGTCCATTGCCCTGGCCTTGCCCTGGTTGCCTGGAGTTCCAGGGACTTCACTTTGACAGTCCCTGGACTTCTGATCGACCTCTTTGGCTTTTTCCCTGGGATGGACTCTGGGGTGTGCATCTGGGACTGAATTTTGCCAGCACATCCCTGAGAAGGTGCAAAGTTCTTTTATTTTGGAAGGAAAACCCCAAAATGAAGCCCGAGATGGCAGAGCTGGGCTTCCTCCTTGCACAAAGCCCAACACCAGATTGGACCCCAAAACTCCTTTATCTGGATGAGCCCAAAGGAAAACAGAAGGTGTTTCTGGGTGAAGATTGACAGCAAGTGCCGGTCTGACCTTATTGTCGAAGGTCTGGTTGTAATCTCAGCCCCTCCATTATCATTCTGGAATCCGGTGCATAATGTATTGAAATATATGCTGTATAACATTTAGATTCAAAACGTTTCAGGAACTGCATTTTGTATGAGAATAAATGTTAAATGCGAGTATTTTTCATGGAGCTTTGTCATGTGACTTGGGGCACGGTAGCTATCCCACACACGCACACGCATTAAGTGGGAAAAGTTAATTATCTTGAACATAACATCACATTCCTCGAAGCTTCGGAGAATAAATGTGTGGAACAGCTACTTTTCATGAAGGTAATTTTTCAAGCAGGGGAAACAAATACTGATACTTCCAAGGACTAAATAAGTTTACTTGTGAAAGTGGTGCACATTCAGCCCCAGAGGCAGCCTTGATCCGCATCCCAGCAAGCCCATAAATCGAGAAGAGGACTGTGCGTTCTCCTGAGTCAGCCCCTTGCTCCATCTCTCTCAGTAGCATCTGACTCTGACTGGCAGTGGCTCCTCCTGGGCTTCAGGTGTGGGATCTTCCAGCCCTACTCGCAGTTTCTGCCAGGAGTCAAAACTGGGACCCTCCACATGCAAAGCCACAGCCCTCCCTGAAGGGGCCACCGGAGTTTGTACTATTTTTGCATTGCTGACATTCGTAACCCTTCCTTTTCCCTGTACTCAAGCTGGTGGGGAACAGCCTTCTAAAGCAGAACACATAACAAGAGCAGCACAAATTGGATTTTGTTATGGCAGAAAGAGCAATGTGCTCTTCTTCAGCGGGGGGGCACGTGCCGTCCCGGCTTCCAAGTGGACACCAGTGACCCTTCCTGGGGATAAAGTTCTGAGCTGGCCCTTTGAGCCAGGCTTGAGGAGCCCAAGTCATGCTTTGTGTAGTCAGGAAAAATCAAAACTGTTCAGACCTGTTCCTCTAACCACCTGCCAGCCTCTTGAGGCACGGAAATCAGCTAGTGAAGCATTTCACAGCGTGGAGATAAAGCCTGATAATAATACCTGCAGATCATGCTGGCATTAACAGCACAGAAGCAGGAGCTAGTAGGAAATCTGGCAGCCCTAGAGAGTCCTTGGCCTGTGGATTGTGACTGGGTGAGGGTAAATGCAGCTTCTCAGAGCTCACTGTTATCCAAGTCTGGTCCATTTCAGATGCCACCTTCCACCCCTAATGCCCTCACTCTTTTTGCTCCTGTTCCTTGCATTTGAAATGGACAAGGGGAAAAGAACTGAAGAGGAAATATGGAGAAGAATGGCGGACCAGAGTATCAGCAATATCCCCACTCTTCTTTCCTCCACACTTCCTATTCCTCTCCACTTCCATATTCTTTTTCAAATTCATGGGACATGAGGAAGAGGAGGAGCATCAGAGGTAGGAAATGACACCTGTAGCAACTGCCTCAGTTGGTTGCATGGATGGGCCAGCCCTGCCATTATGAGTTATGAGTGGAACAGATTGTCTCTAATTCCCTCAATGCAAAAAAGGAAAAGTATGCCATCCCCAAGGAGGGCTGGAGCCACTCCATGTCTGCCTCATCAATAGCCTCCCACTGACTGTGGCAGCCTTCCTGGTCTGTTTAACAGAACTGATCCAGAGATACTCAGTTGTGCCCTGCTTACAAATTTTGCTGGAGAAACCGAGAAATCAGCAAAGCCTTAGGAGCCAGAAGGTCACCGGCAGCGAGTGACCACTGTTTCCTTTCATGGATTTATTGCTATTTTGCATATCGAGCAACTTGAGGTTCCTCCCCCCCCCCCCGAAGATCTGCTGGTAACAGAAAAAGACCATCCTTACTGCATTAGCAACACTTCCTAGAACACATGCCTTGAACAGCTGATATAACACGGTTGTGCTATGCTCAGGGCATTGCATACAAGTCTGCACACAATAGCCACGTTTTATACCAACTGGAGTTTCTGGGACTGTTTTCAAGGGCAGCTCCATGTGGAGCACATTGCAGTAGTACAGGTAGATCCAGCTTTGTTTGTCTCACGTATCAGAAGCTTGGCTATCACTAATCCAGATATGGCTATTTGTGCATGGCTGCCTGGGTAATTCTGTCCATGGACCTGGATTTTCAGCTCAGGAGAAGCTTCGGAAGATGTTGTGGTAACTTCTCACCTCTGCCCCAAGCTGACTTTGTGACATTGGGCAAATCCCTGCACTTCTACAGGAGCAGGTAACAAAATTTGGGGATCTCTGAGCTAGATCCAGAGTCTTCCCTTCTGCAAACCGCCAGCCCATAAATACAGAAAGATCTCAGGTCTGTCTTTCCCAAATCCATGCAGTAAAAGATCTCAGGTCACAGTGCTGGGAAAAATCTTTGCAGTGTAGGTCAGATGGAGCAACTGACTCAGCGGAAGGCAGTTTTGTATTTTCAGAGATGAAATGGGAGCCTAGGCATGCATTGCTCTGTTTGGTCCTATTTTCATTGCAGTTTATTTACTTTTATAAAAACAATAGATTGCTAGAAATGTGCTCTCAAAGCTGGCTCATCCATGAGGCCAACTGAGACAGTTACCTCGGGCAGCAGATTGGAGGGGGACTCCCACCTATGTCAGCCTTGCACAGCTTCTCTTCCTCCTCCCACTCAGAGTGGAAAAAGAAGTTTAGAGGAATGTAGTAGACTAGAGCAGCAGAGACCACTTTCCTCTCCTCCAGACTGACATCTCCACCCCTCTTCTTTTTCAATGGGAAGGGTAGGGGGAGCAGAGGCTGCATCAAAAGGTAACAGAGGGAGCAACAAGGAGGGACAGGTTACAGAGCAACAAGTAACAGGGGGGGAAGCAAGATTTAGCATACCACCTCAGGAGCTAGAAGAATTTGGGCTGACCCTGGCTATTCCACTGCAATCCATGTGAAAGCACTTTAACTTGGCCTGGATCATGACCAGCTTGCAAGGAGGCTTCTGTCGGGAAAGAGAAGCTCCTCGAAATAATGCATTGAGCTTATTCAGCCATTTCTAAGCATGCCAAACTCTTCACATGTATTCATCTTGCACTCCTCCCAAGGGTCCTGTATGCTAAACAAGTATCATCATCATCATCATCATCATCCCTATATTGTGGATGAGGCTGAGAGGGAGTGCATTGTAGAGTGCCTTGGCAGAAGCAAGATTCTACCCTGGGAAGACTTGATCTGTAGCTCCAGTTCTTAGCCCTTTCATTCACCAGCAGAGATCAGGGAGCTGGGCCAGAGCACAGCGTTACTTTCAGGATGAATGCAAGCTACATGATTCCCAGTGCTGGTACCTGTTGCTGTGGCCATTGGGTTAGACCCGCCCTCCAAAGTTCACACCCATTCCCTGATGGCCCATTGGGTGGTGCTACCACTTCACTTGGGGCTGAATGTTCCAGAGGCTGACAGGCCCTTAGCTGGCATTTGACCCGAACAGCCCTGATGCTGCAATGGAATTTCCCACCTGCTCCTAGATGGGGCAGCTTGTTGCAAAACCACCAGAGTCTGCTAATACTTCTTCAGAGAGGAATGAACCTGCATCCAGCTGGCCCCAAACACCCTCCCACTCAAGGACACAAGCAGTGCAAAATGGTGTAATCAACTCCCTGGAGCAAAGTGGCAAAGGGATCCTGTGTCCTGAGCAGACAGCTGCCAACTCAGGGCCCAATCCTATCCAATTTTTCAGTGCCGGTGCAGCTGTGCCAATGGGGCATGCACTGCATCTTGTGGTGGGGCAGCAGTCACAGAGGCCTCCTTAAGGTATGGGAACATTTGCTCCCTTATCTTGGGGCTGCATTGTGGCTGCACCGGTGCTGGAGAATTGGATAGGTTTGGGCCCTCAGTCAGGTTTCTGAGCCTTGAGTATAATCTGCTCTTGAGTCTTTCCTCCATAAGGACTAGGATGCTCTTTAAAAAAAAAAAGAAGGGGAAAGAGGACATTCACAGGTTGCTGAAAATATCGTCAGAGAGGCTGTATTCCCAGACACTCCTGAGCAAATGTGTCGTGCCATGAATAATGCAAATTCCAATTCTCATTAAAAGGAGAAGAGACTGATTGCATTGGCTACACACGGGACATGGAGGTGCTCATCAGCTCCCTTCTTCTTCACTGCTCTGCTGATTCATCTCTTGGCAGCTCTTTGCATCACCCACAAGAACTGGTCATTTTGCCCTGCTCCTGCAGCTGTGCCGATGTTGGTGTTTCTGCTGTGGCCCTTTGGTGCTCTTGGATGTGTGGAGGGGGTACCAAAGTGATCAGGGCCAGCCTGTCTACAAAGCCGCAGGTGTTGAAGCAGGAGGGGTACCTGCCTCCATTCACTTGCCTGCCTTCACTACTGCTCCTTGGATTGGAAAGGGAAGAGGGAATTGAGCAGAAGAGGAAGTGTGGAGAGGAGAGTACAGGACTAGAGCATCACTTTAGACGCTCTAGCACACTCACACCATTCCCTTCTTCATTTTCCATTGCAGGGAGGGGGAATAGTGGCTGAGGTGGTGGTTGGGGCACCACCAGGGAAGCAAGGCACTGGGAGGTCTTGGACCAGCACTGCAGGAGAAGCTCTTCCCAGCTGTGGCACTCAAGATATGGAATAGCAAAGCATACTTGACCCCTGGCCCCCATCTCTGCCTTCCAAAGAGATCTATGTCAGGAGCCTTCTCAGAATTAATCAGGATTTTACCAGTGTGTGTGTGTCTTAGGGATCTTTCTGCAATATCTTTTTACTGTTTAGTTGTGATTATGATGCAATGCAAGAATTGTGTATATGAGAATCAAGTGAGATGCAAGCTTTTGGGTTCTCCAGAATTTTTCTCCAGGCTAGATGTGAAATAGATTAAGGGCGGGAGGGTAGACACACTGTGGCATGGCGCACACAAGGTAACAGGCAGGAAAAGGTCTAATTGGACGGTATTATGCAATGTACCACCTAACATGTGGTGGAGCCTAAGGGTGTGGCCAGCCAAGGTGTGGGGGCTCCCACATCTTGCTTTACAGACCCCAGCTTTGCCAACTCCCTTGTTTTCCAAGGTGATGATTTCAGGCATTAGATAAGGAGAGCCCTACTGGATTGGGCCAAAAGGGGCCCATCTAACCCAGCATCCTGTTTTCCACAGTGGCCCACCAATGGGAAGCCCATAAGCAGGAGATGGAGGCAGTCCCCCCCATTACCCCATTACCCTGCAACTGATATTCAGAGATAGACTGCAGTTGAACTTGGAGGCTCTACTTAACCATCATCCAGAAGCACATAGCCATCATGACAAGTTGCCACCAATAAGTTTACCAGGATTATTTGTGTCATGATTAGCCGACTCTCCTTGGCCCCATCTGTGCTTAGGCCAGCCACAGGGTCATCTTTCTCCTCTACCTCAAAATGCCAGATGCAAGGGAGGGCACCAGGATGCAGGTCTCTTGTTGTCTTGTGTGTTCCCTGAGGCATTTGGTGGGCTGCTGTGAGATACAGGAAGCTGGACTAGATGGGCCTATGGCCTGATTGAGTGGGGCTGTTTTTATGTTCTTAATGTGATTCCCCAGTTGTAGTTCTGGGCTGGTCCTGACAGGAAAGTGGCAGAATATGTTAACATGTGCCCCACATGTGCCCTATCCCTCCTTCCTGCGCCATCCCAAAATAATGGGGCAGCTGGCTGGTGGATATCAGGCCCACGCTCTGCCCTTATGCAGCTGAGGTGAGCAAGAAGGAAGATAGTCAGACGCCCAGAGAATGACAAAGGCATTCCCCTCCAAATGCCACAGCACCAATTACTCCTGCCAAGGGAGAAACAGCCTCTTCACCGTTTGTTAATCATGGGTCCCTGCGTACATCTTACTTTTAATGGAAGTGCCAACGTGAGCATGGGGGATGAAGAAGTCTCAGAGAAAAAAACACCCTTCCTTCAGTGGAGGCATAACGGCCCCACGAATCTAGTTCAGTAAACAGAGGGGCTCTGGTTGCGCTGCACTTTTGCAATGAAGCGCGCACTCAGGGATTAATTAAACTTGCTACTTCCTGCTTGCCAGTGTAACCTTTCTTTTATGCATTTTAGTGGGTCTGTGGTGGAAAAAGTCAAACCTATTATCTACATGACTCCAAGGAAAAGAGCTGAGCACATCCTTGAAATGAACGAGGTATTTAATGTTGTATATGCACTTGGCTCCTGTTGAACATGCTTAGGTTGGAGGCTGGGTGCAAGTCAGCCCAAAAGTTCTGTGGATCTCAGGCATGCAAGGAAGGAAGGAAGTAGGGTGGGTAGGTGGGTAGGTAGGTGGGTAGGTAGGTCGTTGTTGGGCTCCACAGCATCCTGACTGTGAAAAGATTGAACTGAGACCAGCAGCTGCCTCCTCATAGTGACCTACCAGATGTCACCAGGAAACCCAGAAACAGGGAAGCAAAGAGCTGTCTCCTGATATTGCTCCCCTGTAACTTGAATTCAAAGATAGACTACTCCTGAACCTGGAGGTTCAAACAGAGGCTGGATGGCCACCTGTCAGAGATGCTATAGAAGACACCTGCACTGAGCAGCGGATAGAACTAGATGACCTCCCAGAAACCTTCCACTCCTAACATTCAGTTACTCTATAATAGTCATCATGCCTAATGGCCTTTGGTAGATTTCTCCTCCCACTCTTCTAGGAAATGGTCTAATCCCGTTTCGAAGCCATCCACACCAGTGGCCATCACCGCATCTCGTGGTGACCAAATGCACAAAGGAATGATGTGCAGAATGACACAGTCCCATCTTTGGGTTCCTGTTCAAAATTCCAAATTCTTGACCAGGTTGATTGATAGCCCACCCTAACTCACTGTCTCTGGGCAGGAGTGCCTTTAGTCAGAGGCATTGCTTTGTCTCTCGAGAAGGGACTTCTCAGCGGCCAGTTTTCCCTGCTCCTCCCCTCCCAACTCCTAAAGAAGTAACCCCAAAGCCGCCATTTGAAGCTGGACTTTTTGAAGGGATTCCACTTATTCCCCCCCCCCCATCAATATTTTATCAGACTATATTTCTTCCTAAATTTCAGGCCAGGAGAGGAGCCTCCTATAATGGAAAGCTCTTTCCTCCAGGGAAGAAGCATAGAGGTTGCTGAGCCTGTAGAGAGAAGCAGGAGAACCTGACCAGCCTCAAGAATGCCACAGACGGCTGAAGGGAGGGGAAGATCAAGGGGAGATGGCTTCTTTCTGCCCCCCACCCCAAGCGCTGCATTCAGCTATTTCCCAGCTCCTCAGTAAACCTGTGCCTCAGAATGAATCTCATGTCCGTTGTGCCCCACAGGGAGTGAGGAGAGCAATGTGCTGCCTCTCTTATCCTGGCTTGTTCAGAGCTGCACCTGAATGCCCCAGTGTAAAAACCGATTTCTCTTTAGGAACATGTGTGCCCTGGGCCTGATCCTGCAACACAAGTGACAAAGCTGAGTGAATGCCATTTGCAGGGCAGGGCTCATCCACACAGCACACAGAAGTGATAGTTCCAAACAGAGGACTGCTGAGAGTCGCCTGCCTCCACTGCTCCTGCACCTCCTGCTGCTGGAATCCAGAAAGGAAGAGGAGAGCGGAATGGAAGGGGAAGTGTGGGGGAGAGGAGGGGCAAACTAGAATAGAAGAGGAAGTGTGGAGGGGAGAGATTCTCTTGCTTACCCCTATCCTCCATACTCCCTCTTCCACACAATTCCCCTCTCCTCCACACAATTCCAGAGTCAGGAGGAGCGATGGAGGCTGAACGGCAGGCAGAGCCAAGCTTTTGTCAGTCCATTGCTGTAGTGCTCAACTTCCCTCAGACAGACAGCCTGGACATGGACAGACCAGCCATGAAACCAAGGAGACAACCCCTGTTAAGATCACTACCTTTGTTGACCAGCCTGGCTTCTGTGCCCCTCTCACTGTCTCCATGCCAGAAAAAGCTCCACATGTTCAATTTCTGCCTGCTTATCTAGCTAATGTTAGAGGTACTGAGGTCAGGGGCAGCCCATCATCCCCTCCATGCGCTTCCTTCCCTTGCCTCCCACCTCAGCAGCCTCTGCTTAGTTCCTCCGCTTGGGGCCAGCTCCATTCTGCTCCAGCCAGGCTTCTGGGCAGCTGAGTGATGGCTCCCCTCCCGTGTAATATGGGCAAGACGAAGCTGTAAAGATGGGTGTTGGAGGATTACCTGTCATCAGAGCCCATCGCATCTTGCCGGCTCTCCTAATGGGCTGACATATATCTTAAATAAAAGGCGTAAGAAAGCGCAGAGACCCGCTGGGCTCATGATCCGAGAGAGCTATTGGGAAAAAGAGGAGAAAAGCCAACAGCATCTTAGTGTGGCTGAGGCATAAACAAGGCACTCAGCTTTATTTTCAAGGTCTTTCAGGAATTGGGGAAAGAAATCATTCTCTCTCTCTTCCCCTCCCTGCTTCTCCTTTCTAAGTGGATGAATTGTACCTGGACAATCACCTCAAACACTTTGCAAGGAATGGAGACGGCTTTGAGAAGTAATAACTGCATGTGTTTCTGCTTGAAAGCCAGGCAGCTTTGGAATCCTGTTCCCCTGTTTTGGTTTCACACCAGGCTTTGTCGGGTCATCCATTTGTTTACTGCATTTATATCCTGCCTCACTGCTGATCCACTCAAGACAGCTTTATAGTCTAAAATAAAAGAAAGGAGCCACTCAAGAGCCCTGTGAGTTGCAGGCCCCTGGTGCAAACCCCTTCCAAGAGCAAAACAAGCCCAGATCTGGTTGAAGTCTGGATGGAAGGGCACTTGGGAGACCTGCCCCACATATGTCACCTGACATTCTGATACCAATGCACATCACTTTAATTGAAAAATCAGACTTACAGACGTACACACATATAGTCTCTGAAGAATAGTCTTGTTTTCGAAACTCCTGAGGTCTAATCAATAATATTCTCTAGTACATCTTTGAGATTCTGTCTCCTCTTGTGGGGTATTTATTTATTGAGTCATTTTTATTCTGCCTTTTGCCCAAAGGTCCCTATGTGGATAACAAATAAATAAATAAATAACAAAGCATTCAACGCAATTCCCAATAAAGGCAATAACTAAACAAAAGCCCCACAATAGCCAGAGACAGAGAAACACTAACTGTTCCAGCAGCAAGAGCACACCAAAGCACAAATTGTCTTCAGAACCCAAATACCGAATGAAGTATGTGAGTTTTAAAGACAGGGAGAGAGTGGAGTCAGTGGCATTTGCAGAGCAGGGTTATAGTGCTAAGTTTTGCAGGGTGCCTCAATGCTTTATGTAAGCTGCCTCTCCGTGCCTCTCATACACCTTAGTCTCAAGCTAAGCAAGTCATGTCAAGTCAACATCCTAGAGCAAGGGACCCTACAGGGGACAATTCTGGGTTGGTTGCAGGCAGTTGACCCAGTATTGTCAGCTGGGCCCCTGGGGCCTTTAGAAATCCTCCAAGCCAGCCCACTGCTGTAGTCCACTTACTGAAGGTGATTCCCTTACCTTGCCTCACTCCCCAGTCTGGTCCTGCCTATATCTTCTGCCTCTGATCCTCAACCCATTGAGGAGGCACCTAGTTGGGCAGTTTGCCAGGGGCCCATACCCAATTCCTGGGGCAGCAAAGGTCAGCCACTGCTCCCCATCATCACCCGGTAAGCCAAGTTCCACTTTATGATTCACAGGTGCCCTGGCCCTTGACCCTGCACCAGGAGATGTTAAATAGCACCAGTGGTGAAAACTCCCAGACCCTTGCTGCTGCTGCCTGCTTCTCACTGCCTCCCAACAAGCCTCCCCATTGGGTGCCAGGCAGGAAAGCTAACTGGGCAGTGGATGGGCCAGTATCCTCCTTCAGCACTGCCACTGAAGCTGTGGGCAATGGAAGGAAGAGCCGCATTCACCTTCCACCTGGTTCGTGGTCACAGCCAAGAGGCTGCTGGTGTTTACATGCATTTTGCAAAGCACAGGTAGGGTCGCAATTGGGCCTTCCCCTGCAGGGCTTTTGCTTCAAGACCACCCCCCCAGTGCTGTAGTGGATGCCATCCTCTGTAGCAAGAATGCTGATGCTCAAGTCATTGGTTCTCTCTCTCTCTCTCTCTCTCTCTCTCTCTCTCTCTCTCTCTCTCTCTCTCTCTGCTGTAGCACAACATTGAAAAGAGGAATTCCTTCCTTCCTTCCTTCCTTCCTTCCTTCCTTCCTTCGATTTATAGCCTACCTCTTGGTCAGACCCCTTGAAAGCCCTTAAAAAGCAATAATGTGTGTGTGTGTTTTAAAGGGGATTATAAACCAAGAATTAATAACTTTCACCCAGGACTTGCCAAGAAAAAGCCATCCAGGATTTCATGGATCTCACTGGGGATGCAATCTTTGAGCTCTGGAAGAGATCATTTTCTGGGATTTTGTCCTTTGGTGGGCTTTCCCTGACCTTGTTTGTGTTATTGCCTCATAGCAGCCTCACCTGTCTGTTGTTGACCAGGCGCTTCCTGATTGGTTGCTGGGCTATTTAGTCAGCGCCCCGGGAGAGTGACACACACCTGGCTGGGAAGGCTTCCAAATGCCCTTGGAGGACATGGTAGTGGGGAGTGGGAAGCAAGAGCATTGGCAGTGAGTGGTGTGGATGGAGCAGGTCTGTCTTGTCCCTCGTGCCCTGCTGTTAAATACTGCCAGGGGTACGTGCCAGGTACAAATGGAGAGGACGGCTTATGTGAGGGGTGCGATTGCCTCCCCCAAGGTAGAGTCACATCTTTGCAAACAATTTCATGTTTCCTTTCCTGATCTTACAAGGCTTTACCCTTGCTCTGTCCCAGGCTGAAATATTTAATATTTAACCATCTTTATTCAGTAAATAATTGATGCACTTGTCTCAGCAACCACAGATCAGCCTCCAGGTTTATTGTTGACGGGGGGGGGGGGGGAAGCTCCACAGCCATCCTTAGCTGTTTGCTACACATGAACCTCCAGTCTTTTACTCTGGGATCCCACGTCCCAATTTCAGGGGTGAGCTTTTGGTAGGAGAGGGTGTTGGGACTGGACTCTCTGAACTGTGCCAGGAAGCAGTGCCAGAAAGTAACTGGGATGAGCTTCGCTTTTCCTGGGATGAAGGAACCCCTACCAAACCTTCCTAGGATTAGGTGGAACCTGTCATGCCCCACTCCTTCCCACTCAAGACCACCCCTTGACCAGAACTAAATGAGACTTCTACAGAGGAGGTAATGGATTTCACCCCTGGCACCAGCACATGCCCAGTGGGATTCAGTGGTTCCTGATAAACACTGCAGGACTGACAGTCTGGACAGACCCAAAGAATCTACAAAATTGGAGAGCTGGTACATCATGACCAGTCGCTCCTCTTGCTCCAGATCCTCTCTGGTTACCCCAGAATGCCAGAAGCAGAGATGGCAAAGACCATCAGCTGAAAGCCAGGCCAGAAGGTGCCGTGAATGGCTTGCAGCATGGTGTCTGTTATCTCTGAGCCCAACTCGGAAGGAGGAAGTGTGAATGTACTTCAGGCCAGGGTGCCAATGGTGTGCTAAGAAGGGATGGTGCCACTGGGCCAGCTGTGACACTCACTGTCTGCCTGTTGCTAGTGCAACACTTATGCTGAGCTGGACAGCTCCCAGCCTGCCCCTTGCTTTGCTGGACAGCTCCCTGGTCTCCCTGGGAATTTAAGCCAAGCAGCAACAGTCAGGGTAGGAATGGGCCACTCCTTTCTGCCGCCTGCCCCTGCTTAGTTAGTAGCAGCAACCCCTCTTTCTGCCAGCAGTGGTGAATCTGAAGGCCAGCAGAGAGCAAGGTGATAGTGCTCTCCTCTGGGTTCACTGCCAGTTCAGGATTCCAGCATCTCATAGTAACTTGCAGAGGGATGCAGAGAAACTGTGTCTTGACTGACAGTCCTTTGGCAAGGCTCTGTGAGAGAGTCTCAGATGTGCCCAGCCCCTGGGACAACTCTTCAAGGTGTCAGAGTGCATGTATACCCTCTGCTATTTTGGATGGCACCTGATGCTATGGGTGAGTGTGGTTCTCCTCTGTTTCCAGAGGATGGAGCAATACAGGGTAGCTCTTCATAGGGAGAGAGGGACATATGCAATCAGACTGCTGGTTCACCCAGCTTTGGACTGGCTGACAGTGGCCCTCCAGTCCCTTCCCAGGCCATGTACCTGAGAACTGGTTTAACTGGCAATGCCAAGAATCAAAACAGGGTTCTCCTCTTACAAAGCTCTTCCCATCTTCTCAGTCCAGCTTTCTCCTGTCAAGAGTGCCTTGAAGGTGGGTGGCTTTATTTGCTAGTCTCATTCCTACATCTCAGCTTCTGCTCTCTCTCTCTCTCTCTCTCTCTCTCTCTCTCTCTCTCTCTAGCAGGGTTGGCTGTAAGGCCAACTGAGGTGGTCATCTTGGGCAGTGGATTGCTCAGGGGGAGCCTGCCTCTAGCTGCTCACTTCCACACCTCCTTCTCCCTCTGTTCCCTTCCTTTGGAAAGGAAGAGGGGAACCCAGCAGTAAAGGAAATAGGGAGGAGAGGAGAGTGGTGAGGGAGTTGAAGGATGAGCCACTCTAACCTACTGCTGTTCTTTCCTCCACTCTTGGTCTTCCTTTCTGAATCTGAGGAGCAGGAAGGGGCAGTGGAAACTAGGTTGGCAAACCTAGGAGGCATCATTTGGAATGCTGCCTCATGTACCAGGAAGCCCAGGGTTGGCTCTAATTTCTACAGAAGCAGTTGTCCATGCTCTTTCTACCAGAAAGGCCTGGTCTCCCAAAAGCCTGGTAGTCCATACCAACAGCAGGAGAGGAAGTAAACCTGTGCCTGGACTGGACCAGAATGCACAATGGGGAGAGGAACATTCAATCACGCACTTCTATATTATAGAGGAACTTTCAATCATACAAGTGTCTATAGAGTCTATATAACCCCCTCCCTGAATTTAAAAAGTGAGATAGGGAGTTTCAGCCATGCTGTCTCTCCAGGATGCTAGCCTTGATGGGAAAAGGGATATTCCCCTGCCATGGGTGCAACACTCAACCAAATGATTGCCCCCCCCATCAGTCTAAAATGCTACATTCTGGACACAGGTTTACTTGCTCAGCTGCTGTTTGTGCAAACTAGGCCAAAGGGCCTTGTGACACAACTAGACAATGTGCTTGAGCCATGCTGAATCCTTAGTGGGATGCTCCTGAAAGCTTTGATACAGCATCAATAATGCAATTCCCTACCCCCACATAATGAAGGGGGGAGGGAGGAGGAGAGGGCAGGCGGGAGGACAGCTCTGCACTTCTGTGCATTTTTCTTTCCTTGTCACTTTTTAAAATCCATTCAGGCTCTCGCACAGGGGTGTGGATCCCCCTCAAATAACGCACAGTTCCAGGGTGCTGTGTGTTGCTGTGTGGACAGTATTGGTGGCTTTATAGAAACCAGGGCTGGATGCAGACGACTCCGGCACAAAAGGCTGTGCTGCGGAGCTGCCTCCAGAAGGGGTGTCCAAGCTTGTCTGTTGCAGTGAAGCCAAGAAAGAGTCCTGTGGAGTGACAGATTTCCTCTGGGAGAAGCGTTGGTGGGCCAGAGTCCACTGGCTGTGATATATGAAAGGTTGCCCTTCATGAACGCTGGGGTCATGTATAGGAATAGGAAATGTAAACAGTGAGGCTGAGTAAGCATGAAATTACCCCTGCTAATTAGCAGTGAACCCTTTTAAAGCAGTGTCCATTTATATTTAGCAGGGGGAGACCATGCTCTTCACCCCAGCATGAGGCCCTTTCCTGTGGCTGCTGCTGGTGGACCCAGTCCTATCCAATTTTCCAGTGCCGGTGCAGCTGTGTCAATGGGGTGTGTGCTCCATCCTGAAGTGGGGAGGCAGTCACAGAGACCTCCTCAAGGTATGGGAACATTTGTTCCTTTACCTGGGGGGGGGGGGTTGCGTTGAATTTATACCAGTACTGGAAAGTTGGATAGGATTGGGCCCGGTGTTTCTTCTGCATCTTTCTTAGAGTGTGAGCAGTGTGGGGACAGGGAAACATGTATTTCTTTGTTTAGCTACATAAACCACTTTGAAAGCAACTTTTTATTGAAAAGCAGTGTGTACATATTCTTAATAATAATGAATGCAAGAGAATCATGGTTCATATTTTTTTCTCTGTGCATGCACCGCTCTCTCTCCCCCTACACTCTCTCTCTCTCTCTCTCTCTCTCTCTCTCTCTCTCTCTCTCTCTCTCCAGCCATCTGATAAATTAGACTGCAGCCCACACAAAAGCTAGAGCCATCACCAACATTTGCTCAGGGGGGTGCTCAAAAAAGCAAACACCTCTGCAGGAATGCTCACAAGCAGAATCCGGACCACCACAGGACTCCTTGCAAAGGCTCAAGCATTCGCAAATCATTGAATCAACCTCTTCCAATGGCTCATATGTGGAACTCCCTCTGCCGCTCTCATCTCCTCCTTCCCTTTCCTCCAAAGAGAAGAGCTTTTCTTTGAGAGTGGAGAATGCGATCACCACTTTCAGGTATCTGGTGGCATCTCTTCCTGCTGGCCCCATAATTTGATGACCCCATAATCACTGCCAGGAAGCTGGTACTGCTTGCATTGTTTTCCTGAGAAGAGGTCCTTCTCCTAGGCAAAAATGAGGAAAGCAGAGTTTGTTTCCCAGCAGCCATTCTTGGACTGGGACTACTAGTCTTGTCCCGTTATCTACAGGAAGGGATGCTGCTGAGCCTCAGAAGCTCCTGTTGCTTTCTCAGCCCCCAAGGGCAAGCTCTGTGCTTTGGTGGAGGAACAACGGGAGGTGGCAGCCTCCGCAGCAAGGGTCAAAGCAACAGGATGGGAAAGGGTGCACAGGCCTTGGAGGTGCATTGCTGGCACTGAAGAGCAGCCTGAAGAGTGGAGTTTTGGGAGACCTGGTGGGCTGATGCTGGCCCTTTTGGGAGCATGGAGGTCAGCTGACTAGATGCTCAAGGAGGCGGGAAATGCACCCTTGAGTGAAAGTGTTTGGTCTTCCAGGAACCAGAGCATTGACAGTGCAGGAGGGAAAGTACTGGAGTCTGCTGGGTGAGGCTTGCCTGGTTCCCAGGATCCTTTACACAAAGACAAACACACATTCCACCTGCCCAATGCTCTGATAGATATCATGCAATGGAAGCCCCATCTCAAGGTAAGAGGAACAGGCTGCACTGAAAATGGGCAACAGTACATGCCAGCATTTCTTTCCTTCTGCTAGGCATGATCCCCTCCTGCCCTCAGCTTATTAGCAATGAGGGGAAAGAGTGTCCTGAGAGCAGCCAATCTGGGACTTGTTATTTAGAGCAACCCCTTTGGAACTGTTGCTGTCATGGCCACAGAGAGACCACTGACTGGTGGCAGTGCTGGCGAACGGCTTTGCAAGTGTGTGTGTGTGGAGGGGAATTCCCAGTGCTATTAAACAGTCTGCACTTTTGTCTTTTTGATGCTTGCCACATCTGCGCAGGATGTGAAATCTGCTGAATATCCGTAGCAAGGCTTTGGAACCCGCTCCCACTCCCTTCCTCTCCCTCACTTCTGCCATATCATCACATTAACCCAATTAGCCAAGCTTATCCTACAGCTGCTGTGGAATGACAATGAGGAGGGGCTTGGAGAGGGGGAAATATCTTTTTTAGCCTTCCTTTTTTCCCTTCATATGTTAACCTTTCCAAGAAAAGAAATGTACCCGGGGAACTAAGTGCCAATATATACACCCCCCCACACACACACACACCTCATTGCTCATTTGGTGACTCTGAGCTTTTGACACATCTGAGTACTTAATTTTTGGCAGTGGAAGGCAGGCAGGTATTCATACAGCTGCCTACATAAGGTCAAAACAAACCAGAAGCATCACTTATGTTCAGGCAAATGCTAGATGCATTGTCAGACCATCAAGTGCATGAGCTCCACATTTTCAAGGCAGTAATGTGGCGTGCATCCCTTCAGTTGAATCGGAAGCATGGGATACCCATCGGGACTAGCCCATGCCCACTTTCAGACCAGAGGAGATTTGGGGGGGAGGACCCTACTGATGGTCCCACGCTGCTGGGGAAAGGGGGAATCCGCTGATCTGAAAGAACACCCTGAGGCCTCCATCTCAGAAGACACAGCACCCAGAAAGCCTGCAGTGTCAAGGGACCCAGGTCCCCTGCTCCATAGGCCGCATCCATCCACCATCACCCCAGAAGCAGAGATGTGGATGAGCCCAGACCTGGATGTGGATGTGCATACATCTGAGGGGCCCTCCTGTCTTGGAGGTGGCAAAGAGGAAGGGGGCTGAAGGAATGCAACTTGAATGCAAGCAGAAACACAAATGGAACACAGGAGCAGGAATGCAAGGCCAGATGCCTGACTGGGGCTTTTTCCACTGATGTTCCCAACTCACTTTGGATTTGGCCTTTGTTCAGGGAATATTAAGCTCCCTTGCAGGCCAGCTTGATGGCAAACTAAGTTCATATTTGACATACTTTGGGAACATCAATGACAAGACATCCCAGCCCCACCAGCTATTTGGTCTCTTCTCTGACTCTCTGGTTGGACAGCTCCCCAGGTGCTTCAGCACACTTTGCTAAGGGTCTGCTTGTTGCCCCATTGGACAACTCCTTGGCCTTGCAAGGAACCCAAGCCACATCCCTTAGAGTGGGCAGGAATGGGATACTACCAAAGCATTAGAGCTTTATCAATGCAGTGAAAGAGCTGAGCTGGCAAATCACACAACTTTTAATCAGTTGTGTGTTGTTATTAGTCATACAATGCAATCAACACACAAGGCAGCAAAAGAGACAGATCCCTGCCCCCAAGGAGCCTACAATCTAAATTCCAACAATGGGGGAGACAGAAGTGAGGGGAGAAGAGACAGGAATTATTTTCAGTGATGGAGTTTGCATTCTTCGGTCTGGTTCCACTTAGAAAGGAGGATCAACAGGTTGTGCAGAAAAGCTCAGTTTTGGGGGTGGATCAGAAAGAGAAAGTGGCACATGTACAGGATGAGGGAGACCTGATTTGGCACCAGCACCTGCAAAAAGGATCTAGGTGAACACAGGCAAGAAGTGTAATGTGACTGTAAAGAAGTTACTGCCATGTTGGGTTATGTTAACAGGGGCATAGAGTCCAGAGCACGAGATGTCCTAGTTGCCCTCTGCTCTGCACTAGTCAGACCTCACTTGGGAGCCTGTATCCAGTTTTGGGCTCCACATTTTATGGAGGACATTGATAAGCTGGAACCAGTTCAGAGGAGAGCAGCCAAGATGTGAGGGGTCTATAAACCTGAAGAATAGTTAAGAGTTTAGTATGTTTAGTCTGGAGAAGCTAAGTGGAGATAGGATAGCCATCTTCAAGTGTCTGAAGGGCTGCCATGCAGAAGAAGGGGAGGATTTGCTCTCTGTGGTTCCCAAGGGCAGGACTATAACCAATGGGTTGATCTCTCAGGAAAGTAGATTGAGGCAGGACATGAGGAACACTAGAACAGCCTGCCTTGTGCATTGGTGGGCTCACCATGATTGGAAGTTTCTGACCAGAGTCTGGATGGCCACCTGTCAGGGATGCTGTAGCAATCGCCTGCCCTGAGCAAGGGGTTGACTAGATGTTTTCCAAGATACATTCCGTCTCTATGTTCTGAGATTCTACATATGTGTTCCAGATGGGAGCTCCAGGTAGAAGGAGCAGCAAGGGAAAAAAGGTGGATGAATTGCTTAAATGTACAAAATGGGCATATTACCATGGCTGGAACATAGGTTCCTTTTCTAAGAGAAGACATATAGTCTTTGAATAAACAAAAGTTATCCATCTTTGAAAAAATTCACTGTTATAGCTTCCACTCTTTTTACAATAGCACATCAGAACCAAACTATTCCACCACCACCACCACCCCACTAATGCTCCCCCCCAGAACTCACACCCCAATAATAATTGCTCTCGCCCACTGATGAATCACTGATGACTGCAATCTTATGCGCACCTTCCTGGGATTCAGCTGCATTGCACACGAAAGAACTGAGGCTGCAGTCCTACACACTCTTAGTTGGAAGCAAGCTCTCCTGAACTCAGTGAGACTTACTTCTGAGTAGACATGCATAGGCTGGGCCTGTGACTGTAGTAGGCTTGTCTGCCTATTAAACTGACAGCAGCGTTCAGTTTTCCAACTGATGTTTGGGTTTGACTTGCCACGCACGCATGGTATATATGGGATTTTCCAGCAGAATAGATGACAAGGAGGCCTTTGGGATGTCCTGGAGGAAATCTACCTTTGAGTCCCATTCTGCGTGGCTTCGTCAGCTTGCAGTGCCAGGATGAATAGGCCATGAATCAGGGTTTGATTGAATGTTATATGAGGAGAGCCCCTTGGTATAGCTGGCTTTGCCAAGGCAGGATGGGGCAGAGAGTCAGAGGGTGAGCATCCATTGGTACACATAGAGGGCTGCACTAACTCTGTCAGCGGAAGCCCTGTTCTTTCACAGAGACATAGATGGTCAATGCAGATGGTCCCATTTTCAACTGCAGCTATCCATCAGTCACTGTCACTGGCTCAAGCATCTAAGAACATAAGAAAAGGCCTGGTTAGATTATGCTCCAGGGGACCCATCAGGTCCAGCATCCCTGGTTCCATAGCTGCTCCAATGGGTAGGAGATTAAGAAGCACCAGGGATGTGCAGTGCAGGGGTGGCAGGTGAGGCTGAACTGCCCCATTGTAGTCCGTGGAAAAGCACCACAGCTGCCCCATCTCCTTACACCCGAAGAGGCTCTCCTTACACCTGAGAAAGCAGGTCTATGGAGAGCCTCCTTGGGTGTAAGCAAGCGGGGCAGATGTGGTGCTTTTCCAAGGGGTTGTTCTGCCTCACCTGCCCCCCCCCCCCGTACTGCATGTCCCTGAGAGGCACCCCATCTCTTGTCATGGCTTCCCTGCAATGGGGCAGCCATCATGACTAGTAGCCATTGACAGACCTCTGGTCCTCCATGGAAGTGTCCAAAAATCCCATTGCAAAACCACTGAAGCCAGCAGTACAAGCCAGGACTCCTGATTCTCCTTAATGGAAACCCAGACCACAATATGGACACTGTGTCCTTGAAAATCACAAAATCTAGGGACACTAGCACAGGCCTCTTGTCCCATGCCTGGACTCTCTCTGTGTCACAGGATACCTCCCACACAGTCACTTCCTGTTCTGCAAAAACAAAATTTACAGTAAACCTGACTGTGAATCACCTGATAGCTTGGAGCCCCTCTTCCCACAGCTTGAAGGTTGAAACCTGGTCATCCCTGCTACATCAGAAAAGGTAGGTCTGCGCAGCTTGTGATGTGTGGTGGTATCGCTGGAGCAATGCCTCTCCAGGTCAGCTCCTTGCCGTGGAGACCTTCCAGACAGTTCCCTGGCTAACAGCCCAATCCTATCCACATTTTCCTGGGAGTAAACCCCTTTGACTCAAATGGGACTTACTTCTGAGTAGACATGCATAGGATTGGGCTGTAAATCAATAACTGTGCCCAGGCCCCTAGACTGCCTTCCCTCCCACCTGGTCAGCACCTTCCATTTCTCTTGCAGGCCTGTGGCTCTGGGCTCCCCATCTTGGCGGGGACAGGACAGGAAGCTTCCCGCCTCTGCCACCACTGTCAAAAGCCTTCTCAAATGGAGAAAGATCTCTTTCGGGGTGGGGAGGAAGCAAGTCATCTCCTACTGTCTGACCCCAGAAGTTGCTTGAGCTGACTGCAGAAGCGTGACACCAACAGGTTTTGCCTCCAAAAGAAGCTTGTTCTCCTGAGGCTCAGAGGGGAAAATATCCCTTTTGAGCGTTTAGTCACACACATCAAAGGAAACAACCGTTTCAATCTTCATTTGCATTGTACAGGCATTAGATGTGGTCCAGTTACCAAGAGGCTCTGCTTGGGGAGGCAGCATAGCTACAATCTCTCGCACTTTGACGGAAGTGGAAGGAAAACCCAGCCAGGCAAATAATATATCACCCTGCCAAGGCACTTTCCATTTTTAAAAGGACAGAGCAATTTACTGTGTTTCTGGAGGGACTCTTTATAGCACCCATTCCTTGACATCAGAGCCTGGGAAGCTGGGCGAGGCATTGATCCTTGGGCTGTTTTGTTCATGAACTGAGCTTTAGGAGCCCAGGCAGATGCAACAGTCTAAGCGAGGCAGGCGTGGTCTAGAAATGAACAAAACACATGAATTTTCCTGCTCTGGAGCAAACTCTGTTAAAATCTGCACATTTCCAGCACAACTGGGGAAAAGCTGGCTTTGCAAGCACTGACTGGTGAGTGCCCATATCATTGCCAACATAGCTCCTCCTCCACAATCCCTGGGACAGTTTTACAACTGCTTTTAAAAGGTCTGCGATTTCTTATTTGGTAAGATTTATTTCCTCCTGTAAGATGGGTATGATTGCATATTTCATAAGTGCCACTTTAATACACACACACACACACACACACACACACACACACACACACATTTAAAAAGATGGCCTGAAGCCTTGAGGCCAAGAGGGAGAGCACAGTTAAGTAAAAACTGTGGTCTTGCATGTGTATCCACAGGGCTGGTTTTGCACTATGACAGCTGTTAAAGATGTTGTGTCTCTCTTCACCCAAATTTGCAACAGCAAATGCAGTGACTGGATCACAACTCAGTTCTAACTTCTTGTCTTGATCAGTGAGAATAAACAACAGAGGGATGGAATCATAGCTCCGTGGCTGAACTCCTATTTGGCATGCAGAAGGTTCTGGAATTGATCCTTGATAGCGTCTCTGGTCAGGTTGGGAAAAACCCTTCTCTCTTTGAAACCCTGGAGAGCTGCTGCCAGGTAGAGATGGACAGTGATGTGCAGTCAGGGGAGGCAGAGCCTCATCAGACCCAGCAAGTAAAATAAAAAGCCCAACAAGTAAAAAAAAATGTACTTTGCTTTTCCGCTGTGCTCCTTTCTGCTCCAGCATAGAGAGTTAAGCCATTTCTGCCCAACGTTGCATATATGCAACAGGAATCAAATGTGTACACCTCTGGGTTGGGCAGGACTGAGTTTTTAAGTAGTACCCAAACACACATTACAATACACAAAAGCCTGCATTCTTTTTTTAGATAGAAAATAGGCAGAAGTGATGTTTTTAGCGTGCTTCCAGTGTGGCTCATTAAAAAATGACAAAATGGCATTGCCTTATTGAAATCAATTGCATGGAGGTCACCGTGTTGTTACCATACAATATGGAGGCTGCCATGTTCCTGACATAGAAATCATATGCATGGAAGTGGCCATCTTTTCTAGCTCCAAGCTTGCATTTCAAATTGCTAGTGTGCGACCTAAGTGTGCTGAAGGTGAAAAAACAGCTCTCTGGTCCTAGTAGAAAGAATGTGAGCCAAAGTGAGCTTACAGCAGGTTCGGTTGCAAATCATGGCTGGCTTCCAATGAAAAAAAAGACATCAGGGTGTCAGCAATTGCTGGGGAGGCAGAAAGCAGAGTTGCTTCAGCAGGTGAGGCTGCAATTGTGGTTGGCTTCCAATTAAAACAAAAAAAAAAAGCAGGACTTAAGCAAACTCTGGGGAGGCAGTAGGCAGAGCTGCTGCAGATCTCTCCATATTTATAGGGGAAAAAACAACAGGGAGCCTGGGCAAGCTAGCTTAGCCTGCTGCTGTACTGTGCACCAGGGAGGCAGCAGGTAGAGCTGCCCAAGGAAGGATGTGTGTCTTAAATCCTTGCTCTCTGTGCATCTGGAGTGGAGGAAGTAGAGGTGAGTTTATTTTTTAAAAAAATTACAGTATTTCCCCTGGGGGGGGGGGTGGAGAGTGTGTGTGCTTCCCTGGGCCTGAACCTCACTGAATGTCACTGGAATCAGCTGATACTGAGCTAGATTGTTCAAGAGACAGACTTAGCATAGCAGCCTCCTATGCTCCCAGGGTGGGAATCCTTCACACCTTAGAGGGAAATGACCTGCTTAGCTTTGTGCAGCACTCTGGGTATCTTAGGGGCTTTCAGTCATGATGATTAGATTATGATGAGGAAGGCTGCAAGCTGCGCATAGCCCCTTGTGGTCCAGAAAGAAGCAAGCAACAGGGAACCAGGTATGGCTGTGAACTCCAGTCCTGTTGACAAAAGAACCTGCCCTATAACTGAATCAGTGCCCTGATCCCTCTGGTTCAGTGCTATCAACACTGGCTGGCAGCAGTTTCTCCAGGGTCTCAGGCAGAGAAGAGTCTTTATCCAACCCTACCTGGAGATTTTTGGGCCTTCCACCTCCAAAGCAGGGGTTCTACCACTGTGCTGTGCCACCTATCCAAGCTGAAAGTGGGAGCCAAAGCTAGACCCTGGCGGGCAGCAGGCAGGAGGTCCTGCTCTGTTGACCAGGCTCTGAGTAGTTCTGCAAGCCTGGCCAACTCAAGCTTTGTGCTGCCTGCCAGTCCCAAGCCTTGACATATGCACAGCCTATTCTGTTCCAGGTGGGGCACAGAGGGCACAATGCACACAGTCCTGGGTGGTTCAGTCATCAAGGTCCCAGCATCTCCAATAGATGCTCCAAGATGCCTAGAGATTCCTAATGCATGTTTTGGAGTCTGCCAGTCTCTGGACTGCTGTCATTGTAGGAGAAGGGGAGGACTTGCACTCTGTGGCTCCTGAGAGCAGGGCTGGAACCAATGGGTTGAAATACAGGGGTTGAGGCTGGACATGAGGAAGAATTTCCTAAGAGCTGACCAGCACTGAAAGAGCCTACCTTGTGCAGTGGTGGGCCCTCCTTCATTGAAGGTTTCCAAGAGGTTGGAGGATCACCTGTAAGGAAAGCTGTAGTAGTTGCCTACTACTTGGGTTGGGCTAGATGACCTCCAAGGCAACTTTTAATTCTGTGATGCTCCAGAAGAGTTTTGGGAGCCATTCTTAAACAAGAGAAAATGGGCTTTTGTCTTAAAGGGAAAAGGTAAAGATTAAAGGGGGGTATGGTGGAGATTTAAGAGGAAAGACAAAAAGGATGAATTGGGAGAGGGATCAGCCAGATGTAGAATCTCCACAACGCCTTGCCAATGTGTCTCCTACCAGGCCAAGAAAAAAACTTACAGCTATGTGACTGGACAATGTGAAATACTTTTCTGGGATCTGAAGCAATTAGCTGCCCGTCTTCCACATTGACTGCCTGTCACTTGCCACCCTAAGTAAGAATTAGGAGTGAGTCACTCAGTGTTTGGAGTATCCTATGACAGCTGGAACGTGTGTTTTTTCAAGCGCAGAGAGATACCTTCGGAAACTGCAACTAGTGCAGAATGCAGCTGGCCGTGTGGTTTCTGGGGCTCATCAGTGCGACTGAGTCAGGTCACTGCTTCAGTGGCTACACTGGCTGCTGGTTCGTTTCCAAGCTGATTTCAAAGTGCTGTTTTTGACTTTTAAAAATACCAGGACCAGCGTATTTGAGGGACCACTTTTGTCTACTCTTGTCCTGTCCTCTCGGGTCATCTGAGGTGGCCCTTCTGACTGTGTTGCCACCAGCAGAGGTGAGGGTGGCGGCGGCTAGGAATAGGGCCTTCTCAGTGGTGGCACCCCATTTATGGAATTCCCTTCCCCTGGAATTAAGAACAGCTCCCTCTCTGGAGACTTTTCGGCAGGGCCTCAAGACCGTCTTATTTATGAAGACCGTCTTATTTATGAAGACTTACCGTCTTTTAATTGACACTGAGGGCTGGTGCATTTTAATGATTTTTATTGTCATGATCCTGGAAGTGTTTAATGTTTTAATTGTTTTAATGTTTTAATTAACTTAATATTGTACTGACTTTATGTATTGATTTAATTGTTAGCCGCCTTGAGTCCCTTTTTGATGTGGGAGAAAGGTGGGATCACAACACCAATAAATAAATAAATAAATAAATAAATAAATAAATACATAATCTTGTCCTGAGGCAATGGCCAAGCCCTCCTTATCAGGATGTTCTTCGCCGCCCCTATGCAACCTGCTTGAGGTAGCACTCCCACAGTAGCCTCAGGAAAGTAACTGACCCCAATCCAGAGAAAAGGTAGTCAATTTAAACAATGAACCCCATTAATGTCAATAGATTTTAAGTGTCACCTGCTTTTGTCTCTGGATTTAGAATGAACGCTAATCCTCCTTAGGTGGCATTGGACCAGCTGCTGCATCTGCTCCTTCTCCTCTTCCTCCTCTGCACTCTGGATTTAAAAAGGAACAGGTAACAAAGTGGGAAAAGAAGTTGGAGAGGACACTCTGGCCAGCTCTGCTCTTCGGCACTCCACCCCCCAGTTTTTCAATCCATGGAGTAAGAGAAGGAGGAGAGGTAGCTGTGGAGAGGTAGAGGTAGAGGTAGAAATGTGGAGAGGAGAGGTAGATGTGGGCATGTGGAAAGCGGTAGGGACCCCCCACCAGGCCATCTCCTGAGATAAGCACTTTGATTGACCTCATGGATGGGCCAACCTTGGACCATGGCTGGCCATGAAAATGACCCAAAGATAACAGATAGGCAATTATTTACAAAGAGCAGTGGCTGACTGCTGACCTACAGACCAGACCTCGTCCTTAAGAAACATTAATTTGGCCTGCAGGGAACTAACCAAATGATGGTTAACGGAAATTCAATGTTCAGGGCAGTCTACCTGTGAACCTTAATAACTTGTAGTGCAAACAGCAAGGGAAGGCTGTGGCTATTGAGACACCTGGAAGCCTCTGATTGGCCTCTGATTGGAACATAAGATCTCCTTATGTTCTTAGGCTGCAATCCAATACACAGTTCCTTGAAAGTAGGTACCATTGAACTCAATGAGACTTACTTCCAAATAGATATGCATAGGATTGTCCCTCACCCCATTTCACTTGTAAGTAAAACCAGCATGGAGTCTCCTTGTGTATTTCAGAATACCCACTTTACAGCACTGCCAACTTGCACATCCCCTGAAAAAAACAGGATGCAGCTGTCATTGTGCCCTCAGAAGGAATGCCCTAAGATTGCAGTGTGCTTATTTCTCAGCTCACTTGGAGAAAGAGCTTGGTCATCCAATGGGAGAGTTGGAGATGTCCAGCCCTGATCTAACATCTGGAGGAAAGTGTGCCCCCCCGGAAATGCAGGATTTGGAGCTGCTGCCAGGGGGACTGGATTCTGAGCTCCATGCATAATTTTGTTCCCCAAGCACATGCTTTCTGTTCATAGGTTTGGTGGGAGCCAAAAGCTGAGGCATCCCTCCCTCAGACACACATGTCCATCAGTCTCTTGAAACAGCAGCCTGGGTGCCAAGTCTCTTGGTTGGCAGTGGAAGTTCTGGGCCACAGTTCCCCTGATAGAGTGCTGACTCTTCTGGCTGAAGACACATTTCTCATCAGAAGAGGAGATTGTAGCCTCTTTTGTTTTCTTGTATTCCTTGCAAGTAAATAGTTTTGCCAGCTCTCTCTCTCTCTCTCTCTCTCTCTCTCTCTCTCTCTCTCTCTCTCTCTCCAGGCTCCAGTGGGAGTCACACAGAAAAGGCTGAGCATGCTCAAGGGCATCCGTTGCTTTCAATACGCAATTTTTATCAGGTTAATCACCGAACGATAATCTCTTATCACAGCAAAACTATTTTTCTCTGCAGCTTAGCTTTCTCTGTTCCATCTACAGTGTGGATTTCCAGGGCAAGCAAAAGGATAGATGGGCTTATAACACAGCAGGAGGGGCTGTCCTTCCAATCTGAAGGATCAAGAAACCTAGAAGAGCAGTTTCCAACACACACTGGTATTCAGAGCTACAGTGCCTCTGAACAGGAAGGACCTCAGAGCCATCAGAACGAATAGCAATTGGGATACTGTAGCAGTTGCCTGCAGTGAGTAGAGGGTTGGACCACATGCCCTCCAAGTTCCTTTCCTATGCTAACATCCTAGGACTTTTCCGCCATGCATAGAAGATTGCCTTGAAACTTTTGGGAACAGGCCTCATTAAGCTCAGTCAGACTCACTTTTGACTAAAACACATTTAGGATCTTGCTGGACCCTGGTTGCCTGCCCTGGGGTACCTTGTTCACTCTTGCATTCAGCAGATGGTACAGTTGCTTCTGGTGGCTGTATTAAACATAGTTTTCAAAGGATAGTTGGACACTAAAGGTAAATACCTGGGAATTGTAACCCAATAATGCTTATTTAATGTTCATTTACTACAGTTCAAAGTGCTGAACATGTATTTTGATGAAAGTTGGACAACAACTCTGAAAGGTAAATAAATATTATTATTCCCATAATGCAGATGGGAAAGACTGAGTCTGAGAAGGAGGGGCTTGATGGAGCCCACAAACAAGACCTCATGGTGGTGGTGAGACTCAAACCAGGGAGGTCCTGATTCAGAACTCTATATCTGAGAGCACAATCCTATGTTTTTCTACTAAGAAATAAGCCCCAATAAGTTCCTTAAGACTGTCAGCCCAGTTCCACTGAGAATTGGGCTGTTGTGCATAGCTTTCCTTTGGCAGCCACTTTGGGAGCACTGCCACGTGAAGCAGAAGCGCTCTCAGTCTACCAGTGGATTGCTCGCTACGCACCAGAACAGGTAAGGCAGTGGTGGGGATGGGAAGGGGTGAAATGGCATGGGGAAGGGGTGGGGAGGCTGCAGGAAGGGGGTGGATCTGGTGGTCATGGCATGTGCTGGATCCTATCCCTATTCCTGGGCCTGATCCACCAACATGGATCAACTCAGACTTGCTCCAGGCATATCGCTAAAATCCCTCTGCAGGTTGCAGCATAGCTGCATGGAAATTTAATTAGGATTGGGCTGCCCATCATGTCCCTGTTCAGGCACCTTCTTTCTAGACTGAACAGTCCAAAACAATGTAGTCTTTCCTTGTCAGGAAGGTGCCCAAGGGGCTGGTGCAGTAGAAGGGTGCTTTCTAGGACCCCAGTCCTATGCTTGTCTACTTGGACATAAATCCCACTGAGTTCAATGAGATGTACTCCTAGGTAAGTGTGTATAGGATTGCATCTGAGGACAACCAGATGAATATAAGAAGACCTTTCAAATGCCAACCTACACCTAGAGTCCAGCATCTTCTTTCCTACTGTGGTCACCAGACGCCTCCATGAGAGGCCCACAAGCCAAGCAGTAGCCATCCACCATCACCTACCCACTCAGCATCTGTTTTTCACATGTAGAATGCCTCTGAACAGGTAGATTTCACTGAACTATTTGGGTGAATAGATGTTGATGGACTCAGGAATTTGTCCAATTTCCATTTTCATGACACCCTTTTATGGGGGGATAGGACAAGGTGCAGAAGCCCTGCTTTGCATGCAGAGGGTCCTGGATTCAATGCCTGGCAGCACCTGCCACATCTGAAACCTTGGAGAGCTGCTGCTAGTCAGTGTCCTGACCATACTGAGTGAGAGGGACCAGCACTACTCTGGCTTAGCAGGTGTCAGCTTTATGATTGCTGCCAATCAGTACACATCTCCAATACCCCCTGTCAGTCATCCATATTGACTTGACAGGCTGTCTTCTTCTGAGTCAGATCATTGGCCCATTTTGCTCAGCACTGACTGACGGCAGCTGTCTTGATTTTTAGGTGGAGAAGCAACTTTCTTAACCCCACATGGAGATGCTACCAGGAATTGAACCAGGGATCTGCCTGCAGGCCAGCTGCCCCCTCCCAATTTGGGTATATCTTTCATGGTGCTGGTTATTCAAATTCTCCATTCAACTTATATTAATTCTAACTATAATTCTAATTATATTAATATAATTCTAAAATTATGTTAATTCATATGTGTATGCATATGTGGTGGGGAAATGCATTATATATATGCATTATATATATAATATGTGCATATAATATGTGCATTATATATATAATATATATTATATATATAATATGTGCATATATGTGCAATAATATATATGTGGTGGGGAAATGCATATATATATGCATTATATATATATATATATTCCATCAGCTGCATTGTCTGATGAGAGGTTCCTGGCTATGAAAGCTTATGAGCAACACAATCACCCTTGAAGTGGCCACAAGATTCTTTGTCACTTTCACTTGACTGGGTTCTCAGGGTCAATGTGACTTCCTGGTTGTGTCACAATTCCAGGAAATGGCTCTCCTGTCTTGGGGGCTTTCATGCTTTCTGCTCTCAGCAAACTGTTTCTACATCGACTTTTCTGCTGAGGGAACTGCAGTGTGCAAAGGACCCTAGGATTACTACCTTGAAGAGCTACCTCCATCCATGGCTGTTCCACCTGTTTGCACTGAGAGAGAGAGAGAGAGTAAGGCTGCAATCCTAACCTCACTTTCCTGGGCTCTAATGCAGGCCTGTAGCAGTTTTTCTCCTTGTTAAAGGAGGAGTGGGGGTCAGGAGACTGAGTTGTGTTTAAGTGGCTGTCAGGCAAGTAATTCATTGTGTGTGAATGCAACACAGTGAACTGGCTTTGTTGCTGCTCCCCAAGACCCTGTGTGAACTGTGAGTGCATCCACATAGAACTTCTCTTTAAGCTGCACTTGGCAGGGAAAAATCAGCTGTAGAGGGCAAGCTGGTTTGCCTTTCTGATTTTTTTATTGAAGAATTTGCAATAAACTTCCAAGAAAACTTGGGGTTCCCCAGAACAACATTTAAAAGCCACTGTTATAGATTAAGGGGCAACCATTTAAGATTGAATAGTATACCCCTTAACGCAGAAGGAGTTGGGCATCACAGACAACTGGATCATAAAGTAGAAAATCTGTGATCAACCCTATTTCTTCCCCTCCATCCCAGGTGTCACAACTATTGCTTCCAGGAGAGGCAGTAAGCAAAGGGATTGCATTTTGACCTTCTTCTTATTGCTTACTTTGTGCTCTATCTTATTGGTGTTCCCTCTTAGTCTTCCAACTGGTTCTTCCACTTCTTCTTTTTCTTCTTTTTCATCTTAAGTCTATTGAATTTCTTGGCCCCCCTGTATTCTTCTTTCTTCTTCTTCAGTCTGTTATTCTTGAATTCAGTCCATAAATTCTTCCTCTTCTTGAGACAGCTTGCTCTCTGAACATTTCCTCTTTTTTCTTCCTTAAGGTTCTTAGTTATTATGACAATTGCTTCTTCCGCCCCGCTCTGGAGGGGAGCCAGAGCTTTGCTGCTGCTGTTTGAGAAAGGCCTGAGGGTGATCTTGGGAATTACAGGCCAGTAAGCCTGACTTTAGAACCAGGTAAATTAGCTGCAAAAAATAATTAAAGATGGCATGATAGGCTGGGGGAAAAGCAGCAGTGGGGCTTCTGCAGAGGAGAAAGCCTTGCCTCTACATCTAATAAGTTTCTTTGAGGGAGCCAACAACACTGCTGATAAAGGAGCACTGTCAGATAAAATTTATTAGACTTTTCAAAAGTCTTTGATAAAGTTCCTCGCAAGAGGCTATTAAGAAAACGAGGTAGTCATGGGGTGAGAGGTGAAGATCTGTTGTGGATTAGAAACTGGTCAAGAGATCATAGAAAACAAGGCAGGAATAAATCATCACTGGGCAGTGGAGGAAGGAAGGTTAATAATGAGGGGCTCCAAGTAGCCAGGTTTTGACTGCTGGCTCTGAAGAATTCACTGTTGTTAAATTTGAATCCCCATTGCAAAGAATGGTTCTGGGATGGCAGGTCAGAATGAAATCACCCACTGCCTCTACTTTCAACCAGAGAACTGGGGGCTGCTGGGTCGATGCATGTGTTTTAAAATTTTTGTTGTGTTGTTTTGAACCTACATCTGCAGGTGTGTAAAAGGAAGGTTATGTACTGCCTTGCAGGGGCCTGCTCATAGGAAAAAGGTGGACATTTATGTTCTTTTCCAAGAAACTAAAAAAAGAGGACATGTCATAAGAACATAAGAACATAAGAACAGCCCCACTGGATCAGGCCATAGGCCCATCTAGTCCAGCTTCCTGTATCTCACAGCGGCCCACCAAATGCCCCAGGGAGCACACCAGATAACAAGAGACCTCATCCTGGTGCCCTCCCTTGCATCTGGCATTCTGACATAACCCATTTCTAAAATCAGGAGGTTGCGCATACACATCATGGCTTGTACCCCATAATGGATTTTTCCTCCAGAAACTTGTCCAATCCCCTTTTAAAGGCATCTAGGCTAGACGCCAGCACCACATCCTGTGGCAAGGAGTTCCACAGACCGACCACACGCTGAGTAAAGAAATATTTTCTTTTGTCTGTCCTAACCCGCCCAACACTCAATTTTAGTGGATGTCCCCTGGTTCTGGTATTATGTGAGAGTGTAAAGAGCATCTCCCTATCCACTCTGTCCATCCCCTGCATAATTTTGTATGTCTCAATCATGTCCCCCCTCAAGCGTCTCTTTTCTAGGCTGAAGAGGCCCAAACGCCGTAGCCTTTCCTCATAAGGAAGGTGCCCCAGCCCCGTAATCATCTTAGTCGCTCTCTTTTGTACCTTTTCCATTTCCACTATGTCTTTTTTGAGATGCGGCGACCAGAACTGGACACAATACTCCAGGTGTGGCCTTACCATAGATTTGTACAACGGCATTATAATACTAGCCGTTTTGTTCTCAATACCCTTCCTAATGATCCCAAGCATAGAATTGGCCTTCTTCACTGCCGCCACACATTGGGTCGACACTTTCATCGACCTGTCCACCACCACCCCAAGATCTCTCTCCTGATCTGTCACAGACAGCTCAGAACCCATCAGCCTATATCTAAAGTTTTGATTTTTTGCCCCAATGTGCATGACTTTACACTTACTGATATTGAAGCGCATCTGCCATTTTGCTGCCCATTCTGCCAGTCTGGAGAGATCCTTCTGGAGCTCCTCACAATCACTTCTGGAAAAAGAGGACATCTGGTCACCCTGATCAGCCCTTCCCATCCCAAAACAATATCACTTCAGGGCTCCTTCTTTTGGTAGCCAGCTGTCAAAACTCAGCCCTGCCTCCTCTGCCTCTTTTAGCCCAAACTCTTCCAATTCACTCTCTTCCAGACTGTGATGGGGTGTGTCCAATAAGTACCCACCAGCCCTCAAAAGCCTTTTATGGTTACACGCAGCAGGATCTTAGCCATGCATATTCAGAAGTCAATCTAGTCAAGCTCAATGAGGTTTGCTCCCTAGTCACTGTGGTTTGGAGTGTAACTTGTGAGCATCTTCACTACTATCAAGGACAAACCTTTAGACACAGCTAGCCAAGGCCTCCTGGTACCTGAGGCAGCAAGTCAAATGCTGCCTGTCCTTACTTGGTGATGCACCAGTCACTGTTCTTATCCCTGAATTGGAAAAGGAAGAAAGGGATGAAACAGAACAAGAAGTGTGGAGGAGAGGAGAGTGGTGGGCTTGAGCATCTCTGTTGAAGACGTTCTAGTCCACCACTGTTTTCCTCCACATTTCTTCCATTCTTCCTTTTTCAGTTCAGGGAGCAAGGGAAAGAGGATCAATGGAGGTGAGTAGGAGAATAGACTTGTGTATCCCCAGCCAATCTTCTGTCCCAGTTTGCCTCAGGGATGGCCCTGCCCTGCGGCTGCAATGCTATCAGCACACTTTCCTGGGATCAAGCCCACTAAACAAAATGGGACTTCTGAGTAGTCATGCATAGGATTGCACTATATTAGTTATTAGCTCAAGAAAAAAAGAGGTGAAAAAAAGCTCAAAGCTTTGCTCCTGAAGCTGTTTAATATCTACACATTGCAAGAAAGAAAGAAACTCATTCTAAAAATTATTGTGTTAATTATTGTTTCTGAGAATTATTATTATTAGAAATATTTATACACAAGTTTTTCAACAATTGTGTTAATAAAAACAAGGCATTAATTAATGCAAATAATAGTGGGTTAATTTTATTTATTTTCAAGAATTCAGCATTTCTTGCCGGTTGGTTCAAAGGGGGGGGGGTTGTTCTTTGCATTATGCAAACAAAAAAACGAAACTGAAAATATTCCACATCTTTAATTAAGGATTGGTATTCAATTTAACAATCAGGATGATTAATGGTAGGGCTACTAGATACAAAGGGGGACAGAGTGCCTATACCTTTAACCATTGCATAGAACAGGGAATTTTGAAAGGTGCAGCTTTTTAAACTCTTCGATGTTGAGCTACACTTGCCAAAATTTCCTCTTCTACACAATGGTAAAAGACAGTGCTTCTCAGACATGAAGCTACCATATTATGTGACTGCATTTGGGGCTAGATCTGTAATTCTAACAGGCTCCTCACAGAGTATTTTTTGTCCAACAAATTGCAGATCAATTATGCTAAATCTAAGATAATGATATTTGCTAACAGATGGAAAGCTTTTAAGTGGTCTTGTAATGGCAACAAAATGGAACAGGTTAAGCATTTCAAGTACCTGGGTATCAACTTCCATTACAGGCTCACTTGGGCTTTTCATCATAAGGCAGTGCAGAACGCATCCAAACTAACTTCCTCAGCCATTTCCCGTTTCTCTTTCACCTGCGGCAATGGTTATGTTCCAGCCGCTCTGGAGGCGTTTAAGGGAAAGGTTCTTTCCCAGGTTCTTTATGGCTCTCCTGTCTGGTATAAGGTTATTAACCAACCACTAGAACGCATCCAAGCCTCCTTTTTACGGAAGATTTTGGGCTTACCCAGGTGCGTTCCCTACTCGGTTCTGTGTCTTGAGGTGGGGTTAATTCGATTAAGGACTACTGCATGGTTAAGACTACTGAAATTTTGGTTTAGGATTTTATTTAACCCTACCTCCTCTGTTCTAATGTACCAATTTTTATCGGATCCAGTCCTGCCTATAGAGATCACTGATCTTCTAACTAAAATTAAGTCAATAGGGCTGGACACTGCAGAGTTAGGTATGATTGGCTGCGATGCAGCTTACAGAATCGTCAAAGGAAGAATTCTTGATATCGAACAACAAGAGCTGTTTAGTGCCGCCAGAGCCACTTGCTCTCCACTCCATCTCCATATTCCAGTCAGTTTTGGGAAACCGGCCTCCTTCTTTTACCATCTGGAGTGCCCACAGGCTCAGAGAGCTTTCACACTTGCAAGATGTAACGCTCTTCCATCAGCCTTGTTAATGGGCAGGTTCAGTGGTATTCCCTACTCTGAGAGGAAATGCAAGTGTGGTAGGGATTGTGTTGAGACTCTAATGCATACCTTTTTTTACTGCCCGCTACATGATGCGTCACGCAAGAAATATCTAGGCCCATTGTTAGCTAGGATGCAGGGTTGGGAGGATTCAATCATGCTTCAGTCTCTCCTTTCCACACCTGATTCTGAGACTCTGGATAATGTCGCTTCCTTTTTATCCGGGGTAATAGCCAGGCAGAGCCCTGGGACTCTGGGCTGTGTGTGAGGAGAAGACTGATGTTTATGCTTATGTTGTGTTGTCTTTGTATATTATTGTTTGGTTTTGTTCTTTCTCTGTATTTTATGCCAATAAAGGTCTTACTGAACTGAACAGGCTCCTATGTATATGCTTTTAACAATGGTAGTCAATAGGCCTTACTCCTGGGAAGTGTGGATAGGATTGTAGCTGTTGAGATGTTAGGGATTTTTTTAACAGATCAGCAACAGCTTGAGAGGGTTTTCTTTATTTTAAATAAATGTTTAAACATATGCTTATTATAAACTTTTAATTTACTTGGGCTGCAATCCTAACCACACTTTCCTGAGAGTAAGCCCCATTGAACAAAATAGGATTTACTTATGAGTAGACCGGGTTAGGATTGTGCCCTTGATTAATTAGATTTGATGCAATTGTATGGGAAGTGTTAACAGGGGTGGATCCAGTGTTTGTGTTTGGGGGGGGGGCATGAGTACTATCTTAACTCCAAAGCCCAGGTCAACCAGGTAGGTAGAGCTGGGCTCCCAGTTGAACTTTGGCCTCATAAGAACATAAGAACAGCCCCACTGGATCAGGCCATAGGCCCATCTAGTCCAGCTTCCAGTATCACAGCGACCCACCAAATGCCCCAGGGAGCACACCAGATAACAAGAGACCTCATTCTGGTGCCCTCCCTTGCGTCTGGCATTCTGACATAGCCCATTTCTCAAATCAGGAGGTTGTACATGCACATCATGGCTTGTAACCCGTAATGGATTTTTCCTCCAGAAACTTGTCCAATCCCCTTTTAAAGGCGTCCAGGCCAGTCGCCATCACCACATCCTGTAGCAAGGAGTTCCACAGACCAACCACACGCTGAGTAAAGAAATATTTTCTTTTGTCTGTTCTAACTCTCCCAACACTCAATTTTAGCGGATGTCCCCTGGTTCTGGTGTTATGTGAGAGTGTAAAGAGCATCTCTCTATCCATTCTGTCCATCCCCTGCATAGTTTTGTATGTCTCAATCATATGGCCAACGTTTGCTGGGTGGGTAGACCTGGGCTCCTGTCAGGACTTGGAGTCGAGACCTACCTGCTGGATAGACCTGGGCTCCCATTCCAACCACCCTCTGGAGCCACCTCTTCTAGGCAGGTAGACCTGGGCTCCTGTCTGGACTCGGAGCGGTGATCTACCAGCCAGGTAGACCTGGGCTCCCATTCCAACTCTACCCTCTTGCCCCACCCAGTGAGTGCTCCCCTGGTGCCTGACTTTGCTCCCCATCCCGGCAGGTGGGCCCTTCCCTGCTGGGACAGTTTTTGGGGTGGGCATGCACCCCTGACACTCCTCCTCTTGGATCTTCCCTGGCCGTGTTAAAAATGTTCCTGCTTGATGATATCACTTCTGACCACGATGTCACTTCCAGCTTGATGACCTCACTTCCAGGTGGGTACCGAACAGATCATCATTCTGCAAAGTGGGTCCCAGTGCTAAGAAGTCTGGCAACCACTGGTTGAAAGTATAGACACTCTGTCCTCCATTGTATCTGGCCACCCCAATTAATTAATTAAACCAAGTAATTAAATTAAGTAATTAATTAATTTAATCAAGTAATTAATTAATTGATTACTGGGCACCAAACGTCATAAACAAAAGAAAGGTGCATCTTTGGGGATCAAGGAGAAGGAGGACGACCAATGAGATCACCAGATCCCCGAGGATCCACTTGATCCCCGGTCCGCCCCTCCCCCCCGCGCTCCTTCCAGGGAGAGGGAAAGTAGGGCGAGGAGCGCCTTCGCCGCCACCGCTTCAGAACCCCAGGAGCGGATCGCTGGGAGGACCCCTCGGCCAATCCGCGCGTCCGATCCCGCGCAGCTCTCTTCTCATTGGTCGCTGCGCCTGAGCGCCTCAGCCAATCCCAGCCTCCGTTTCAGGGAGGATGAGACGTAAAGGGGCGCGGCCGCCCGTCACAGCCTGCGAACCAATCGCAGTGAGCGAGAACGAGTCGGCGTTCTGACCCCGCCCCCTCCCATTCTGGGGACGGACCTGCCCGTCAAGCCCGCCAGCTGCGTCACGGGCCTCGCCCCCACCGGGGCAGCGATTGGCCACCGCAGGTGTCATTGCGGCGCTCCGCCTCCCCGGCTTTTGATTGGCCGCTCCTTCCTCCTCCCCCCGCCCCCTCCCTCCATCATGGCCGTCGGAGCGCCTCCGATACGCCTCTCGTTCCTCCCGCCCCCTCCGCGATAAGCCGGCGCGGCTGTCACTCAGGGCCCATCCTCTCTCTCTCGCCCCTCCCCCGGAAGGCGGCGGTTGGCCGAGGGGTGCGTCGCTCCCGCGGCGGGGCCAATGGGAGGCCGGGGCGTGCGTGAGGGGAGGCGGCGCGCGCGCGCGGCGGCGGTGCCGGCCCGGTAGTGAGGGGAGGCAGGAGCGTGAGCGAGGAGGAGGAGGGCGGAGGAAGGAGCGCGCGAGCGAGCAGCGGCCGCCTCGGGAGCAGCCAGCGCGGCGGGGGGCGGAAGCGGAAGCGGCAACGGCAGCGGCAGCCTGCCTGGCTGGGTCCCGGTCGCGAGGAGGCGGAGGAGGATGTGGCGCGCGGAGGGGAAATGGCCGCCGAAAACAAGCCGGAAGGTGAGGGCTTCGGCCGGGGCGCGCGGAGGGGGGCGCGCGCGCGCGTGGCCCGGCCCGGCCCCCGCCCGTCAAGTTTCGCCTCGGCGTGCGCGGGAGGGAGGCGGCGACGCGCCTCCCAGGCTAGCCTCCGCCCGCGGCCTTCCCGCGTGTGCGCTCGCACGAGACGCCGGGACGCGTGTATGCCGCTCACGTGTCCTCGCGGGGCGGGCCGCGGCCTGGGGAGGCGCGCAGGTGAGGCTCCTGCGTGGGCCCCTGGCCGCCCCCGGGAGCATGTGGGCCTGGGCCTCTCCGCCTCTGGGCGGGCTCCGTGGGAGGGGAGGAGGGAGCGTCCCGGTTGGGCGTCTCGGGAGTCACCTGGCGGCAGGTGAGGCCTGGAGGTGCACAGGGAAGCCCCCGCTGGGGCAGCGCCAGGTTCTCGGGGTAGCCCCGGAGGCGGCCGCCAATGCATCTCTGGTCCTGTGGGGCAGGCAGTGGGCGGAGGTGCGCCCAGGTGAGGGCAGCCCAAGAGATGGTCCCAAGGAAGGTCGCAAGCGTGGATGTGTCTCTCTGGAGGGAAGGGCTGGAGTTTGCTGCTGCTCTTCCTCAGGCTGCTAAGCTGGGAGTGGGACTGGTTGTGTGGGGTGAGCTGTCCCACCTTTGAGTTGGGGATGTCGGAACTTGGAATGCACTGTCCCATCTTTGAGTTGGAACCTGGGGGTGCGAGGTGAGCCATCCCACTTTTGAATTGGGCTGTGGGGACGTGGGGTGCACCATCCCACCTTTGAATTGGGAACTGGGGGTGCGGGGTGACCCGTCCCACCTTTGAATTGGGAACTGGGGGTGTGGGGTGATCTGTCCCACCTTTGAATTGGTATGTGGGGACGTGGGGTGCACCATTCCACCTTTGAATTGCAATCTGGGGGTGTGGGGTGAGCCATCCCACTTTTGATTTGGGGATGTGTGTGGTGAACCATCCTCCATTTGAATTGGGGATGTGAGGGGTATGGGGTGCACGGTTGCACCTTTGAATTTGGGATGTGGGAACCTGGGGGTGTGGGGTGCACCATCCCACCTTTGAATTGGGGTTGTGGGAATTGGGGATGTGGGGACTGCCTTCCTCTGAGGAGGGCAGTCTGAAGAGCATAAAACCATTCAATGCATTTTTGCCCATTGCCCAATGTGGATAGGCAGAAGGGTTTGCTCATTGCACTTCTTGAGTGCATGGGAGTAGTGGTTGTTTGGTTGCTCATTCTTTGGCCGTAGTGGTGGGTGCTGCTTCCTGCAAAACAGGAGTGATGGGGGCAAAGGAAGAGAGAAAGAGAGAGACAGACAGAGGCACTCTCCTTTGGGATGGTTGTGGGTAATCTCCTTCGCGGTGAAGTGTACATGCAGCCCTTGCAAAATGCATGGTAGAAGCCAGGCTATCTAAGGATAGACCATTCACCGCTTCTCCCCACAGGGGGAGGGGGCAGACTCCATGGAGGCAGGAACCTCTTATCGCATGGCAGCAGTCATTACTAGATTATCCCCAGGATGTTCCCCATCACACACTGCTGCTCCTGTTCAGGAAGATGATGTGAATTGCTGCTTGTAGATGCAAGAGAAGGTGATGTTAGAGCGGTGCCATGTGTGATGGCTGTGCAGCATGCATGACCAAGGGAAGAGTGGTCTTCAAAGGGGAATTGATCTGTCAGTGTGTTGTGTTTTCAGGTCTTGGGATGTGGGACTGTGGTCCTCCACGTATATCTGTACCAAGGTCAATGCTGTCTGCTGCTTTTAAAGATCCCTGAGTTCTACATGGATGGGGAGTATTTTTGATGCTATTTACTCAGCCTATGTGCTTGGGTTCATACTTGGCCTATGTTCATCGACTTCCTTCCTTACCTTTCTGCCTCTTGTGCATTTGTGGTTAGGGACCGACTGTTGAGTCTTTGGCTTCCTGAAGTTTTCCTGCTACTAGGTTGTGGTGTAAAACCTGAGAGTGTGACATGCATGAAATGGAGTTAGCCAATGGTGATTTCATTCCACCTTAGTCTCTTGGCATCTTTTTGGCCTCTGTGTGTATGCCAGTTGCGAGTGCAAAATGGCCTACCTGTTTCTGTGCCATAAGCCTCTTCACTTACTTTCTTCACCTGTTGGTCAAGTGTAAGCCCTCTATGTTATTGTGTGTTATGTGGAGGGCAAAGCTACATACACTGCATCTTCTAGGAGGAATAGATGGCTACTAGTTGCCCTTGCAAAGTAAAAGGACAGATGCATCTGTTTTCTTCTGTGAGAAGGGTCTGCCACTGAGTCATAGGTGAGGCCCCTCAAAGTGCAAGCAAGCTTTTACCCCAGCTGGGTTTCTGGGATGGAGGGGGCCTTTTGTTGTTGTCATTGTGCTCATCCCATTAAAGGATATTAGTGAATCCTCGCCACCTTATTTGTGTGCAGTCCATATAGAAGACAAAGAAGCATGTAGAATTGTAAGATCTGTATGTCTTGGTTCCTCCTGTTCTGTGCTAATAACAAGAGGTTTTTTTCTCCTTAAAAAAATATTACTTTTTACTGGCAGCAGGTCAGGAATCATCCACTTATTACATTCAGAAGCTGTCCCCCCTCTCATCTGATACAGAGTACCTAGTACTCTGCCTGAGTGCAGAAGTCTTCTCCACCTCCCTCGGATTGATGCTGTGTGCATTGACATTGTG
The DNA here is from genome assembly GCF_035046505.1 of Tiliqua scincoides. Taxonomy (NCBI): domain Eukaryota; kingdom Metazoa; phylum Chordata; class Lepidosauria; order Squamata; family Scincidae; genus Tiliqua; species Tiliqua scincoides. The sequence continues at coordinate 15,328,210 of NC_089829.1, forward strand.
TGTACAAATCAACTGCTCATTGTTAATGCCTGAGATATGTGTGTGGGTGTACATACACATTTGTATCTACTTATCTCCATCAGGTGGAGTAACTCATTCCTTGATTTGTATCCCTGTCATCTGTCTTCATATAAAGGATGGGCACTGATCTACATCTGTACCACTCTCATGCTGATTTTGATGTTCATTATTTCAGTCAAAATATTAACAATGCTCACTAGGTAGAAATTGCATGTGTTTCCTCTCTTTGCATGAGGAGGGCCTGCTTTGCCTTTTGGTGGTTTTTATGCAAATGAGATGTTAGTGGTAAAGGTAATACATCTAGACTGGACTGTTCCCAAAAAGAGAATGAAAATGTATCTGGGGTGTGGAATATGAGCACATCTTTTGCATATTAAAAAATAAAAAAGTAAATTTCAACTTTTTGTTTGTTTGGCTAAGAACTGTTGATATTTTACCTAACCTGAATAAGTTGCTATTGAGGATTATGAAATGCAAGCAATTTAGAGCATATGCACACTTCAGATATTGCTGCACAAGGACAGTAACATTGTAATTGCACCCCATAAAATGGTGGAGGTACAGATGAGAGGCTTGTACCTAGGGAGAAAATGTTTTGGGTAGGATGTTGTGTTTGAGTTTGGTTTCTCTTATTATAACCATTCTATGTAAAATTAATTTTATTCTCTTGGTAAGCTGTTGAGACCTCTGCGTGATGCAAAGCGGTCTTGTGAGTTCCAGGTTGCTTTGGAATTAATGAACAGGCTGAATAGTTATTTTTTAAAAAATGACTGAGCAAACGAGTTAATGCCTGAAACTTCTTGGTGAAACGTGCATGAAGAACATGCATGTCTGAAAAAAATAGGAAGATCTGATATGAGGCTTTTATTTTGTATCCACAAGGGGGTAGTGATGTACTGTCTGTGATATTTGGAGTGGAAGCATTGGCTGATCTCTAAAAATGGTTCAAATATAAAGAACAAGATAGTATATTTGCATCTTAACTTAATGAGATCTTTACAAGAATTTCAAAGGTAAACATTCTTAAGAGTTAAACATTCTGTCTTTATTTTGGTTTATGTAGCCATTGATTCTTTGGATGGTCAGACACTGTCCTGCTGCTTCAGCATACATTTTCACCACCACATGCTTGCCAGGGCATCATTTGCAGATGCGTTTCAGAACTTCAGAAGCTCTAAGATGGACTATGGGGAAGGGTGGGAAGAAACTATGCCTGAAATTCAGCCATATGGCTGCAATAGATTCATGGTGACAAGTAGAGAATGTTTTACAGTTGTGAATCAGATCTAAACTGCTAAAAACCCATATGTGAGGGATTTTCTTTTTCATTCATTTACATAATTTTGTCAGTATCATTATGCCACATCCCCTGTGTTTGTGCAACACCAGCAGAACTTGGGGACAATTTGGAATTTCTTGATACCGATGTAGGACTTGTATTTTTTAGCAGTTTGTCTCAACTTGGGTATAAGCCCTATGCAGCAGTACTGAACTATTTGGCACCTGGATGACTGCGCACTCACGGTAGCCTTGGGTGTTTCTGGCTGTATGCACTGAAACAGGGCCAGGCTGCTTGTAGTCTCATGAACGGGGAGCTCAAGGTTGGGGAATGTAAAGGCACAAGGCACCTTTTCTGAGGAGTTGATGCTAATGCAGCATAGAATGCAAGTGGTGTCCATGTGTCTTTATTTAGATCAGGGGTGCCCAAACCCCAGCCCTGGGGCCACTTGCGGCCCTCGAGGACTCCCAGTTTGGCCCTCAGGGAGCCCCCAGTCTTCAATGAGCCTCTGGCCCTCCAGAGACTTGCTGGAGCCTACGCTGGCCTGATGCAACTGCTCTCAGCACGACAGCCAACTGTTTGACTTCTCACGTGAGCTTTGGGACGAAGGCTCCCTCCACTGCTTGCAGTTTCACATCTGTGATGCAGCAGCAACAGCAAAGGAAAGGCTGACTTTGCTTTGTGCAAGGCCTTTTATAGGCCTTAAGCTATTGCAAGACTTTCATTCATCTATATAAGTTCCATCTCCAATATATTCATTTATGTAAATTTATTCAAATTTAAAATGTAAATTAATTCTTTTTTTCCCTGGCCCCCAACACAGTGTCAGAGAGATGATGTGGCCCTCCTGCCAAAAAGTTTGGACACCCCTGATTTAGATCAACAATGGAAGGCTTAAGAACAACAGGTTTGGGACTAACTAAGAAGCTGGCATGGTTCTTTATATAAAGGGGCAGGCGCAGAAAGAGTGTCATTCAGAACTTCTGCCAGGTTTGCCTTAAAAGTCCACATTTGTGGCTGCTCATATTAAGTTAACTGTGGTGACCATGGAGACCTGGTCACCTTTTTCTGATTCATGGGACCGTTGGATTGAGCTCCATAATTCATTATTTCCACATGTTGTGCTTTCTTCTGTAGAAGGTTCAAGGTTTGCATGACATCCCAAGAACTGTGATTTGATATTTAGGTGGCTTAGTTGCGAACTGGGAGAGGATGCGGAGTACCATGTGGTATAGGCTTGTAGATGTGCAGTGTCGTTTCCCTCTTGCTTGAAAGGTCATCTTGATGAACTGTTTCAATGTAAGTGTTCCTTAAGGTGAATAGATCACTCAAGCATTGCTTGAGTGATGTTTTCAACCACTTTTGTGATATGCTCAGGAAGTGCAGCTCTTTGGGGACTTCAACAGCTGTTAACGCGTTGAGACGATTAACCTACAAGGTCACTTATTTCTCTTATTTACTGCTCTAAACGACCTCAGCTCCCCCCCCCCCATTTTAAGCAGGGTAGTTTCATACCTTGGCTTGATGTGAATGGTAGCTTGTTTTGGTCATATGAAATCTCTTGCAAGTTGCTTTCCCCCCAGTTAGGTTTTGAAGGGTGCACAGAGGCAGTAGTATGGAAAGGAGACAAATGAACTCATAATGAACATATCACCATGTGAGCTCTCTCAGCCTACTGTATTCTGCTGCTTAATTTTTTTCTTGCTGGAGAACACCTTATCCTTGCTAGTTTGTGTTAACTTTCTGTGTCTGAGTGAAATCAACCTGGTATTACATAATTTCAAAATGGGTTGTACTGTCATCTGCTGCAGCATAGATGGTTCTAGACAAACAGACAGTTATTCTTTTCCATGTAGTAAATATTTGCTTGTAATTTGACAGAGCTGACCTTGTTTCTCCCTTGTGCTACATTTTCTAGGACAAAAATGACAAAATATCCGTTGCTTAATCACATGATACTTAACCTCTGTCAAAAGTACAAAGGGAGCCATTTCTCTCCATTTTAATCACCTTACCAGACAAGTATTTCACTAGTGGTATTAATAATTGGAGATGCTGCTCTGGTTAACTTATAAAACTTGGGTCCAGAGACTATTAGACATTAACTGTGTGTGAAATCAGAAGGGCTGACCCTCTTCAAGACTGAAATCATTGCTCAGTATCATAAGCCATTGACTGCGTGTCTAGGATTCCATGGTAGAGGAATGCGGCAACTCAGGATGTTGTGCTGGAAGGTCATTGTTGGCAGCCAGCACATTCTTTAGGCCTTTGTGCTCCTTGTCAGTGGAGGTGGCCAGAACACCACCAATATGCTCCTTCGTGTAGGTTTGCAAAAGTTATTCGCCCATTGGCTACTGTGATGTTGCTTCCTGTTCTGGAATGTGGACATATTGAACATTTCCAAGATGTAGGTTCCCATTTGTTGGAATCTTGATAGGTTGGCAGGGGTTTGGGTTTTATAGAGACACATTAGACCCCCCCCCCCCCCCAGCTTTCAAAGAAGATACTTTGTTGGCTGTTCACCATCTTGTGATCTGGTCAGCAGCAGTTGAATGTTGTGGCGGCAGCACAGGACACTCAGTCCACATGTCCAACAGAATCATGGTTAGCCTTGGTCCAGTTCTGCAGCAACGTTGTTGTCTTGAGAATTGTTTTTCTTGTTTCCATTAACGCGTTAAGTGCTGCTGGATCAGGCCATGGACCCTCTAATGTTAACATATATCCCATAGTGGCCCACCAGCTGCCTCTTGGAAGGAGAGAAACAGCTGCTATCTCCCATTGTTGCTTGCCTGCAATTGGGATTCAGAAGCAGGCTATTGATGAACTTCAAGATAGGGTGTAGCCCTTGAAAGATCTGTCTTCCATGAATTTGTCTGATCCTCTTTTCAAGTCATCCAAACTACTGACTGTCACCTCATCTTGTGGCAATGAATTCTGTAGATTAACTAGAAATTGTATAAAGGACCTTTTATTCATCCATAATCTCTTGCCAATCAGTGTCACAGGATGACCCAGCCTGTTCATAATATTATGGGGGAGGGAGAAGCTCCACAGTATGCATTTTTAATGTTTCAACTATGTTTCTCCTTTTTGCCCCTTTTCCAAGTTTAAAAGCCCTGCACACTATAGCTAATCCCTATAAAGAAGATACTCCTGCCCTCTGTTTTTGTTACCCTCTCCTGTACCTTTTCTAGCTCTGTAATATCTTTCTTGAAGTGCAGTGACCAGAACTATACACAGTATTCCAGATGTGACTGCACCATAGGTTTATGTAGGGGGAATATATTAGCAGTTTTATTTTCAGTCCTTTCCCTAAAGACTTGTAGCATGGAATTTCCCCTTTTTACTGCTATCGCATATGGGGTTGAGGTTTTCATTGAGCCATTTTTTGAATGGGAGAGGAAGTGCATTTTGCGGTGCTGTGCCCCCAGGCAGCACCAAGTTCAGTTCTGCAATTGATGGGATGCATCCTACAAGGACAGTAAAGCATGGGATTTGTTCTCTTATTATCCAAGTCACAGATTAACCACCTCTTTACTTTGCCACCTACAGAGCAGATAGTAGCTGAAAGGTGTTTGCAAAATGCAGTCATTCTCAAGAGCAGAGTTATTATTTAAAGATTTGTATCTCACTTTGATCTAAAAGATTTCCAAGGCAGCTTTCTGTAGGTTATACAATACAATATAGAGTTCTGTAAATTGGATAGGTATGAGAGAGGTTTTAGGTAGGGAGGGGGCACTACATTAAAGCCTCATTTTGGTGCTGCTGCTACTGCTTTCTTGACTGGTTTAGTGGGGGCTGCAGTATAGGGTAAGTAACCCCCCCCCCTTCCATCTTGTGCTATCTGGCAGCACATTTCTGTAGAAGAATGTGGCTGAATCCCAGTTGTCTTGCTTAACTTTACCAAGGATCTTTGTTCTTTTGTAATCTTATTCTCTTGCTCCAGCATTGTCATGAAGACGATTCACGTCTGGCTGTCCAATTTTATGCCTTTTGGCATTTCTTGCTAGTGTAAGGCATAAAATGACCTGAGATGAGAGATCAGGAGTGAAGCCTCATTTTGATATACAGGTCATTTGGAGTGAAATAGTACTGTGCTTCTTGGGACCGTCAGCATTAGCAGAACAGGAGCATAGAGAGGAGTTGACTTCACCAGTGTAGATGATCCAGAGTTATGTACTGTATATTGAAGATATGCTACAATACTTTTTCACAGGCTGCCTGCCAAGTGCCTGGAGTCAAAGGGTATGCTTGGATTTGCCATGTTTGACGTTCAAGTGAATATTTATGTCAAGGCATTAAAAGGGGCTGGGGGAGGATTGTTACAATGGACAGATTAGTTAACAGGTGAATGCAGAAGGCTGTGCTAAGTGGATTTTCTAGATGAGCATTGTACAGATTTGAAATAGCTCATTGCTGAGCTGCTTCCTGGTAAAATTGAACATTTACTTTGAAAAATGAAGGTCTTTGTGGGGAGTGCAAGTAGAAAGGAAGGGAGAATGCCAGCTAACTGTGGAAAATTTGCTTTCAGCAGGCTGAGTACTGGACAGCGATTTCTCAGGCTGTCTGTTGCAGAACCCAGATGCGTTGTGATCTAGTTCTTAGGCCATTTCTGCCCAACATTGCATATACACAACAGGAACCAAAGGTGTTCACCTGTGGGCCCGGCAAAAATGGGTTAAGGAAACCAGAGAAGATTTTTTAAAAATCGTATCTTGTGCTTACTGTATCAACCACCACACTTTAGTGATCAGGTGGCGGAAGTCCATGTTGGTCTTGCAGTTTGGGCCTTGAAGGGAATACACTGTGATTGTCTGTTTTGTTTCTTGTGCCTGTAAAAGGTAGAACATGAGCTGCTGCTGTTGAGTTCCCCGTTTTATTGACCGGCCATAGTCTGGGGGCAGCAAATTATCAGCAGAAAGATATCTGCTTTGGAATGTGCTGTTAGTCTATTCCAGTGCACCTGATCACCTTTCAGAATTTGTTTGAAGTGTGGCTCCCCTTGAGCTTTCATATGTAGTGGCAGTGGACGAGCAGGTCAGTTAACACTGCCTTGGCTGGCAGGGTCTTCAGTGTTTGATAAAATAAGTGTGACTGTTGGGGGTGAGGTTAATTTTAAAAATGAAAAATTGTAATCTGTAAATTGTCTGTTCTCTTAGAAATATTTAACTGCGCCTGACTTTGCACAGATGACTGCATCTGGAAGTGGCATAGATAGAACTGGAAGTATTCAGAAATGCAAAAGGAAGACTCTCTGTCAGAGTTGGAACCTTGGCCCCCTTCCTGTTCCAGATTTTTAATGGAATTTTAGTTCTCATTTTAATGGTTGAACATCTAGGGGACAGCCTGATCAAGGCATTGTACAACTTAGGAGCTCCACTCTGGGCTCCAAGTCTGTTCAGGATGTGAAAGCTGCTTGTTCCTTAATTATCACTGCTGGTAAATAACTTGCCAGGCTCCTGGGGCTTGCTGGTATATCCCAATACACGATCTTGTAATTATTGTGGGGGTCATAAAGACAAACTCTGCGCTGGGGCCTCTGTTGTAATGCATTTACATCTGTCTGTGGGGGGGGGGGCACTTGAAGAATATTGTGTCCAGTCCTATTCCTCTCATCTCAGAAACACATCGCAGAGTTGGGGAATGTGCAAAAAGGAGTAATGATTTGGGGAGGGGGTGTTGGTGGTGCTGGATAGCGTTCCCTGGGAAGAAAGACTAAAGCATTTGGGGCTTTTGAGCTTAGGAGAAAAGGCATTTGAGAGGGTATGTTGTGGGGAGAGAATTATAATGGAAGCTTATGGAACTATGCATGGTTCAGTGAGGTTCTCTGTCTCCTGCATAATGCTCAAACTTGATCACCTAATGAAACTGGCAGGCAGTTCACACCAAAGTCCTTCACAAAGCAGCACATCCTTAATTTATGGAATTTGCTGCCACATGTGATAGTGTTGGTCATTGGTTTTGTTGGCTTTAGAAGGTTAACCAATTCAGCTATGACTAAATGTTCAGGGGTGGTATGCCAGGTGTGTGGGGAGGGGGAGGCAAAGAGGGGGAAGGCTGTGATAACTGAATTTGCTCAGATGTGCTCAGTTGACCATGGTGGGAACCTGGAGGCTGAGTTTAGATGGTTCTTTAGCAGAGCTCATGCTTCACTATTTTGGCCATTGAAGTGAATGAGGTTTGAATTGCTGGTTTGAGGGTTGTAACTCAGGGGTGTGTGTGTGTTGCAACAAAATGTATGTTGCCCATTTGAAAAAATGTGCCTGTGCCTCACCAGCTGCAGTGCAACCTGAATACAGTTTTCTTGAGGACTGGAGACGGTTTGACAGGTATGCTGCTTACAGAAGCACCTTTCTCTGTGGCCTTTTGGTGGCCCTATTTTTGTTTGCCTCTGACATGTAAAGGAGAGAAATCTGAACTTCTAGCCCAAGAACTTGTAACACGTCTTTGAGTTTTGTTTTATCAGGGACTTCATTTTCAGCAGTCTCACATGCCTTTGGCTGAAAGCAGCCAGTCTTCTTCCTGCTTTCTTTAAGATGGACAGATTGTACTGAAGCTTTTGCCACTGTGTGAAACTCAAGTCCTAGGGCCTCAGCAGATTTGCTTGGTAAGGAGGTCCCTCACCTACAACTGAGTTCTAAAGCCTTGATATTTGTACTTTTCTTTAGTAATCATTGCATTACTTCTAGATATTTCAGAGCAAATAATTGCTCATTTGTTTTCTTCCTGTTAAAAGAAGTTCCTGGCTTCCCCTCTCTCACTTCCTTAGCTGTTCCATAATTATTGTTAGAGCTAAGTGCTCTGTCTGCAGAAAGGCAAGGAATTTATTTTTGCGGACTGTGAAAAACAGTGCCTAGAAGCAAAGTTAAATGGTACAAATGTTGTTGCTCTAGGGCTTGATAAAAAGAAGAGAGGTTGGCTATCTGCACAGCACTGAAAACAGCATTTGTGTTAAATATTTTTTGCTTTTTTTTGTTTTCAGGCATGTGTTAAATTTGCAGTTTGTCACCCAAGTGGCTATTTTTAGTAGCACTACTACTGCTTTCTAGATTATTCCCCCACCTCTTCTTGTTAAAGATTTATTCTTAGATGTATTTGATCTTGCTTGGTAATTTGGAGCCTGGCTTTCAACTTCTGTAGCTCATTTGGTCTTAGCTGCTCCCTCTTATGCATGGAAACTTGCAAACAGCTGATTGAGATTGACTGTAATGTTTGGTGCAATGTGGCCAAGATGCTGCTGCCCCAGAATACCCCCTCCTGCCACTTCTCTTCCCAACTAGCTGGAGAAAAAAATTGGTGATGGATATTGACTAGATAGCGGTAAGATGCATGAGTGCAATTGCACTATTGCATTTATTCTTTTGTATTATCTTTGTAGTGATCAGTTTGCTTGTGATCTGGAAAAGTTGTACGTTAGGTTAAATATCTGACAAGGTTGAGTCAGATAGTATTTTAGAGCTGGAAGGATGTATGGAACTGGGTGGTTGTACAGCGCTTTGTTTCCAATGACAGGTCTTTATTTCCTCTCTCAAAAATACTTTTCTCAAGGCTAACATTGCCTAGAGGAATAATCTGCCCTGAGCAGTAACTTGGTTTAAATACATTTCCCTGTTCTCCTTCAGAAGTCTGGCTACTGACTTGTGAGGGAGATTTCCTGCTACTGCTGTGGCCTTCTGCACACTTCTTGTATGATATAGTTTAGTTCTGAAGAACAACTTTTGCCTCTTTTTTACCTAATCCGAGCATATGGGATAATAGGGGCAGCCAAAGGCCCAAGCTGACACCACTGTCTTCTTTAGCAGTAGGAAATATCCTAAAAAGAGCAGCCAAGCAGCTTGTGAAGGTGTATTTTTTTAATTGGAACTAGCAGGAACAATTCATTTTGGACTGATGTTTACTAATTGCCCCAAGAACATCCTGAAGGCATTCAGGTGCTGCCTATGATGTAGACTTAATTCTTACTAAGGTTGTAACCTGGTATCTGGACTGTACCAGTTCAGACAACAGTGAGCACCTGTGTGACCGAATCTCCTCTATACCAGTTTCTCTCAACATTTATTCCCCGCCGTACCACTTCACATGATCCACCAATTGGAAGTACCACTGGAAGTAACCACTGATGATGGATTGAGAGTCCAGATGCAAAGTGAAAAACACCAGTAAGGGGCTCAGGGTAGGCATGAGGGCTTTTTAGAATGTGTGGAAAGTGTGCTTTGGAGCTCTTCCCACCAAGCCAAGTCCCCTACCAATGCTTGCAGCGTCAAGTCACTCATCTCACTGCCAGGCAGCAGATGTCTGGGGGTCCCACAAGTACAACCAGACACCACGTGAAGTACCACTGGTGGTACCCATACCACTGGTTGAGAAACACTGCTTTGTACAAAAGTTCCTTGCAGAAAGAAATGGAAGCACTCATATATTGAGGAGCATTCTCTCATGCGAACCCCCACCTGCTGTCTGAGTGATGTAGGCTTGTCACAGATGAAGCACATTAGTGAGAATTCAAAGTAATTGAATTTCTATTTTACCTGTTCTTGCCTCCATACTTGGTTACTAAAGACTTGTCAGATGTAAGAGCCCTGCTGGATCAGGCCAACTGCCTACCTAGTCCAGCTTCTTATATCTTGCAGTGGCCTCTACCAGATGCCCCTGGGAGTATACAAGACAATGTGGTAGCTGCATCCTGTTTCCATTCCCTTGCACCTGATATTCAGAAATAGGTCACCTCTAAAACCTAGCAGTTGCATCTAGGCACCATGGCTTGTAACCTTTGATAGACTTTTCTTCCATCAATCTGTCTATTCCCCCTTTCAAGGCATCTAGGCCAGGTGCCATCACAATATTATGTGGAAAGTTCTACACATTAGTTACACACTAAGTGAAAAAAGTTTCCTTTCTTTTTTTTTTTTTTTGTCCTGTCTTGCCATTCAAGTTTAGTTGATGTATTGGTTGCACAGCACCTCATTCTGGTGCTGCACAAGAAAGAAAAAAAATCTTACCTCTATCCACTCCATCCCATATGTAAATTTTATGTGTCTCAATCTTGTCCCCCCTCAAACACCTCCTTTCTAGACTGAAGAACCCAAACATTGTGGCCTTTCCTCATAAGGCTGGCATGGGTAAATGCTGAGACTGGTTGCTCACTTTCATCAGTGTTGCATTTCCCACAGAAAATGGCTGTCAGTTGGCATGCAGTTCCTGCACAAATGTATAGGTCCTGCCACCAAACAATACTGTCCATGCACCAGGCCACCAGAAATCAACTTAGCAGAGCCCACAGTACAATGGTATAATAATCATAAAGCACAAATGAAAAGCAACTGCAGGGCAGATGGTGTGCAACCTGCAACTGGGCTTAACTGTTTGAGTGAAGTTGCTTCTGTAGCCCTCACTTGCCACTTGCTATTAAAGAATTATTTGCATTTCAGGAAGCATTTGACCGTTTTGCAAATTGGAAATAATGAAGCTGAGTTTGCTCTTATGTGCAGAAATGTCCTTGCTGCAATTGGCCTTAGATGGTCTGCTGTCGTTTGAGTTCTGGCTTCTTACTTCTGAGGTACTAGGAGAAATGCATCCAGTCCAGAGCAAGGAAACCTCCAGTGGATCTGGTGTAAACTGAAGGAGTGTGCATGGGGTGTGCCATTGAGATGAGCTATCACCATAAGGTGAGCAGCTGACTTTCCACATGTCAGATTGTGTGGCAGATGTGGGAATCCTTAATCATGTGAAGGGGTCATTCAACATCAAGTATGTTGATTTTTGTAATTACCTCAAGTGAGACTTGCTTGAAATGCTTCACAGAAGCATCTGTACAGACTTGTCAAGTTGTTGTTGCGTCTTCATTGATTCATACATGTATTCATACAAAGTTATACTTCATGGATCCTGATGGATGGAATGGCAAAGTATCAATGTTTTATGTTATTTTATGTTGTGAACTGCTCTGGCAGGGGAGGGTGTCATCCTGTGGTGGAAAAGAGAAGAAACATCAAAGCTAGTAAAATACTTTGCCCCCAAACTGTGACAGTTAACAACTTATTTTTATTTATTTATTTATTCACATTTTTATACCGCCCTTCCTCCAAAGAGCTCAGGGCGGTTTACACAGCTGCTGCTCCTCCCCTCCTCCTTGTCCTCACAACAACCCTGTGAGGTAGGTGAGGCTGAGAGAAAGTGACTGGCCCAAGGTCACCCAGGAAGCTTTGTGGCTGAGGGGGGATTTGAACCTGGATCATCCAGGTCTAAGTCCACCTCCCAAACCACTACACGACCCTGGCTTGGAACTTATAGTTCCAAGTATATCTCTTTGGGTCACCAGAAGATTTAAGTCCCAGTTAAAAAGCTGTGTGTGGGGGTGAGGGGGGAGTGATTTGCTGTTGTGTGCTTTAAAATTTTATGGTCCATGTTGCCTCCTTTGGGAGGATGAAGTGCAGGGAATGTGAACGAGGCTATAAAATTACCAGGACTTTATAGTGTGTAATTAATTCAGAACTCTTTAGGGACTTTTATTAGTTGGCCTTTGTTGGTAGTTCTTCCATTTTTGAGCTTTAGACCGTACTATAGCTGCGTTAGATGAATTATGTGCAGGACTTGGGGAGTTGTCCAGGACTTTGGTATCCCACATATCTCAAGGGGAAGTCGTTTACAACACCCAAGAGTCTCCTTCATATGGTGTCTTCCTGGAACAGGTTGCCTTAGTCCTTGGATGTAGGACTGGTGATTCAGTTTGAACTTCACTGAATTTTGATATGAGGCTTTGCTTGTTCTTTCATTGTGCATTGGGGTTTGGGGGTCATAGTTCCACTTTATCTCTCTTCTTGCCCCGCACCTGGATTCAGTAGAAAGCGAGTGCACCTATTTGGTTCTTAATTGAAGTGTCTTTTCTTGTCCGCCAAGGTGTAGCTAATGCAGAAGAAGTTCCTGGGCACTGAGAATGCAGGAGATGCTAATGTGGGAGATGCTCTTGGCCTGGTCCATCCATTTGGCCACTGCGTGGAATGAACTGGTAACTTTAGAAGTTGTAGGAAGGGCATTGCTCTAGCTTTGTGAAATAACATGTCAGTGTCCACTGTTACCATTGGCTTAAAAAAAGCAATCGTCTCCTACCTTCCTCCAACTTGGCCAGTTCGTTGACAATTCAAAGAGGCCTGACTCTCACAGTACCAATCATACAGCTTTTAGAAATTCAGTCTGATGCTATTGTAGACCTGACTTCTGAATAGAGAGAAGGGCTTTGTGCTTGTATGCTGACGAGCTTGTCCCCTCATCCTTGGCGGAACACATAGACCATTCCATAAGTTCTTTGTGTGGATTTGTGGTTTTTTTTTGGGGGGGGGGGAGTTTCTGAATTCTGTAAGTGGTGCCTCATTCTTTCCTAAGTGAGAAAAAATTCAAGGGTGTTTGTTAGGAGTTTGTGCTTCATTCTTTTCTTTTTCTCTTGTTGGGAAGAGTCCTTGAGACTTAAGGTATGTGTAATTAGTACTATTCACCAGAAGCTGGCATTCAGGTGTGAGCTTCAGAAAAAGGCTCTAGAGCTGCAGTCTGAATTATTGCAGTGCTTTGCTGTCCCCTCCTTCCATTGCTCCGAAGGGAAATGCTTGTGCGTCTGTACTCCCCCTGTTGAGTCCTCAACTGCACAGCTCTTATTTCTTCTTGCTTCACCTTTAGAGCAGCCATTTTCAACCACTGTGCCATGACACACTGGTGTGCAGTGGATGGTCTGCAGGTGTGCTGCAAGAATTTGGGGGAGTGTCATTTGTTAGTAGGGCCATTGGGGGATGCAAGCCCCTGCTGTCAGTGGGTGTGCCTTATCAATTATCAAGCTGATGGTGTACCTTGACAATTTTAGTACCTTGTCAGTGTGCCATGAGATGAAAGAAGTTGAGAGTCACTGCTTTAGAATAACCTTTAACCAGTTAATGTTCTATCTTATGGCAGTTGCTGTGTCGAGACCCATGGTTGCATGCCTTATTTTCTACCTAGCAACTTCCCCGATCTTTCATGTCGAGAAACCAGAATTCAGTAAGCCCATTTGCATGTGTACATTGGGCATTATCTCCATTCTGTTCCTGACCCATACTCAGCATGTCCTGATAATAGCTGTACCAGAGGGCAGTAGACAAGAGTAAATCAAGAATCTTGTATTGAGTACATGCCCTTGCTTACCTACCTAGGTCCCAAGGGAAGATTCTTAGCTTGAAGTTTTTTTCCTATCATGCCAAAAATGTCCTTGCTTCAAATGCATTTTCAGGAAGGAAAATGTATTCATCTGAATGCCATGAAAAGCACAATCTCTTTTCTCTGCTTAAATGCTGATCTAGGTAACTTGAGAACCTTCTTTCAGTTTTGGTGCTGCCAGTAAATGCAACACTCTCCGGCTTCCTCCCCCCCCCGCCCTGAAATTTACATTTGTGAAGTGCTTGTTGAGATGACTTAGATGATCTCTGTTGCTTATACATAGATGCATTTTCAAAGTCTCTTATTGTTGGTCTTATGGAATATTGACATCTATTCGCTGTTAAGGCTGAAGGTAGAAAAACCTGTAATATCTTCCGAAACGCCGACTGAAGATCATTGGCATCATAAGGGGATAAGATGCTAATTCTGATTGCTCTTTCTTTCCAGTCTGCTGAATAAATGCAGCCTGCATGAAAAGCTGCTTACTTCGGAATTTATTACCCAGCCTTATTGTGGACTCAGGTTAGGGTTGGCTCACTAATCAATTGTCTGCCTATTCATTTGACAGCAGTCAAATACTCTCTGAAGCTGAGACTGCCACTGTGGCTCTTTAAATTTTGTGGTGGTGTCCTTGCTAGGCTGGGCATAAGTGAGGGGGCTGCTAGGTCCGAAGCAATCGCAGGGCAAATTGAGTTCCATAGCAAAAATGATCTTGCTGGTCACTTATAACTCCAAAAAGGAGCAATCTTTGGTGGCAAAAGGCTGCCTAGGATACCATCTTGCTGGCTGAAGAACCCAGGGAGTGCTGCCACCCTGTGGTCTGGCTTAATGCTCTGTAAAGGCCCTGTGGGCTATTGGCTTCACATCTGCCCACACTACAATTATTCAAAAGATAATTTCGCTGGGGCGCATCCTAAGCTTCCTCTGATGGAAGGACTCAGCAAGAGCCCTTTAGATACATTGCACAGTGTTGCATCTGCAGATGACTACCCATGAGAATTACAAAAATAGAAGTATCAGGTCTAGGATTGTACAATATTAGTGATAGAAGGGACCTTGGAGGTCATCTAGTTTAACCTTGCACTTCGTACACGTGACTACACATCTGTTGCTAATTAAAGAATATTTTTTGTTCTAAAATAAGTACTTGCTCATTATTTGTCCAGTGAATTAACCAAACTTTTGGTCTAGTTAGTGAACTGGGCAAATGTTCAGATGCAGTATTCTAGTTTGCACTTGCTCAAATGTACACAAAAAAGCCACACCAGTTACATAGCTAGCATTGATGGCAGAAAAATAACTGCTAAGTTGTGTGTATTGCACCACTTGTTCATATCCTTTAGGCTTTAAATATTGCTCTTGAAAGATAGAACCTTTCTTCAATTGTAAAAATCCCTACGGGGAGTTAGATCAGCCTGCCTATGTAAACCGCCTTGAATTAAAGTCTGAGGAGAAATCTGACGACCAAGAAAGGTGGTATATAAATACCTGTGTTGTTGTTGTTGTACCTCGATGCCTTTTGCTTGGAGAGGGAACAGGTTATCTTGTCCTTGCTTCCTCATCATCATTTTTATGATAACAGGACTGTGTTTATAAAGTGAACTGAACTAAGCTCTGTAAAGCCTGTAATGAAATTAACCACAAACCTTGCTTGTGGACCAAGTCTTCCTGCCAGAGTCACATGGATTGTTGTGTATCAGTCTTGGTGACCAGGCTACAGCAACTTCAGTTTTATATCCCGTTGTGGTCATGCAGTGGGTCCCAGTCAGGCCCCAGCCTATCTGTTAGAGGAGTGGGGTCACTTTGGTAGGGTTTAGAAGACCTCTGGCCAAGAGTCATAATGATTGCTTTAAGGAAGCTCTGAAGAAGGCAAACTCTGTGACCCAGAACCTTAGTGTGAAGCTAGTTGTGATTTGAAAGGAGGAAGGGTTTAGAAGTCCTCTTAAGTTGTCCTATTTATAGGATCAGCCTGGTATACAAGAAAATTAAATGTGTGAGAAACAACGCTAGCAACTCTCCTGCAGGCTTTTTGTGATGCAGTTTGGCAAAGGTTTCGGCAACTAGGATTTGGATTGCAGACCTAGAAAGATGTTGGCCTCCCTTTCATGTGCACAGTCGCCTTTTATGGGTTCCTTGGATAAAAACATGATGAATGCAGAAAGGTCAGTTCTGGGACAGTTGGCGGCCTTAGCTTATTTATAAGCATGAATGGGAATAAATTGTTGGGTGAAATATTTGTGTTTATTCAAACTTTCCCTCTTGTATCAATGAGGCATTAATCAAATTGTTCTGTGTCTTGTTTCTGATGCAAATGTCTTTTTTCCCCTCTCCTTCTAGATGATCACGGGAACAGTAATGGAAGTCATGTAAAAATCTTTTTACCGAAAAAGCTGCTTGAATGTCTACCAAAATGTTCCAGTTTACCAAAAGAGAGGCATCGTTGGAACACTAATGAGGTAGCTAGATCCAACTTCTGTGTGACTTTGCTCCTTGTTTTTCTTAAATCTGAGAGCGTTGCAATTTAAAATACTGCGTGGCAAATACTCTGCTGCTATCAATGCAAATTCAGAGGTTTTTAGACAAAAATCATAGGAAGATCTAGCACAAGCTTTGAATTGTTTCTGGTTTTCTTTTTTACAAAGCAGAGCAAACAGGCTCTGCTTCATGTAGCAGGTGTGTTGGCATTGGTTTGCATGCCTTGCATTTTGCTTCTCTCCAAGGTATAGTTAGAATCTTGTGTGTCCGATTTAAATGCTCGTACACTTGTCAGGAATTAATGAAGATATAGCTCTGGTACGCTACAGTCTCAAGT
Source organism: Tiliqua scincoides (assembly GCF_035046505.1). Taxonomy (NCBI): domain Eukaryota; kingdom Metazoa; phylum Chordata; class Lepidosauria; order Squamata; family Scincidae; genus Tiliqua; species Tiliqua scincoides. Next base: position 15,344,499 of record NC_089829.1, read on the forward strand.
GCTAATTTGATAAAGGGGGGGATGAAAAAACTTTGAACCGTCAGGACAATGCTTGGCCTTATCTTTGCAGTAATCTCTCTACTTGAATTGTCTGATGCAGCATTTTCTAAGAGTGCATGAAGAAGGAAGTGTTCAAAACCATTGACAATGTATGTGAGGGGGCTTTGGGATTGAGGCCTTGCATTTTGTAAAAAAAAGTCTGTGAGGAGGTTAGTGTTCTCATGCCACCTCTCAGTCAGAGCTACGGTTATCAAACATGTTTTAATATACTGCAGAATTTGAGCACAATCCAGTCTCCAGTTCTGTGGAGAGCTCGGCTTAAATCTCTCTCAGTGAAATCAGCAGGATTTAAGATTCGATTCTGCCTTGTGTGAGTTTAAGCCATTTGCAAGTCTTTCAGCTGAAGTAACTTTTTAAATTACTGCATATGTTAAAATTGCAGCCCTCAACGCTCCTGATTTCAGCCTATAATAGAGGTGGTGCAAACTTAGATGCTTGGGAAAATTCTGGGTTGCTTTGTAAAATTCCCTACAGAAAGATTCTTCCTCTTGTGGAAGGAAGGAAACTTTAGGATACAATCCTCTTCATTCAAGCGCCCTTCCATCCTAGTGGTGTTGCTGTTATGAATTGTTTGCAACCTTTTTTGGAGGGTTTCATTTCTGCTGGGCTCAAGCTAGCCAAAGACACATCCCATAGATTTCTGAAGGAAAACTGGAAGCATATGCTTAGTCTGACAAGACCATACCCCTTGATGGCGAGTTTTGACAACAGAAGGTGCCTACAGAGTCAGGAAAGTGATTTAAGAAAACGAATAGCAGTTCTAGGCTATAAAACTTATAGCCTTCACCCACTCTGTCCTCCTTTAACATGCAATATTTTATGACAGATTTGGCTCTTCGTAGTTCCTGCATTATGATTTTTTAGTTGATAGCTTCTTTTTATTAGTATTGCTGTTAGGTAACATCCAACATCCTGCTTGGAGAAAACTTTTGCTATCACAGCACTCATTCTTATCTTTGGCTATTTGGAGGTCATAGCTCACATTGCATCTCTAATTGACTATAGCTTTTATTTCTGTGATGCCATTTTGCTAGCCATTAGGAGTAGAATTAGAAACTGTTGCTGCAGCTTTTAGGCATCAAGGAGGAAAGGAAATCCAATTCTTCTGAAAGGGAGCAACAAACTTGTGGTACAATAAACTTGTGGTTGTTTCTTTTCTCAGAAGGGTGCCTGTGCCCTGATTTTGGCCAGTTCTGATCTCTTTGCTTGTGTGCAGAAAGACAAGTTTGTATTTTTATAGCCTTTCTTAGAGATGTGCTAAACTGGCCACTATAGATTGTGAAGTAAGTAAATGATAGATTCCCTGGATCTGGAACTTTAGAGTTACTGGAGATCTGAGTTCCTTATTGGATTTAAGGGGAATTTGACTGAAAATGTGTGAAAATGCTTTTTGTAGCATTGAAGGATTGTCGTTTAGAAGTGGTCACTGACCTTATTGCAGTCCACACAGGCCATGAGACACATAGAGGGAGTCTTCTCAGAAGTGGGAGGGAAAATTCTTTTGCCAAACGCTTTCTGCATCTTACTGGCTTTCCTTGGTCCCTTGAAAATTAGAGCCCTTCACCATTTCTAAGGACATGGAAAAATGTTTGAAATAAAGCACTGGGTACAGTCTTGGAAATGAGAGGATCTTGGTCAGGATAAGTGTGTTAGGAGGGTGGCTTGCACTGTCCGCAACCTGGTCTTGTGAAGGGGATCTGCACCGAAACCCTGCCCAAGGCCTGCTGAAAAGTGCAGAGATGATTCCAGAGATGGCTGTTTTTGAGAGACTGCGCCTTCTGTGCAAATCGAAGAAAGACGATTGCAAGATATACAGTACTGTAACTTGCCTTTGTGTGTTAGAACGGCGTTAATTACAAGCATTTGTGCTTTGAGTTATGTAGCATAAATGGTTGTATGATCTGGCAAGAGGTAAACTGTCGCCTATGCAGATGGGCCTTTGTTGAGAGGTTGAAACAAATGACTTGATCTGAGGGGCAATTCCATCTTCACTGCTGTCTCTCACAAAGAGCAGTTGGTTGACTGCATAACACAGAAACGTATTTTCTCATCTTTAATACGGTCAGGGTGGCACAGACACAGATAGCATAGGGTGGCTCAGATGAAGTCCTGGAAAGAAGAGGGGACACATTTTTTAAAATGTGCATGCAAATGTGCTGCATGTTGTATCCAAAGATTTCCTCCTCCTCGCACACCAGGCTGGACCAGCTATGTGGGATTATTGACAAGTGCCCACCTCCATTCGTCCATTCACTTTCCATGCTCCTTCTACTGCCATTTCCAGAATTAGGAGGAGCAGAAGCTGATGTATCACCGGGGGGGGGGGGGGTTCACACTCCACCTCAGGCATTGTGAAGTTTTGGGCTGGCCCTGCCTGCAGAAACATTCTTTGGAAGAAGGCAACCCTAGCATACCACTCTCCATTGAGTAAAATAGTGTGTGAAGTGGTGACTGAGATGGCGTTTTAAGATGTATAAACCCTCTATTGGTTTATGCAGCTTTGCTTAAAACGCTTGGTGGAGAAATATCCGTATCCTCAAAATGCCACCTCTTTTAAAATCGCTGTTAGTGTCTTGTTTTTCCTGAAAGTCATTCTCCCCACCCCGCCCCCATAAACAAGACATAGTAAATTTATCATGGGCTTAGCCCAGCCATTTCATTCAGTCTTCAGTTGTTTGAGGCTTCCTAACATGCATGAGTTGATGCTGGAGTGGTGGTAAAAATTAGTGTTTGTTTTGAGTGCTCAGGATAAATTCTACTGTTGGTTAGTTCTGTGGCAATGAGTGTAGCCGTATATAGTGCATGTCTATTTGCCCGTAAGCATTGCTTTTGCCTGAGGAATAATTCCGCTTCTGTGTAACAGTGGTAGCAGTGGCATTTTCTGCAAATGGGCCTTTGTGGGTGTATTATGTGGTTGGAAGGATGGTTACTGCGTTGACTTTGTGGTGGAAATTGCAGGTTGTTTTTTGTTTTTTGCAAGTGACTCATTCCAATCCTTAAATGGTTTTATAAATTTGTTTAAAGTGACTGATTCATACAGGTTCTAGCCATGCACTCAGAGCTGTGTATATGTTGCATCCCTGGGACTACTGTGCATACTTGTGTATAAGTCAAAAATCGCCCCTGGAAACCACAGGTTGACTTATACATGGGTCGATGCACTGAATGAGGCTTCTGAAGCAGCTGCATGGTGAGGTGGAGTGGAACTGGGATGAGAAACAGAGTACAGAGAGGGTGGAGAAAAAAGGAGCAATTTTACTTACCAGTAATTGTTCAGAGGCAACAACAAAAATGACTTTTTAGCTTCTTCTATAGGAAGAGAAGTGAACGTGCTTATGGGAATTGTAGTGTTTATGAGGGCTGTTGCTATGGAAGTGCAGTACTGTACTCCTTATAAAGCATACAGCTGCCATAAGCACCTTCATCTGCTTTCCTGTTTGGAAAAGAAGGTAAAATGGCTCCTTGTTTTTCTTTTTGACTTTTTGCCTCAGAACAACTCCTGGTAAGTTGTTTTCAAAGAATTTCACACGCCCCTCAGTTTTACCCTTGACTTATTCGTGGGTCATAGAAAATTCCATGATTCTTGGCTCAAAACCTGCCCTTGACTTCTGTGAGATACTTGAGTATAAATAGCACCTTGGACCTCTTGTTAGTGTTTTCTGTGTCGTGTGATTTTAGCCCTCCAAGCAGTCTCTAGATCTATAACACACCTCGGTTGTCTGTAGCTTTGCCCATCCCTGCCTCTCGGACCGCATATCCTGCTGCACATCTGCCTGTGACCTTTGCTCTAGTTTTGCCAGCTCCAGCCATCCAAAGGTCTCCTTCACCTTCAGATGTCTCCACTCTTTCTTCTTTGTTGTCGCTTATGCCTGGAACTGCCTCCAAGATCACCTATGTGATGCCTTCTCTCTTCCTTCCTTCCTTCCTTCCTTCCTTCCTTCCTTCCTTCCTTCCTTCCTTCCTTCCTTCTTAAACCCACTTTTTCCATGAAGTCTTTGATGCAGCGTATTTGTTCTCTATTGTAACAACTGCTTAAGTATATATAATGGAAATGAGTGTATATTCATCCTTTGCTCCTTTCCTCTCCTGTTTCTAGCTTGTTGACATAGGGGTCTGTCCCTTCATTCTGTACTTTGACAAAACTATGTGAATGTGGGAAATTGTCCCCTCTTGACACAGGTGGCTGCAGCACCAAGCACCTTGACTTGAAAGCTGCTATAATTTGGAGGAGGTGAACCCCACAAGCACCCATATTGATCCTGGTGCTGCTTCTTCTACTCTGGATGCAGCCATACAACTGCAGCGTGAAGGAGGTGGGAGGTGGAATGCCTTCGTGTTGATAACCAAGCACTGATGGTTATCAGCCCTCTTTCACCCCAGTCTGGACATGCTCTTAGGCCTGCAGTGGCAAGCACAGGAACATGCTGGTGAGTAGAGCTTGTGAATGGGGATGGACTGGAGTTGAGAGGTTGCGATAAGGGCAGTATGAAAAGGAGAGTAAAGAGTAGGGGATAGTTCATTGGCTTTCTTGCAGGATAGAGGTGGTAATTGAAACAGTTTCTTATCAAAGTGCAGGACAACTGTTCACTGGACCACCTCTTCTGGCCAGATTGGGTAACATACTTTCAGGTGGCATAGGCCTGGGTTATCAAGTGAGCCGGTGGAAGGTGCCAGAAAAGTTGGCTCCTTGCTCCTGAAGAGAATGCTAGAGACTCTGAAGTACATGTTTTATGTGAACAGTTGTTTAAAAAGCTCTGTTCTGGTATTTGCAAGTACAATACAGATCAAGATGGGTACCAGAGACTTATCAAAAGGTTGATGCCGATCTTCTGCTGATTTTGAAGGTGCTTGGACAACTCTTGCTAAAATGAAGGAGATTCATATTCTGTCATTGTAATGTTTAGTGGTTTGCTTCCAGTGGGCAGTGCATAATTTAAGTGCCCACATGCTAAAATGTTACAGCGAGCCAGTGCCAAAACTGTCAGTTTAATTTGGCTCTGGTGTTATTTTTATTTGCAAAGTATTCCAAACAGTGCTTTATCCTGGAAGAAATCATTCTTGTGAAGAAGTTCAACAGAGCAGGCATCTTCTGAAATCTCTTTCCCAGGGACATCTAGCCTTTTGGCTTGCCGAATGTCTTTCTGTCTTGGCAGAGTTCATTAAATTGACAGAAACTGAGGTTACCTGCTGTTAATCACAGGCACAGCTGTCTATTGCGAAGCTTGGAGCTGGAATAGTGGGATGTGCTGTAGTGATCTCTCTCCTTCAAGGCACATCAAAGCCACAGACTTGCTATGTGCTTAAGAATCAGGAGTATAAGCAAGTAGACGTGTGCACCTTTTAGCTAAGCAGCATAAAATACTTCCTCCTCTGGACTCCTGCCACTTGTGTGCTGAGTACTAATCCAATTTGTACTGCACCCAGTGAAACGTATCTAGGTGAAAATATGTGGCTTCAGGATTCCAGCAGAAAGGCAACTGTCGGGCTCGTACTCCTCCCTTCGTTTTCTTTATCGTAGATTGTGGCCTGTGAGGTTTACTCCAGCTATCAGGTGGCCCTGCGTGGTAGTCATTTTATAGTGTCTCCACATCTCAGGTTTAATGCTCTTTCCATGATCATTGGTAAACTGTGTGCACTGGCAATCAGGAGATAATGTAATTGGTCCCCTTTGCCACCACCACGAGAGGGGAAGAGCTGCAGATGGGACTCTTAGTAAAGCATCTGGCACAGCAGGAAACACTTATCTCCCCAAATATTGCTGCTTTTGCAGGAGTCCAGTGTGCCATGTAGTGCTAGCTGCTTCCTGATCCCAAATTTCTGTGGTTACCCTCCCACCCATGCCATTACCATGAGCACCATTCTGCTGTCTAATCAGCTTTGTGTGGAGAACCAAGATGCTGATGGATCAGGAAGACAGAAATCCCAGAGGGATATAGGAGGAATTCTGCAACACTTTAGGAAATCTCAGGTGAAGGTCAATCTCTGCCTACTGCAATTCCTTTTTTGTAAGCTCCTTGCAGCCTGCCTGTTGCAGAAGCTTTAGGTATTATGACCTAAATGTAGTTATGACCAGTTATGACCTCTCTAATGCAGGAAAGGGTGGCTGCTGTGTCCCCTAGGCCAGTATATCTCAAACTGTGGGTTGGGACCCACTAAGTGAGTCGCAAACCAATTTCTGGTGGGTCCCCATTCATTTCAGTATTTTATTTTTAATATAGTAGACTTGGTGCTCCCATGGTATATGACTTCATTTGGGGAAATGTTACAGATTTTTACTTTTAACAGGCTACTGTGTATATGCTTTTAATAATGATAGTAAATGGAACTTACTCATAGGTAAGTGTGGGTAGGATTGCAGCCTAGGATGGTTAAAACTCTTCCTGCTTGAAGATGTCACTTCCGGTCATGGCATCACTTCTGATGGGTCCTGACAGATTCTCAAACTTAAAAAGTGGGTCCTGGTGCTAAAAATTTGAGAACCACCACCCTAGGTCATTTTGTAATGCCTGCATGCAACCTCCATGGGCCTCTGAATGGCCTCCAGCGGTCCTGGAACGGCACTTCTGGTTTTCTCCCCAAAACAAGAAGTGCCCTTCTAGGACCTCCAGAGGCATTTCTGAGATGCAGTCTCCACAGGCCTCAGAAAGGCCCTTGAAAGCATTGGATGGCAACTTCTGGTTTCACCTTCTGATGCTTTTGGGGCCTTCCAAGGCCTTTGGGGGGCTTTTCTAAGCCTCAGTAAGTCTTCCGGAGATCCTAGTAGGGCACTTCTGGTTTTTGCCCATAAACCAGAAGTGCCTTTCTAGAACATCCTGAGGCTATTCTGAGGCTCGTGGAGACCCCACAGGCCTTAGAAGAGCCTCCAGAGTTGATAGGAGCACAACTCCGGAGGGCTCAGGTGGGTCCAAGTCTGGCTCCACGTAGGTCCAGGGGGCCCACATTGAGCCAGATCCGCGGATGGAAATTCTGTGGATAAACAGGCTCCACCTGTTTGTATCCTTCCTTTTCTCTCTCTGTTGGTAGTGGTTTACAGTAGTTTTTAAATTACATATTGGGATCCTGGCATGTTAGAGTTGAGTGGGACTTTGGAGATCATACGATCCAACCCTTGACCAGTATAGGAGGCTCTTCCTAGTTTCTTGGTCTCCTTTTCACAAGGCCACTGGTGTCCCTCTGTGACTGGGGAGGGGCACAGTCTACATTAAATTTAAACTTAGCACCAGTAGCCAGAGTGAATTGCTGTAAATTGTTTGACTTGGTGTATATTTTAAGTGTGCATGCTAATTGCTTGCTGTAACATTTTTAAAACACCTGGGCTTGCAACTGAACAGAGCCTGCAGACAGCTTCTGGTTATGCAACCCACAGGCCTTTTTTGCACATGTAGACTTTACATCTGCTGAAGAGACTGAAGAGCAGTTGAGGAAATTTAATTTGGGCTCTTTGCACATGCCAGGGAAAATAAGTATTATTGCTCGGTGGTAGAACTACAGTTTTCCAAACTTTGAAGAAGCAAGGCTTCTTGGTGGCTACCAGGCAGAACAGTTTTTATCCATGAAGTGGAACCTGTCTATATTCTTTGCTGCTTGTTCTCACAATAATACTATGGTGTATATTGGATTCTTCTGTGTTTGTCCTCAAAATTGAAGTATGGCACTCCTGTTCAGTTATTTTATGTAGGAAAGCAGGCTTATCGAAAAGAGTTTTAAGAAAATATATAGGTGTGTTTGTATTCAAATATATCTGGTTTTAATCAACAGATTTTTTTAAACATCAATTTGAATCCATAATATTTGAATATTTATAGTTCCTCTTATCCTTGAAGTAGCTCAGGGCAGTCCACTTTGTCAATAGCTTGTGGTGGGAGAAAAGGTAATGAAATAAAAACCCGTAACATGACTTTCTGCACTTTCATTTTTGTAATACAAAAACAAACAAAAACACCCTCGATTTAAAGTTATTATAATTTATAATTATAATGTAAATTTTGAATATAAACACAACACAACTTTCTGCACTTCTAACTTTTGGCAGCACCAAAATCCACCCAAAACTAAGTTTTCTCCCACATCAACTGAGCTTGCCAGGAGCAAATCAACAGTATTGATACAAATTTATCCAGGAAAGACAGGTTTGTATGTAAGGGAACCAGAAAGCTTGCTCATCCAGGCACATGTATCAGGACGCTGCATTTTGGTCACTGGCAGCTGAACATATGTATAGGCTTCTTTGAAAGACTTCTCTTTTGAGGCAGTAGAAGCTTCCTTTTGTTACATAAAACAATCACTTGATGTTGCAGGAAAGATTGAGTTAGTCATGCTTGTGAATATTGCTGTGATCTTGGCATTGGTATGTATGTTGTGAGTTTGTGCAGTGCAATAGTGTGCTGTCTGTGTCTTGCAACACACACTTAGAATCTCTGTGGTACTTATCTCATTACTACAATTCTGCAGAGGGAAAATGACATGCTCAACAAGCTTCATAGTGGAGCAGGGGATTTGTGTCTCCCTTTCTGAACCCAGCACTCTGACCACCATGCCAAGCAGACCTTGCCCTGCTTTGTGTGAGCTGTTCCATTTTCCATTTAGCTTTATGTTTTGTCTTTAAAAGAACCTGGAGGCAGAATTGAAATTCCTCTGTGCCGTGTTAAATTTATACAGCACAGAATTTGCCATTAATGTTGCCCTGCTGTATGTATCCACTCATGTTTACAGAACTAGCAAATGCTTGGATTAGGCTCAGTAATTCCACACAATTGAAAGGTGATCATTCTGGTTGATATTTAAACAAACAGAAATGCTACTGACTGCAAGCCTTCCAAAGAAGGGGAACAAAAAAGCCTGTCTACTATTTAGGAAAAATAGCATTTTTGTGGTTCTGCTGATCAATCAGTCTTTATTGTTTCTGGTGTTTTAGCCATGGGCCTTTCACTAGTTGCTCTTATCTAATGCACTAAAATCAATCACATTTTTACAGATCTTTGAATGCAAGTGTTCTTTTAAATATTTAAAAGCCATTGAATGAGTTAATACAGTTGTAATGTGCACTGCCTAATTATTACAAATGGATATTTCAGAGAAGTTTGAGACTAAATTACATTCTTGTTGGGAACCATGAAAAATGCTTATACATAGACCTTTCAGCTCCTCTGTATTCCAGTGCCAAGTAGCTTTGCTGAAGAAAAGATGAAAGGCCCAGTATGCTTGCAGCAGGAGATTCCTCAAATTTTCTCCCTGCCTGAGGCAACTGGTCAGATGCCCCAGTCCTATCTAGTATGACGTCTTGCTGTGCAAAGCAGCCCTGTCCATATCCAGCAGCGCACCAACCACTGTCTCAGCTTCTTCCAGTCCTTGAATGTGAAAAGGAAGAGTATGAATGGAGTAGACGAGAGGAGGGTGATGGGCTAGAGTAGCATTTTTCAAACTGTGGGTCTGGGCTCCACCACTGGGTTGTGACCCAGTTTTTGGTGGTTTGTGAAACTGACAGGGCAGATTAGGCAATGTGCATCAAAGGTTAAACAAGCTGCTACTGGGGGGAGTGCATTGCTGCCCAATCACCATTATAGCTGCACCCCTTGGCATTGATGAATCATGCAACAGCCTCTAGAGCCTCTAAAAATTTTGAGAACTACTGGTCTAGAGCGTCTCCAGCACTCTAGCCCTCCTCTCTTCTACACTTCGCACCTCTACATCTTGTTCCATTCCCCTTTTTTTGAGTCCAGGAAGTGGGAGGAGGAGCTGAGGTGCTGGGCAGAAGCTGGCAGATACCCCTTCCATTCTGCCATCGGATGCAACCTTGACTGGTGGTGAGCAAGACAACCTAGCCTGCTTTGGAACATAACAGTTCTGGGCCCTTGCAGATCAGAAGCAGAAGGAGTATTACAAAATGATTAGTAGATCTTAATGGACTCTTCTGTAAAAGTAATTTAAGAGCCATTGTATTTAAACCCCAATTAATACATTGGGTTTACAAAAAGTAGATGAGGTAACTGCTCAGCTTAGTCTACGAGGGTCCATAAATTTTTCCTAACTGACTATTGTGATAGGGTGTCATAATAAACTCCTTATTGAGGGAGGGGGAATGGAAGAATATATTGAGACTTGCTAGGTACCTGAACTCATGTGAACTATATTTCTTCCATGACATAAGGCCCCACTAAGAAGGGATGTTTAGAAATTCACCACCTAAGGGGGTTAAAAGGGTAAAATATATTTTCACAGATTCCCCAATATCTCTTAGACCAGCTGAGATTTTGACTTGGTTTTTGCTTACAAAGGTTACCCATACAAATGCTTAAAAAAAATTAAATTCAAGATTTTGCCCTAATCAACCCCTAAAGGGTCGAATCTAAATTTGTGGTGAATTCTAGAACCCTTCGTAGCTGGCTTTTTCTCCTGTGCTACTGCCTGAGAGAGACCTGTGGCCTACATGGCAACTGAGGTCAGACCAGCCCTTTTAACAAGCCTTTCTAAGTTGGTAGTAAGTGATAGTAACAATAAAATAACAGAAAAATAACAGTCATTTTAGTTTTGCAAATATCTTTGTGAAGCACAGGTAGGATACTATGCTATTATAGCACAAAACCACTTCACAATACAAAAATAGCAATTAATTAAACAAAAAAATTTGATGGGACCATGACTTTCAATAATTACAGTGTGTTACCTGACATGGGGGTAGTTGTGCTGAATTTCTATTGTTCATTGCAATCAAAGGAAAGTTTATTGGAGTCAAAATGGATTTAAAGTAGTTAAATACTGTAGCAAAGTATGGTTATCATGCTAGTTTGTGTATACATACAGAGTGGAAGATGGAAACACTTTTCCTGGGTGGACCTAAGCATGATCAGAAAAGTGTCTTAGATTGCAGTACATGTATATCTAATATGTCTGCTTTTGGATTGTGTCTTTGAACTGGTTGGCGTTTTTCCATTCCAGTTAGTTCTTTTGATGGCACTAAAGTGCAGACCCTCTGCAGTGGCTGAGTGTGTCCCTGTCTGATGATGTGCTCATCTGCAGGGTCCTGTATTCCAGCCCTCCTCTGTTTTTTATGGCTTTGGAGTTGTTCAGAAAGAATTTGTACATAACTGGATGAAAGCATAGAGAACTCGCATGTTGTCCTGACTGCCCATTTCCCTCTTAACATTGTTGATTGCACTGTAGGGATGAGATGTGAGACTCTGGCCTCCTTGCGCTATGTGGTTTCTCAGCTGTACCCTTCTGATATGTTGCTTAAAATCTTTGTTGATGCAGAAATATGAAACCTCGTGTGTTTCAGCAGCTTGTGCCATTGTCTGCAGTACCCAAGGTCTTCTGAGGTGCAGAAATCATACCAGGAACAGGCGTGTGTTCCTTGGAATTGTTTTGCCTGCCTGCCTCAGTTACATTATTGCAACTGATGAAAATACTTCTGAGGATTGAAAATGCATAGAAATATTTGCTTTCCACAGATTTAATTTAGAAAAGGGATTGATCTCTAGGGGAATGGTGATTTGGTCCGACTTTTCTGCCAGCCCTTCCTTGACCAGTGCCTGGGATACTGTTGTGTTCAGCCATATTAACAAAGCATGTAAATTGCATATTCACATTCTGAATAAAATAACAAAACCATTTAACAAAAGGAGCCTCTCCAGAAACACTTTCAGGCATTTTTTTTCATGGCTGCAGTATCTGTGGCTTATAGAGCTCCCCTCCTTGACTAGCAAGGATCTTTGTTAGCAAGGTGGTCAGGAGAGAGAACCTGGGCCGCTTGCCTGCTTCAGAGTGGTGGACCCTTTCCCTTGCTGTGCTTGAAAGTTTGCTCCAGTGTTTCCTTGGTGGGGCTGCTGTGGCAGATGTCTTAGAAAGTTCAGTTAGCTCACAGCATAAAACACCCTAACTGGGATTGGCTAGAGGCATAGTACCATGCTGGTCCTTAAACGCTGCATCGGTTTCCTGTCCCTTCTGGACAGGACTTCCAGTAGCTCCAGCGTCTTCCAACTCTACTGCTGGCCATTGTCAAAGTCTTAAAGGAGCATTAGGTTATCAGAGATGCTTGTCCATGATTTCTGCCATTGATGAGGCAGGTGGTGATTAGAGAGAGGGCTCCTTGTTCATGATACCTCTTCAGAATGTCCTCCCCAGTTTTCCTGGTGCATTTTTTGCCCAGATATCTCAGCATATTGTATAGAATTTTGCTTCGCAAATATTTTTCCTAATGGAGACTAGGAAATCCTGGAAGGTGTATAGTACAGAATGTAAGGACAATGACACCTGGCTTCTCTGATGACCTGCAAGCAATAGACAATGCACGCAAAACAGCTGTCATCGACATGGAGCTGAGCAGACTGCAGATGGACATTGTCGCCCTTCAAGAGACAAGGCTGCCAGATTCTGGATCTGTCAAGGAGCGAAATTTCTCATTCTTCTGGCAGGGAAAACCACCAAACGAAACCAGGGAACATGGTGTTGGCTTTGCGGTCAGAAATACCCTGCTGAAATCCATCATCCCACCTACTGTGGGAAGTGAAAGAATTTTGTCCCTTCAGCTCCAGTCATCAGCAGGACCTGTCACTCTCATCAGTGCTTATGCACCGACTCTGTCGTCTCCAGCAGAAGCCAAAGACAAATTTTATGATGACCTGGCCACCACTATCAAGAAGATCCCCGTAAAAGAGCCATTGTTCATCCTCGGCGATTTCAACGCTAGAGTTGGTGCTGATAACAGTTCGTGGCCCACTTGCTTAGGTCAGTTCGGCACTGGGAAGATGAACGAAAATGGCCAACGCCTGCTAGAGTTTTGCTGTCATCACGATCTCTGTGTCAGCAACACGTTCTTCAACACGAAGCCCCAACATAGAGTCTCTTGGAGACACCCAAGATCAAAGCACTGGCACCAGCTCGACCTGATTCTCACCAGACGCTCCAGCCTTCCCAGCATCAAGATCACACGCAGCTATCAGGGTGCTGCCTGTGACACCGACCACTCGCTGGTGTGCAGCAGAGTGAAACTGCAAACAAAGCGACTGTATCACACGAAAAGGGAAGGAAGACCTCGCATTGATACGAGCAAGACCCGGGATCAGAGAAAAGTGGAGGAATTTGCACGAGCGCTTGAGGAATCTCTTCCAGGCCCGGTCGATGCAAACGCATCCAACAGATGGGAACATTTCAAGAATGCCGTTTACAACAACGCCTTGTCCATATTTGGCAAGAAGACCAACAAGACAGCAGACTGGTTTGAAGCCCACTCTGAGGAGTTGACACCAGTCACTGAGGAAAAGAGGAGAGCTCAAGCAGCATACAAGGCCTGTCCCAGTGAGCGCAACCTGCAGGTCCTCCGAGGTGCTCGTAGCAAAGTCCAGCAGACTGCCAGGAGATGTGCTAACGACTACTGGCTCCAGCTCTGTTCCGAGATACAGATAGCAGCTGACACGGGCAACATCAAGGGGATGTATGATGGTATCAAGCAGGCCCTAGGTCCAACACAGAAGAAAATTGCCCCTCTGAAATCTGCAACAGGCGAGGTCATCCAGGATCGGGCGCAGCAGATGGAACGCTGGGTGCAGCACTACTCTGAGCTATATTCCAGAGAAAATGTAGTCACTGAAGAAGCGCTGAACAACATTGAGTGCCTGCCTGTGCTGGAGGAGCTTGACAGTGAACCAACCCTAGAAGAACTTCACATGGCCCTGGACTCCCTTGCCTTTGGCAAGGCACCTGGAAAAGACAGCATCCCTGCTGAAGTCCTAAAGTGCTGCAAAGAGATCATCATCACTGAGCTGCATGAAATCCTTTGTCTCTGCTGGAGAGAAGGTGGAGTACCTCAAGACATGAGGGATGCAAACATCATCACGCTGTACAAGAACAAAGGCGACAGGGGTGACTGCAACAACTACCGTGGCATCTCTCTCCTTAGCGTTGTAGGAAAGTTGTTGCCCGAGTTGCACTAAAGAGGCTCCAGGTACTTGCAGAGAGCGTTTATCCAGAATCACAGTGTGGATTCCGAGCCAACAGGTCCACCACTGATATGGTATTCTCCCTTAGACAACTGCAGGAGAAATGCAGGGAACAACGACAGCCACTCTTTATAGCCTTCATAGATCTCACGAAGGCTTTCGACCTGGTCAGCAGGGATGGCCTCTTCAAGATTCTCCCCAAGATTGGATGTCCACCCAGGCTCCTCAGCATCATCAGATCCTTCCACAAGGACATGAAGGGCACTGTTGTCTTTGATGGCTCCACATCAGACCCCTTTGACATCCGAAGCGGCGTGAAGCAGGGCTGTGTTCTTGCACCAACCTTGTTTGGGATCTTCTTCGCTGTCCTGCTGAAGCAGGCCTTTGGAACTGCAACAGAAGGCATCTATCTCCAGACCAGATCAGATGGAAAGCTCTTCAACCTCTCCAGACTGAGAGCAAAGTCCAAAGTCCAGCTGAAATGCCTGCGTGACTTCCTCTTTGCCGACGATGCAGCTATCACTACCCACTCTGCCAAAGATCTCCAGCAGCTCATGGATCGTTTTAGCAAGGCCTGCCAAGATTTTGGACTGACAATCAGCCTGAAGAAAACACAGGTCATGGTTCAGGATGTGGACTCACCTCCCTGCATTACAATCTCTGAGCATGAACTGGAGGTTGTCCATGACTTTGTGTACCTTGGCTCAACGATCTCCGACACTCTTTCTCTCGATACCGAGCTAAACAAGTGCATCGGTAAAGCAGCTACCACGTTTTCCAGACTCACAAAGAGAGTCTGGTCCAACAAGAAGCTGACGGAACATACCAAGATCCAGGTCTACAGAGCTTGCGTCCTGAGTACACTTCTGTACTGCAGTGAGTCATGGACTCTTCGCTCACAACAGGAGAGGAAACTGAGCGCTTTCCACATGCGCTGCCTCCGACGCATCCTCGGCATCACCTGGCAGGACAAAGTTCCAAACAACACAGTCCTGGAACGTGCTGGAATCCCTAGCATGTATTCACTGCTGAAACAGAGACGCCTGCGTTGGCTTGGTCATGTCGTGAGAATGGATGATGGTCGGATCCCAAAGGATCTCCTCTATGGAGAACTCGTGCAAGGAAAGCGCCCTACAGGTAGACCACAGCTGCGATACAAAGACATCTGCAAGAGGGATCTGAAGGCCTTAGGGATGGACCTCAACAAGTGGGAAACCCTGGCCTCTGAGCGGCCCGCTTGGAGGCAGGCTGTGCAGCATGGCCTTTCCCAGTTTGAAGAGACACTTTGCCAACAGTCTGAGGCTAAGAGGCAAAGAAGGAAGGCCCATAGCCAGGGAGACAGACCAGGGACAGACTGCACTTGCTCCCGGTGTGGAAGGGATTGTCACTCCCGGATTGGCCTTTTCAGCCACACTAGACGCTGTGCCAGAACCACCTTTCAGAGCGCGATACCATAGTCTTTCGAGACTGAAGGTTGCCAATACATACAGTATAGTACAGGGGGCCCCTATATCCACAGATTCGGTTATCCATGGATCAGGTCCGTGGGACCTCTGGCATGCACCCTCCTCTGCTCAGCGGACCCTCCCAAGGTGAGGGGGCAGAGCCAATCTCACCTTTGGAGGGTGGGGGGCCGCTCACCAGTATCCACAGTTTCAGTCAACCATGGGGGGTTCTGGAACAGAACCCCTGTGGACATTCCTGTATTCTCTCCATCTTGTAACAAGGGAAGACTGAGTCTGAGACAGGGTGGCTTACTCAAGTGAGTTGTGAGTTCATGGCAGAGTGACATGGCCATCTAGTGAGTACATGGTAGAGGTAAGATTTGGAGCAGGGAAATCCTTGTTTACTACTTAGTCTCTCTTGGCCATGAGGTTGTACCAGCCCTAGCCCAGCTGATTTAGTACAGTTGTACTATGCACTGTACAGCTAACTTCAGGTGTCATTCTCCACTGTTTTCCCCCCTCTGTTTTTTGACTGGTAAGTGCTTCTGGGATTTTGTGCTTGAAATTTTGTTGACCCTTTTATTTCAAGGGCCTGCTACTTTGGAAGCTTTATGTTGGCCAGCAGTATAAATAAAAAATTTGGTTCTTAGAACGTGAACAGTTAGGAGATGTTCCTCTGTTCTTGGACAATCTACAGGTGTGTGCTCCTTAACCTTCTGGCCAGTGATGGGTCGTAGATGCGACAGCTGCCGCTGGTCATGTGGTCAGACCTGGGCATACCTTCCAAGCCTCCAGAGGCTTTTCTGAGGTTCCTAGAGGTAGCATGCATCAATGTGCTGCCTCTGTGTGGTTCAGAATGCCCCAATTGCATGCGAGGCCCGATTTCTGGTTTCCTTCTGGAAACCGGAAGTCGTGTCCCTTGTGTGATTCTGGCATTCTGAGCCTCACAGAATGCGATTCCCGCATTCCTCTTGCCTCCAGAGGCTTTGCATTAGGTCAAGCCCTGCTTGATGACAGAGATACCGGTCTGCACCCTGTCATTAAGCAGCGTACAACTGTATTAAGACAGTGGTTCCCAAACTTTTTTGACTGACAACTCCCTTGACCTACTGGGCCATTGTCCGCAACTTTCCATTAGGGCTACAGCCCTATACGTTATATAGGGCAGTAGGGAGCCACAGCTCACAGTTTGGGAACCACTATATTAAAAGACAAGAAGATTTTCTTCTCCTGCTGTACTCGCTTTGGAGCAGCTCAGATCTGACTGCCCCCCTTCCCCTCAAAGTACCAGGTCTCTTCTGTGCCCCTTGTCATGGCATTGATGTGCTGTTGTGTTGTCCTCTTAATCAATTGCTGCAATTTTCCTGCAGTACCTTTTATTGTATCCATATGAGGTTTTCCAATTCTGTTGTGTTTGCCAGAATACAACCCAGATGCTGCTGTGCTCTCTCCAGCCCTCTCCCATTTTACCTGTTCTCTCTCTTAAGCAGACTGGCAGTCCTGGGAGCAGGTTGAAGTTAACAGCACTGGATCTTGTCAGTCTGCCTGATTTGAAACCTGTGGGTCCAATTGTAGAGAGATGATGTATTGAGGCTAGTTTATGAACTAAAGCAGTAGTTTCCAAGCTTTTTACCATTGGGAACCACCTAAAAAAAGTTTCATTGTATGAGTCACTGGAGCCTTTGTGACTATGATGGTGATGGGCAGCAGTGCCCCCCCCCAGTAGCAGGTTGTTTAACTCTTGATGCATTCTGTCTATCCTGTCAGTTTCATGAACCACCAAAAATTGTGTTGTGTCCTAATGATGGGCCACAGAACCACAATATGGGAACCTCTGGACTTAAAGTGATTGGGGGAGACTGTGTCTTATCAGGGGTAATTGTCCAGTTGTTCTTGAATGGAGGGAAGGCCTTTTGAAGGTACCTACTAGTTATGTCAGTAATAAGCTGACTCTCTGGAAGGCTGAATGTAGCTTTTAGGTGTTTTGATGACTGAATCACTCTTCTATTCCCAAGGGGCTTTTCCTCCCACAAGCTGCTTTAACCTACCTAAGTCTTTATTTCCTGCAGTCCATTTTCTCTCAGTGTTCTTTCTCCAAACTTGCTTTGCAGGTTGAATGTTCTTCCATGTTGGTTCTGCAGAGGCTCCTTGAAGTCTCTTTTCTTACAACCCCCCCCCCCACTGCACCAGTTTTCCCATGCAGACTTGTAACAGTGGAGGTTGACAACTTTGTCCTTGGGTGCCATACCTTTTGAAAAAAATCTGTTACAGGAAGAGGTCATGAACTGCAGCTACAGCTTTCAGCTGTAAATGTGACCCATTCACAAAAGCAGGGGTTGTCTTTACCCTCTCAGTCTGCTCTGATTGCTATATAGTGCACACGTCAAGGTCAGAGACCAGGTCCAAATGATATGATCCTCGCCTTCCTGGTTAAAAAATAATCAAAATTGACTATTTGCTGCTTTTTCATAGAATCCCAAACTTGGTTCACCTGAACTGAACTACCTATTATTAAGGGGGTGGCCCCCTTTAATATCTGCTTTTGTGTGAAACAGTGAATGTGATCCATAGGTGATTACAAGTTGAAAAACTGGGGGTTTTGATAATTGATTTGCAAGCCGTGTCAGCCTACTTAATGCTTTTAAATATGTGGGTAGCATTATTCAGCTTCAGGGAAGCTGGCTTTCCTATCAGGATTGTAATAAGACATTTTTGGGTACCCTGGAGGCTTCTGATTTATCTTGGGCAGCTCTCTGACCTGTGACCATTGTGTAGGCTTTGTGATTTCTCTAGGTGCTCCTTTTAGCAGGTGGCAATAAACAGGGAGCGCTCTCACTTCCTCCTCCTGTTTTCCTCCCTTCTGGCAGTGGCCACTTCCTTTTGTGTACCGTTTTCTATAGTTGGGATATATTTAGAGCTTTTGTTTTTTCTTTGCAGAAATCAATTCTTTAGTGTTTTCTTTTGACGGAGCCCCTTTTATTTGTGTAGTTCTGTTTCTCACTTTCTTCTCATGTTGCTTTTGTTTTCTGTGTGAAATTGTCCCCCTTGGAAGCAGAGTCTGCAAGATTGAAAAGGCTGCGTTGTGACAACTTAGAAAATGTAATATTCTTCATTCCAAATTTGTTTGATAAGTGAACTCGTTCATCTGCCTTTTTCTATTCTAGTCCTTTGTGCAAAGATTTTTAAATTGAATTTTGGAAAATAGTTCCCTTGTAAAATATTGTAAAGTACCAGGAACCTGCAATGCACATCACAGAGAGTGGCTTTGAGTGCTCTGTTTTTCAGAGGCTGGGTATTTGTGATGCAGCGACAGTCGTTCCTTCTGCTTATCTACAGGGCAGAAGCAGCAATTAACACTGAAGGAAAATTAAACAAATTACTGCATCTCTGCCAGTGTTGGCATTTTTCTACTGGTTTCGTAGCATGTTTTGAGATGTTTGTGTATTGGAGGAGGAATAGAATTATGGGGAATTTCTAATAACTTCAAAAATGTAAATAATTGCCAACTAAGGATTCAGTCTCCTTGCCAAACAAGTTAAGAATTTACCTCTCAAGCACCAGGGTTGTAGAGCTTGCAGAAATGTTGATGCACTGAAGAAAACCTTCTGTAGGGGTGGATAGGGAGCAAATTCTGGGGGGGGGGGGGTGATATTATTCAGTACTTGCTAAGAGGCGTGGTGGCTGAGTGGTTAAAAACGCTGGTCTGTTGGCTGGAAGGTCGGCAGCCCAGGTGTTCGAGACCCCGGTGCTGCGGAACAGGGTGAGCTCCTATTACTTGCCTCAGCTCCTGCCAACCTAGCAGTTTGAAAGCATATAAATGCAAGTAGATAGATAGGTACCACTTCGGTGGGAAGGTAACAGCGTTCCGTGTGCTTCGGTGTTTAGTCATGCCGGCCCCATGACCACGGAAGATGTTTCTCAGACAATGCTGGCTCCCTCAGCGGAGATGAGCACTGCCACCTATAGTCGTATACGACTATGCAGAGGAAATCTGTGCAGAGGAAACTTTTACCTTGCTAATCACACCAAAATATTGTAATAATACACAAATGGTGTTAGCTGGGTGAAAATAACCAACGACCTCTTCCCCCCCAGTCCGCTACCTGGCTTTATGATGTTACAATGAATCATGAGCACATCACTCTTGCAGATTAAACCTTCAGTTTTATGGAATATTTGTTCATACGGGAGTCGCAACTCTTTTCAGTGTATGGATGGAGAACTAAGGGAGGGAACTAGCAGTTGGCCAAGCCTGCACTTTGCAGACTTAGATGGGGCTGTTGGCATCCTCGATTGTCAAAGTCTGTTAGAGGCTAATCTCCATGCCTGTTATACATCCTTTGCTCTCAACTGTTTGGCTCCTTCAGGGTCATTGTGTGATAACTCATGGAACATTTGGGGAAAATGTAATGAACACTTGGTGTTGTAGCTTCAGAGCCCACTAATATTAATATGCATCTTTGAAGCTATCTTGTATTCCCGTAACCTCTTAAAGTCAGAACCTTGCAATTGTAACTCAGCTATATTATTTTCAGAATTGGTAACTCATGCTTAAAGGGCATGTTCATTTAATATGGTCTTAACAAAATTTATAGAAAAGTAAACATAACCTCATAGATGACTATTTCCACTTTCCTGTGCTTACTCTTGCTCCTTCTCCTCCTGGCAGTGGACACAATTGGAACTGTGCATATGAAACAGGCTGATAGAGGCATAATGGTGAGAATTCCATAACTGGCTAAAAGTTGTATCTCACTAATATCTAATTGGCCTACAGTGAGAGTGTTCTCTTCATCTGTATTAATCAAATTTTGGGGTGTATCATGAGAGTTCCCAATAAAGTCGCAATGATACTTGTTCAGAATTTTCACCAGGGGAGGGGAATGTAACATGTGCTACATGTTACCTCTTTAAGTAGGTAATTTCAAAAAGCCTGCTCCTTTGTGACAGCTGATGGGATTTAGATGTGAATTCAGTGTTTTAAGCTGTTTCAAGCAGCATTTGTTTCTGCTTTATAGGAGTTTTATAGATGACTTATCCATTTCTAACTGTTGCGGTTCTTTAGTTTATAATGCAATATCTAACTTCTTGTAATGCCTCAGGAATTCGAGTTTGTAGTTACATAGAGCCACCCTTCTAATTCTTAGGTCTGAGTTGCAGTTCCCTTCCAAAGGAACCTGATTGTGTTGGATAGAAGCAATTTATTGCTGTAATGTAGCCCTGATGCCTTACCAGAGAGACTGAAATGCTTGTAGTCAACTCAGTGTTGCAAGGGCTCTTGCATGGACTTGGGGTTATCGGAGGGATGTTCCCAGCTTAATCAGGCAACTTCATCTGAAGTGTTTAATTGTCTCCCCCCACCCCACCAGAGATGTTTACAGAGATGAATTGGACTTCTTGCTTGTACAAGGTCTGGTTTCTTAGCTTTCTCTCTTCAAAGACAAGAACAAAACAAATACTGCCTTTGAAGAACTGTATGCCTCATACTGACATTGTGATGGGATATTGATTCTTTTGGTAACGTTTAAAATGGCTTGCATGCCTCCCAGCAGTGAATACATATGACAGATGCAATATGAGATGAGAATTCCAAGCAAAATGAATAGAGAGTTTACGCGGGTGTTTGTGGGCAGTACAGGGAGGGGAGGGGAGGGTGCACCATCTTGTATGCAGGTAGCCCCAAGGGACCGACACTTTGGTTTTCAATGCTAGAAATGGCACATTTTCACAATGCCTACATTAAGGGATGGATTACGTTGACTCTGTTGTAGCTTCTATGTGTCATTTATGGTATGTGTGTTTTCTTGTGGCAAGCTAGAAGGATTTTCTTCCAGGATATGTATTTGAGTTTGGCTGTCTGTGTTTATAAAAAATACCAAATATTAACTACTGAATTAGGATCATAGAGACTAGAGAGAGCAACAAAAAAGCTTTAAAATCTCATCTTGGGTTGCAGGCCAAGCACAGATGCAGCTCTGCCTGAGTACCTAGCAATGCTTAAAGGAAAGCAAGCACCTAGTTTTGCACGTTTTGACTCTTGTGCAGACACCCCCTTGCTTATAATTAGGAGCAAACTACAAATTGGCATGGCATCTGTACTAGTGTTTTCAGTCACCATAGTCAGTGCCAAAAAATGGTTAGGAGCAAGTTTACATACAGTGGTTTGTCCTAACTGTGCTTAGTGTAACTATTCAGGAAAACGCTAGCCGTTGTTTTCTCCAAAACTGTAAAAGTGATAGAGGAATGCTCCCAATAGAGGGAGTGAGGAGGAGTGTACAAGGCTGGGGTTGCTCTTCTCCCTCCACCCATGATTAGGGCAACATTAGGTCTGCAGTTGGGCTTTATCTGGAAACTTAAAAGTGTACAATTCGGAAATGGCACATGCCAAAGGCTGTTGAAATAGTTGGTGTCTGTTCATTTACTCCAGTTTTCAGTGGTAGAGGCACTCTTATAGTCAGTAATTGAAGTTTTCTGCAAGAAATGACTGCAATTCCTGCTGAGGACTGTTGGGGAGAGTATGGATTAGTATGAAAATGTGTGTCTGTGTAGATACTGAAGACTGGAAGTTCACTACATTTGATTCACCTTGCAGTTGACTCAATTTTGTTTGTTCCCAACTTGAGGGGTGTCTGTGGCAGATCTAGTCTCTGAGGTCATGTGGTCATGTTGAGCTTCAACCTCTGTCCTCTTAGTCTTTTCAGCATTGTCTTGGGTCCAAATCCTAACCAACTTTCTAACACTGGCATAGCTGTGCCAATGGGACGTGCGCTGTATCCTGCTGTTGGGTGTCACTCATATAGACCTCCTCAAAGTAAGGGAATTTTTGTTCCCTTACCTTGGAGCTGCATTGCCCTTACGTTGGTGCTGGGAAGTGGGTTAAGATTGTGCCCTTAGACTTGTATTCATTGAGGTAGTGTGTCCCTCTTTTGAGTGAATGGTATCAAGAGGACTGCCATGCAAAGTATATAACTTGTTTGTAATGATGTTTTTGATGATAAAACCGATGTGGGGAAAAAGGTGAAGGGGACTGGAAAGGGCTAGCAGCTACTTGGCCAAGCATCTTCAGAACTTCAGGATGTTGCTTTTTCAGGTGTGGTGAATCTGTACTATTTTCAGGGGTGGGCTTCATAAGATGATCCTGAACTGCTACTTGCTGTATTTAGGCTAGCTGAAATCAGTTTCTATTCTTGTCTGGCATAATATCTTACAACTTTATTTTTTTGTGAAAAATGAAACCCTACTAAATCTTAAAGTCCAGGGAAGGCGTATTTATCACATTTGGCATTTCAGGATTTGGGTATTCCTATGAGTTATTTCATGTAGCAGAATTTCAGACCCTTAGATTCCTCTTAGTAGTAGCCATAGTTTTGAAGGCCCTTCTGTCGAGTTAACTGTATTAAACACTAATTTATAATCTCTGTGCCAGCATTTTATAATACTTGTGAATGGAGGGCAACATGATCAGTAGAGGTCTTTTCATGTCAAGATGTCGGGGTCACCAAGGTTGAGATTGTATTCCTTTTATAAAAGGAAATGGTTCATTCTGTGAAGTGGAGTTGACAGCGTATTTCTAAATAGCAGGTTTTAGGCTGTATTCAACCTGTCAGTGACTACAATTAGTCTGACATTTAACTTTTTATCATGTTTTGGGGGTTTCCTGTGACATTCTTCTGGATTTTAATTTTTTTTAAATAGCTACAAAAATAACTGCTGAGGCCTTTTTTTTGTAAGGGAATTTCTTACTTGTCCACATTAATGCTTTGGTTTCTTTTCCTTGAGTTAGCAGAAGTAGGTTTTGATACTGAATTGAAGGTGACTATAGATACTGATTTCTCATAACTGTTTGCATTGTTACATTTGTGTTCAGTAAATGTGAATTTGTTCAAGGTATTAGTTTTTACTTACTGTAGCTCCTTTGTTTTGCAGAGATCTTGATGCAGCCGCCATTTTGGATTTCTTTTTAATAATGTGTGACCCTTCACCTTTGATCCCTTGACCTGCATTATCTTGGTAACCATTTCATTTTTAATTTAATTTTCATTTTTTTGATTTTGATGTGCAAGCTTGTAACATTTCACCTTCTTAAATTGTAACATTCTTTGACTTCCCTAAATATAAGTACTCTGTTTTATCTGTAAATATTGTAAAATATTAGCCTCATTTTATGTATTAAAATTCATTTCTGTTTTAAAAATACAAAGTTCTCATTGTTTTTCTTTGATGTTTAACAGTGTGCATGTTTTTTATATAGTGCATTGTTTTGTTTTCTAGTCATGTGTTTAGAGCACTTAAACTAACATTTTTTATGTTTACACAAGTTGTAAGCTTGCATATTAATACCTTTTCCTTGTCCGAGTCATGTCTTGGCAGTTTTAACTGAGAATAGTTCAGAGCTATGTTTGGCAAGGAAATACTTTGCATCTTTTGTGATTCTCTCCCTTGCAGATTTAATTTCAACAGATTGTGGTCTTGTTCTCTTTTTAAAATTAAAGTTCTGAAGAATGTTGATTTCACTTACAAAGTCTCCATAATTATTTATGTCATAATTTTTTTATTTGATTGCAATACTGACACTTTCTTAGTTGGCTAGACTGGGTGAGTTTGCTTATGTTTTACTGCTTGTTGGTATGTAAAGATGATACACTTTCTCACATCACTCACTAACGTATTCACTCTTGCCCCTTCACTAATATGGCATTTGAGTTTGTTGCTGCTGGAAGGTACAGCAGCTACATAGGTAGTCATCCTGGGGAAAAGTAGCTTATCAGTGTGGACAGTCCTGGAATTCAGAGTAACAACTTCGACTCAGTCACCCTTCTTGTGGAGGATAGTGTGTCAGTTTGTCCACTCTACCCCCTTATTAATTCCAAGGGAGTCTGGGATAGCAGCAACTTTCTTGACATGAGATGGGGACAATTGCTAGGGAAGAAGTAAGTTAAATGTGAAAGGAACAAAGTTTGCAGCCTCTGTTGAAGAGAGGAAGTGAATGGAGGCGAGATTAAGAATTTAAAAAGCTTGGATCTCACCTACAAATTCCACTGAAATAGGGGAGTTAACTTTCAGGTAAAAGTGCTTAGGATTGCATAAGAATCACGGCACCATGGACGCTGTTGTGCTTGCAGAAGGATCACAGAATAATTGATGCCAAAAGCTGCAGCATTGCCTTTTGAAAAGGTGTTGACACTCAAGGCAGTCAGCGCAGGACAGCGGCTGTGACTTTGATAGGAGTCTATTTTTGTCTTACAAATGATCTGATGAAATCTGTGCTGAGCATGGCCCAGTGGAGCACAGATTATTTTTTAAGTGCCTCATTATTTTATTCTCTAACATTTAATACTGAAGTTTTAATTGCATACAGCTGAAGCTGCTAAATGAAGGCTGAAATGAATTTGGGTCCTCTTGGAGCTGCCTTTGTCTGCAAAACTTTTTTTTGCTCATTGCAGCCACAAATGACAATTTTGGGTTTGGTACTTGCAAGCCAGACGTGCTCCCACCAGTAAGTAGAGTATCTTCGCATATTCAATATGTGGAGTTGTAAAGAAGTCTTGGAAAACTGTTGGATTGATCTGGGTGCTAGAAGACTTGACTGCTTGGATCAGACAAAAGGCTGCTTCATCCAATCCAGCATCTTATTTTTCCCACAGTGGCAAACCAGATGTCCTAGAGTAATATTTATTTGTAAAGAAGCTGTTCTAGCCCTCTGATCATTTTTGTTCTCTCTTGCACCTTTTCCAGCTCAACAATGTCATCCTTGACATGTGGCAACTGAAACAGAACACACTATTTCATCTGTGGCCACACCATAGATCCATACAGTGGCAATACAGTATGAGCAGCCTTATTTTCCATCATTTTGGCTGCATGCTGGTTTGATGTCTTTTTTTTAATTTAAAGACGTCTGAAGAGTGCCATAGAGGAGGCCCATATTGGCAGTGAGGAAAAAGATGTCAAACTTCCATGTCCATCCTGCCTCATTTATTGGTCAAATGGTATAAGTGCCCTCTCTCCAAGAGACTTAGTGCAGCATACATGAGGACAATAGGCAATAACACCCATGAGGTAGGTGAATGCCCCAAGGGTGTAATGCTCCTCAAAACACTTTACTCAGAGTAAAGAGAACAGGGGTGAGCTGTCCCTTCTTTCTCATGCCAGTTTCACCTGTGGCCAATCCTAGCAAGAATTAAACTTGCGTATGTCCCAAAACTCAGTTTCAAAGCATGCAATTTTTTCATTCATCTTCTTATTAAACATTTATACTCTGTTTCTTAACCAGCAGTGATTCCAGGGCGGCTTATATAAAATCAGTACAAATAGCAGATCATACAGACAATGAACAGTGTACATTTTCTGGCCTTCAGCTTTCTGCTGACAGGGCTGCTGACCTCATAGCTGGCCTCTGTGAGATATTGGGGGTGGGATGGGGAGGCTCAGTTCCAGATAGAGAAGCAGCAGCAAGCAAGACCGTTGATGTTTAGTACAGCACCATGGCCAGATCCCAGTCAAAGCCTCCAGGTTACATTTATGTCTGCTTTGGTCCCTGGTAAGCGTAATTGGTCAGTGCATTTGAACTGGATTCCCTGTAGCCAAACCCACTATTAGAGCCATTGGGTGTTTTAATTGGCTAGCAACCAGGTTCTGTCCTTCGCTTTCTAGGCCTGAGCTGTTGGTGTGCAATCCAAGCACTTTGCAAGTAAGTTGAAATAGGTGAGATTTGCTGAACTCTGTTATAAATCTGCCAGAGGCCTGTTGATATGGGGGGAGGGGGCTCAGTATCTGGTACTTGGAAAAAGTACGGGCTTGCTGGTGTGCAAGAAGGGGGTTCTGTTTTTGTGCGCTAGGAGAATCCTTTGCTAAAAATGGGAGTACTCTTATGAAGCTAAAGAGTTGACCTCCTGGAAATTTGTAGCATGTAGGATTTTTTAAGTTCTAACAATCCTTATGGTGTCACAAGCAAAGTGTTAGTCTTGCTTCTCCAAGTCCAGAATAAGCTTACCAGCATTAATGGTTTAAAAGGCTATTTTACTTGTAAATGAGAGAGGTTTGCTCTTGAGTCCCTTTTTGGGAGAAGGGCGGGATAAAAATAAAGTTTTATTATTATTATTATTATTTTATTATTGAGCCTCTGTTCTACAGGAATCTCCTCTTTTAAAAAGTGTTTCAATTGCTTTGCAGAGGCAAGCAATACTTTAAATGGAGTTTTCAGTTCTGCAAGAAGTTGTTTGACTGTATGAGTGTGGACCTCCCTTCCCCACAAAAAGTTGAGCATTGCTAGTTAACTTCAGAAGAAAATTCAGGGCTTTGAAGTTCTCTCCTGAATGTTCACATTTTCCCTGCTCTCTTTCCAGATGCTGCTTTCCTTGGAGTTGGGTCACTGCTGTCATGCTCAACAGGCTAAGAGCTTTGTGTGTTTACTCCTTCCCTCAGCTCTTGACAAGCTCTTTCCATCAGACTTCCAAAACTAATAGCTATGAAGAGTTTTTAGTCACTTCTTCTGCAAGGAGGAGGTGGCTTTAGGATGCAATCTGTTTTATTTACCATTATGCAAAAGAAAAAAACAAACCATTGCGCATGGCTTGAACACCTCCCTCCTTCCCTTAAGCAGTCATATGTGCATTTTTTGATGAAACCTCTTAAAAGTGTTTTTCTTCCCATTCCCGATAACATGACAGCATTAAAAGCTTTCTTGTAATTTAAAGCAGAGTATCTCAAAGCCCCATCCACCCCACATCAAATAATTGTGTAGGAAGGCAAATGAAATAATGGCAGGTATAGAAATAACATGTGTGCCTAGTGCTGTCTGGAGGTTTGCAGCAAATTTCGAAAGGGAGAGCTGCAGCAGTTCCTGCCTTGACCGGTGACAGTGCAGGCCCTCTCCCAGGAAAGGAAAGGCATCTAGGAGACATGCCCTGCTGGTGGAAAACAGAGCTTTCTTTTAAAAAAACAATGTGGGTGGTGATTGATGTGTGATATATGAGGGAGGAGGTGGTAATTTCTTGCTTTGGATCATGCAGTTACATCAGGCTTTTGCAGCATGTGATTGACTTGGCTTACTGGCTCATTCTGTGCCTGTAGTTCCCTAAGCAGGTTGCAAAAACAGGAGGTTGTTCATTGTGAGTCCTAACTGACTCAGCCCAAACTCTGCAGAGAATGAGGCTCATATTTCCTCCATTTGTACAAATCTGATTTAATGAGGAGGAGTCCTCTACGCTTCTCCAAGGGAGTCGATGGCCGCAGGTGCGATAGCTTGGTGTGGTATGTGAGACTGATAGTGTGACTGATTTCAGGGGCTTCCTGGCTGTGTAATACCTTCCCTAGCACTAGTCTGACATTTTTAACCATCACACAATTTTGGATCACCAATAAGAAGTTTAGAAATGTCTCTTTGCCAGTGTAAACTTTGGCCTAAATTAAATCTTGAAGTCTGGGGAATTCAGCCCAGTTCTTTAGAAATCTTGCCAGCCCAGGTTTGGATACTGAATGCTTGAATCATGGGTGTGTCTGGAGGCTTCCCTAATGGTTTGATGCTGTGCCATCCATGTGCATGTTGCCAGTCCCTGCCCTGAGGGACTTGTAGTCTAGATGGTAACTGGCAAAAATGTGCAGGGGCTTAAGAACTGAATTTCCATACACGAACCTATTTCTACTGTGCCAGGTTCAGGAGCAGACTAGAAGTCAATGAAAGGAGAGACATGATGGAGCTATGATAGTTTGAGTGATGGAGAGGTAAATGATTTTACATGGGGAGAACTGGGTGGAGATATTCCACTCTCTTCCCTGCCAGTCTCTCATTGGGGACTACACATAAAATCGGCAGCACCCTCATTCTCTTGGCTTGACCAAGAGAAATTCCCAGGTTGCCTGAGTGCATAACACTTGTGTCTGAAAACTGGAAATGTGTCTCAATTGCTGCATGCTGAAAGTTTTGAGACTAGGCAACAGTCACTCTCCAGGTATTTTCCATCCTGACTCTCACTTGTATACATACTATACAAATGTTTGGTCATTGTGGGCTTGTAGATAGTCTGGAAATCTTGCACCTGCTATTGCTGTATTACAGGGGTGGGCAAACATTTTGGCAGGAGGGCCACATCATCTCTCTGAATACATTAGAGACAGAACTTACATGAATGAATGAATTTTACTGAGCTTATTTACAATTCACATGAGAACTATAAGGCACGTAGAACCACATGAGAATTATGAACTGTTTTCCACACACCTCTTGCACAGTGAAAACATACAGACCAAGCTAGAAACATATGGAGACATAAGTTGAGAGGCAAAGGGGGAGGGGTTAAAGTAGTGTCCAGGGTAAAGCAGAAAACACATGGAGACTATAAAAGGCATTGCTCTAACTTGGCCTGCAGCTCATGTCTGGCGGTCACAACCAGCCGTCATGGGCCAGCGTGGCTTCCAACAGTCTCAGACAGGCCAGAGGCTCATTGGTGTCCAGGGGCCCCCTGCAGGCCGAATTGGGGTTCCCTGAGAGCTGCAAATGACTAATGGACTGGGGTTTGCCCACCCCTGCTGTATTACATGCTCCTGCTACCTCTGCTCTTGCTTCCCTTCAGGTTGTTGTATTTATCATTTGCTGTAACCACTATGTTGAGGTCCTGATCTGAGTTTGGGAGCTGCCCACTCCCTACTGTGTTTTGAACTTGTAATTAGCCCAGCATCTCATGGGAGGTGGTAGCAAAATTGGGAGGAGAGGTTGGGAATTCTTGGCTTGCATTGTGCACGATAACAGCCTGATCATTCTTGCTTGCACCAAAAGGAACTGGTTAGCTGGAGGGTTTAAAATGCCGTATGAACAAGATTCATTCAGCTAATAAGCTGTGAGCGTTTGCCTTGGGTATCGATATTAGAAAGAAAACAATTTTCTTCACTAATGCAGTATTAAAATGGGGGGTAGCATAAACGAAGAGCTCTTTTCCTCCAAGCCAGTTTTGAAAGAGTCATTATGAGATAACGAATGGCCCTAGGAAGCTGGCAGTGCATTGGTCCTCCCGCATCAAGTCACGGAGCATGTATTTTCTGACCGATGTTGGTGCAGCATGTCCCTCTGTCTTTCAAGAGCAGTTTGTTTACTCTCTTCACCTAATCCCTGTTCCTCTTGTGTGTGTTTTCTGTGGAACCAGTGCCTGCACGAAGTAGGTACAGACTTGACATTATATTGCTTAGGGTATGAATGTTTGCAACATTTCTGCTGAAGCACTCGGGTGGTTCCGGGTTTAAAATAAGGGCATACAATCTGAGACAATGCAGAAGAAATGGGTAGGAAGCTGGGGTGGAAAGCATGTTCAGCTGGGGTCTGTGATAGTTGACCAAATCCTTTGGTTAACCATACTCCCCTTTTCCTCCCTCTTGGAGGGGCAGGGTATTGAATGGCATCACATCTTTGAGTGACTGACTGGGAGAACCTCTGCACTGAGTTGGAAGATAAGCAGGAGTCATACATGTTGTGCTTAGCCTCAGTGATATTCGGAAATAAGCAATAATTCTGGTTACTTTCAAAATGTATTTTGGGCTCCCCACTACATTAAGAACTTCCCTCGTCTTTCCAGGCTCAGGAAAAATGCAGGAATTCTTCCCATATGCTTTGTTCATCAATTTAAAAGAGATGCTTGCTGGGCTGAGCTGGTGATTGTGAACCCTTGATCTATAGACCCCAGACCTATTACCTCAATGTATACCATTATTTTCTACCCTTGGTGGAGAGCCACATATTGGGAATGCATTGGGATAAATGTTGTTCCATTTCTATCTCCTATATGAGCAATGGGCAGTTTCATAAACAAGTACAAATTTGATACTGGCTGCCATGTCCAAGCCCAACCGTCTTATAGTCCATATTTGGCCCCTGCCCTTGTTTTCTTCAGAGCATTTCCTAAGTTATTAAGAGGATTCTCTTGACTGTTTTGTGAGCGTGTGTTGCCCATATTATGAACTCAAGTTTCAACTAAGATGTAAGGACCCAGATGTGCACACCATCTGCAATGTGGTGCCAGCCATGGAAGCTGTAGAACTGCAGGTGTAACAGATATGCTGACTGTAACAGATAGGAAGGTCACGGCACCCTATCAAACACAAAAATTGCATCAGGACTGGGGTGAGCTAGTGTAACGTACACAAGGGGGCAGCGATGTGAATTGATGGAATAGCTCCATATTGTATAGAAATCCAGATTTGTTGAGTTGAATTCATCTACATTTTTTTCAGTTTGAGGTAGTGGCTCTGTTCAAACATGGCATTGTGGTTTAGTGGACTAATGCCCGCCTTTGCCTCATACACTCCCTTTTCGTGTGCAAGGGGGAGGACACTTTCTACTCCTATTGGGGCTTTTAGAACAAGTAAATATTAGCAGTGAAGTTTGGAACATGCCAATCTTTGCTTATTCCATCTGCAGGTTGGAAACAAGCCAAGATACAAAGCCATGGCTGAATCATTACAGTGGTCCTGCACCTTGGATGAATCTAACCAGCCTTCTGATGCTTCCTCTCTTCCAAAGCATTCCTATACAATTCTGAAAAGGGAACGTTTTGTGTTTTTTCAGACCTAACAGTAACCGACCTCCTCTCAACCCTACAGCCCCTCAGTATTTTTGAGTAGGCCAGTTCCTCCTCCTCTCCCTGCCCTCTATTTTCCTGTCTTTTTAAAAAATGACACGCAAACCATCTATTTCTACTGCTCCATGGTTTCAGCTGATTCATACTGTCCTCCCAAGTTCGGCTTTTCTTTTGACAGTTTTTATTTTTGCTCCCTTGGAGCAGGAATGAGAGCTCCCCCCCCCCCAAATAACAACCAGTAGTGAAATCCAAGATTTTAGTGAAGCTGTGTTTGGGCAGCAGCAATGCACCCCCTTGAACAAGAAGGAATAGTGCTTCCTGTCTCCAAGCATTTTCTTACTTTTATACCTTTATAGATAAATACAGTTGGTGGTATACTATCTGTCGGGAGGAAGCCTTTGGGATAGACTGCAATAGCTTCCCCTTCTCATGACTTGCTGGCCTTGTCTAAGGTTGCTATAGAAGGGAGAAGAATGGGTCCTGTTCAGCATGGGAAGATGGTGCTGATGCCCTGCCCCTTTGTGGGGCTGTAGGAGAAGCTTGGTTGAAAGAGCAAATATACTTGAGGGGGGCTACCTCTGTCTGCTGCTTCAAAATTCTCAGTTTTGTTTCTTGTGGTTTTTAATAATACCTATAAGCAAAATTCAATAAACAATTTCAAAAAGCTTTGCTCATTAGCCGATTTCCTTCTTCTTTCGCAATTCTAATTATCTGATGGGGAAGTGGCTGAATAATACGTTGAAAATCAAGTGAGGCATTGAAATGGCTACAGCGTTATAGCTAGATTAAAAAAATCATAATGGAGGCTTCACTATTTGTTGGGCAGGGAAGCAAGGACATGTCCCCATGCTGGAATGCAATCTAGTTTCACACTTGAGTCATTCTTGTCTTGTGTAACCCGAGGCTGACAGTGTGATGCTTTATTTTTACTGAGGCTGGATGTGTGTTTTGTGTGTGTTGGTAAAGCCAAGCCACTTAGGTTGTCATCATTGAGGCAGTCTCCCCTGTGAGAGTTCCCTTGGGGAAAGAAGCAGCTTTGAATACCCTGCTCTGTTGCTTGGGATGTGGGTTCTCAGCCAGGTTAAAGGCTGTGCTGTCTCAAAACAGGAAAATTCCATGTATATCACTGTGTACAAATGCTAAGTAGAAGTAACTTTTACTCCGGGTCACATTTTATTTCTGAGGGATGTACACCCATCTGACCTCTGTTGTCATCTAGACCAGAGGAGTGGCACCCAGGCTGGCTTGCATCAATCTGCCTCCATTTGGGCTTTGGCTAGCTCCTGCACTCTTGCCAGTGATAAGTCACTGCATGCAAGTCAGTCTTTCTAAAGGAAGGGCTGAGCAAAAAGATCTTCTCAACTATTAGGGAGTTGCTCACTTGTTGACTGAGCCTCCAAAAACCCAGGGAATAAATATAAGGCTTAAGCAGGTTACCTGCAGAGAGAAAGGAGCCAATCCTTAGTCTCAGGGTCCAACAACAGGTGTAAGTAATGAGCTCCTTCTTCCACCCTCCTGGCAGCTGACCACTTGCTCACTTGAGGCTTTTCGGTGAGGCCTGAAGACCCTTCTGTTTAAACAAGCCTTCTGAGTTCTCAGCCTTTTTAACATCTTTTCAACACCTTTTAATATTTTTTAAATACTTGGTTACAGGCCTGATTCTTTTATGATTTGCTGCTCTATGCTCTTTTTACCTGATTACTTTTTATCTTACTATTTTTATGATATGTGTTATATGCTTTTATCTGTTTTTTAAATTATATTTTTAATCTGTTTTAACCTGTTGTAAGCTGCCTTTGAGTCCCCTCAGGGAGAAAGGCGGGGTAAAAATAAAGTAGTTATTATTGTTGTTGTTGTTGTTGTTATTTATTAGAACAATTACAGAAATGGGAACGTGGTCTTCCTTTTCCCTCTGGCAAGGAGCCATTCTTGCTGGTATGGACTGTATGTGTGTGGTAGCTCTCTCTGGTTTTGTTTGGCTGGCGGGAGGATAAGAACATAAGAACAGCCCCACTGGATCAGGCCATAGGCCCATCTAGTCCAGCTTCCTGTATTTCACAGTGGCCCACCAAATGCCCCAGGGAGCACACCAGATAACAAGAGACCTCATCCTGGTGCCCTTCCTTGCATCTGGCATTCTGACATAACCCATTTCTAAAATCAGGAGGTTGCGCATACACATCATGGCTTGTACCCCGTAATGGATTTTTCCTCCAGAAACTTGTCCAATCCCCTTTTAAAGGCGTCTAGGGTAGATGCCAGCACCACATCCTGTGGCAAGGAGTTCCACAGACAGACCACACGCTGAGTAAAGAAATATTTTCTTTTGTCTGTCCTAACCCGCCCAACACTCAATTTTAGTGGATGTCCCCTGGTTCTGGTATTATGTGAAAGTGTAAAGAGCATCTCCCTATCCACTCTGTCCATCCCCTGCATAATTTTGTATGTCTCAATCATGTCCCCCCTCAGGCGTCTCTTTTCTAGGCTGAAGAGGCCCAAACGCCGTAGCCTTTCCTCATAAGGAAGGTGCCCCAGCCCCGTAATCATCTTAGTCGCTCTCTTTTGCACCTTCTCCATTTCCACTATGTCTTTTTTGAGGATCTTTTGGAGACTGGTATCTCCTCCAAAATCCCACCTGCAGCAGAAGGTCCAGTCTGCCCTGTCAGAGTGTAATGTGTAAATTGGATCTTTGTGTTGAAGTTAACATGAATTGGCAGCAATGTGTGCCTTTGTGATACGGTATGCCAAGAGAAAGCTTATGCAAGTGTATCCCAGGGAGGGGGGCAATCCAGTTACCCTGGAGCAGCCCAATATATACAAACATTGCAGTAGGGTGTTTCTGAAATGCCACACTGGGCTGGACACAATGGCATGGTAAATGAGATGTGCCAAAAGATCTGGAACAGGTTGGCAATGCAGCTGAACATTTCTATATTGGACCATCAAGTGCACCTATCCATCTTGCCCTGGTTAGTGTGTCATAGTCTGGCAGTGGCTGTCTTTGCAGTTTTTCTTTCAGTTGCATTTTAGAGGGTTAAAATTAAGGTACTTATTTCCTTCATATGCCTTGATCATCCTTGCAACGCCTCTGCAAAGTACCCAATTAATACCCCCATTTTAAAGATGGCAAACTGAGGCTGGACGATGGCAGGGTGAACCCTCGGCCTGATCATCTAGATCTAGTAACCTCAGTTGCGGTGTTTTGTGGAGCATTAGACAACTGTCCAGCAGGGGTGGTAAGTGATCTGAGAGCCCAACTGAAGCAAAGTCAGTTTCAGTTTTAATAGTGGAACTGCAGTGAGCCCTCCATAACAGACCTTGATTTCACAGACTTCTGAAATGATGACCAGTCCCTGTTTCTTTAAGAACTGGTCGTGTTTTATGCATGCCTGCATTTATTGTCATAAATGTGTTAATGGGCTTTTGGCATGGGTACCTATTACCCCCTTTTAGTCTGGTAAACCAAGGCTTCACTTTTTTCTCAAGATTCACTGTACTGTGTTCTGAACAGAACATTGTGAAACTCAAAGTCCGAGTTTGGGTGAGGCCTGTGGCTCAGTGGTAAAGTATAAGTAAATGAGAGCAACTTTGCTAGACTAGACCAGAGGCTCATTCTGGGACCCATAGTGGCCAGCAAAAAAGATTGCCAGCCCCACAAGTGGGGCATAAAAGCAAGACTCCTCTACAAGAAAGGAGTTCAGAGGTCTTACAGCCAGTGGACCTCTGGGCATACCCATCATGACTGGTAGCCTGTGAAAGACCTGTCCTCAATGGATCCACCTAATCCCCATTTAAAGCCATCCAAGCTAGTGACCTTTGCCATATTTTGTGGCACCATATCCTGTGCTTTATGTAAATCTTTCCTCTGTCCTAAATCCCCTGCCAATCAGTTTAATTGGTTGATCCTAGTTCTAGTCTTGAGAGAGGGAGAAAAACCGATCTCACTCCATTCTTTCCACACTGTGCATCAGACATATCCAGTTGAAGGGCAATGAAGCTGGGAAAGACCTTGAAGAGCCACTACCTCTGGGCTTAGCTAGCTCTTGGGAGCATGGCTGTTTGCCAGGTTGCTCCACGTCTCAGTGCTTGAGAGCAATGGCTTGTGTAAATTATCCTCTATTGATGAGAACTAGAAACTTCAGTGAACTGTGGGAGGAATAAATTGCAGCAAACTTGTTTCTTTCCTTGAGAAGCCCTGGCTCTTAAAAGTCATTAATTGATGTGTGTGACTGTCTTTGAAGATGAAGGCTGCTATATAAATGCTAAGTGTTATTATAATAATACGTTGTGCAAATCAATTGATGTGCCTGCATTTCTGGAACTCTACTCTGTCAAGGCACAGATAAATTACTGCCCAATCTCAAGCACAATCAATAATTTAGACCTGAGATTCATTCAGCTTCAATTTAAAAATGATCTGAAAAACCTGGGGATAAAGTATGGATTACATCTATTGAGCTTCTCTCCTTCAGCCTTGCTTCTCTGTTATGAAACATGATGGGGGTATAAATAATTGCCTTGCTATTATTCACAAACAGTTTTAATATTTAATAATTTGATAATTATAAACTTTTGGAATATCCATTAAATTGCTGAGCCTCTGCTATGGAATTGGGGTGTGTACTATGTTTTGTAAATAAGGAGCAGTCCCTTGGAGATGGAATTGTCCCAAAAGTGAAAATGGGTTAAAGGACTTGAGCAGCTAGTAGACCTAGATGGAACAAGAGCTTGACACTGGTGCAAGACAGTGTGTTTCTATACCCTCCTTGCTCAGATCTTATGCAGATTTCCCTGGTTCCCTTAACCATAGTTAGCCAGAGTTTTTAATTTAGCTTCAATGGTTTCAAATCCTGGTACCAGCTCCTGATTAGCTTTTATATTAACTGTGGTTAAGGCTGGTGCTGGTTTTAAGGAGAAAAAATGACATGAATTGGCAGCCAACTGTTGATCCCTTAACCATGGCTCGCCATTGTTTCAGCAAACCTCTGATTACACACTTTGTCTGATTTACTATGAATCAGAAGCTATTAGAATTTCTATCTATGGAACTTTCTTGTGAGTTAAAATGACTCCTGAAACTGGCAAGCAATGCATTAGAGTTGGATTATAGAGCAAAAGTTTTGACTAGGAAATCTGGGGCAAAAACTGTTTTTAAGACTTGGCAAGAAAGGCAGCTTCAGAAGGATTTTTTGGGGGAGATATTATAATTAAAAGCCTTTTTTTTTTAAAAAAAGTAGTTTTTTCTGCTTTTCGAGAAATTTAAAACAATCCTCTCCCTGTCTTAAATTGATTACCTCTCAATATCTGAATTCTTTTGTGTTAAACAGAAGCTCAGCAGCCACCTTGCTGATTTCTGAAAGTTCCTTTCTGTTGAAAATGCAAAGCAGGTTTTTAATCCTCTGATCTAGATGTTTTAATAGAAAGGAAATGTTTAACTTTCTTTTGGTTGCTGCTGAACCTGCATTTAATCTGCAAGAAAATTATTTTGGGTGTGTGTTTGTGTGTGTGTGTGTGGGTGTGTGTGAAAATGATTTTTTCTTTGAATGGAAATCTGTTTTCAATGGAGTAGCTGTTCTGTGTGTCTAGGCATGCAATACATTCCAAGCAGTGTTACCGTTTTTAGTAGAAATGACAGCTTGCACTTATATATGCATTCTATGAGTGGCTAAGCTCTTGTAGTTATTTTCATCCTTCTGGAGGGCCAGGGAGGCCATGCACTGCCACCCTGACCCTGTGAAGGCCTACTGGAAGTAGTGATTTTGGGCCTTCCGTAGGCCTCAGAAGGCAATTGGAGGGCTGAGGAAGCAGCGCACGACCTCCCTGGCTCTTCAAAGGCCCCTGAACGTGGGGCGGTGGTGGCAAAGGTAATGGGGGCGAGGAAGCTGCCACTGCCCCCGTAGGCGAGGTGCCATGGGCCATTTACTCCCCTTACCGCCCAGGAGGGGTATTGCAAAGCATTTTTGCCACTGCAAACCATACCCTATATTTTTCGTTTAGTGGCCCACCCACGCATAGCTGTGCAGGTAAGGAAAGTCAGGAATAAGGAATAAACGGTCTTG